>NW_027263538.1:1830961-2321066 GCF_042370955.1 Sodiomyces alcalophilus JCM 7366
GAATAGGGGAATAGGGGAATAGGGGAATAGGGGAATAGGGGAATAGGGGAATAGGGGAATAGGGGAATAGGGGAATAGGGGAATAGGGGAATAGGGGAATAGGGGAATAGGGGAATAGGGGAATAGGGGAATAGGGGAATAGGGGAATAGGGGAATAGGGGAATAGGGGAATAGGGGAATAGGGGAATAGGGGAATAGGGGAATAGGGGAATAGGGGAATAGGGGAATAGGGGAATAGGGGAATAGGGGAATAGGGGAATAGGGGAATAGGTGGCCACCCACAGCACATCGCATATTCGCCCAACAATCTCCAGAAGACTCGTCCACGCGGCGGACATCCGAACATCCAAGGTCGGGTTCTCACACCCTTCACCGGGCCGTTTAGCATCGATATCCTCGACTTTTAAGAACTGGGGACGCCCCAGGTAAAGTGCCCATTCCCTAGAAATCGGTGTTAGGAGACGGTCTGACTTTGGACATCCATGTTTTGTTCTAAGGACGGGTGACGGGCCAACATGCCTATCCAGATTGAAGCAGCTCCAGAACACGATGCGGCGGACCTGCCGGTCAAGTTCGGACAAGTCGGTCTCAAACGTGTCGCTATCTCTGTGCAGACCCAGCTCATACGCCAGCCGTCCGGCACCTCCTATTCGCAAACCAGTGGTTAGACCCCCAATAAACCCGTGTGACCGGAGAGATTCTCTGTTCTCTGAACCACTCACCCGCGTACATCCATCCCTTGGTATCGTGGGATATCGCGCAGTGCATTTCGCTCAGCAGTTGAAGCGACTGCGCCGTTGTGATCCCCGGCGTGTCAAGGTCCGCATTCAACAACTGGACACACTTGCTGACCAAGTAGGGCGGGTCGTCCTCGGCGTCGTCGGCGAGAGCCAGTGCCCGGAGGCCCGGCTGATCGGAGATGGCGGCGGCTCGGGTAAGCATGCAGTATACAAGCAGTCTGCTGCAGTATTTGGTATCTCCGTTTCTCATGTCTCGTAGGAAGGCTAACCGCCACAAAGGGTGTTAATAAAAACACTACGATCAGGGCATTTCTAGGAGACGGTAAGAGAAGATAGGCGATGCGCACCCTCTTTATGAATGCTGCGAGACCTGAATGTTAGCTGCGTGAACTTAGCAGGACGTTGGGGACCCAAGGAGAACGCACCATGGAAGAACCTGATGCTGATATGTCCAGTACAAGTCCAGCAGATGGTCCTGCACTTCTATGGGAAAGTCGTCCTGCCAGCTCGGCCTCGACATGCCGCACGACTCCCGGATCAACACGGACGAAGTAACGCTCTCCATGAGATGTAAGCTCGACGTCGGTCCAAAGTACCGCAACCGCCCAGCGCGGTCGCTGTTGAGCTGCCTCTTCCCGCCGCAGAGCCTAACAATCATATTATCCGACCTGGACGACGTTTCCGACGCCGAGGGCTGCGGCGACGCGTCCGTGGCGGCGGCCGGGCTGATCGAGGTATCGGGCGTTCCAGAGTCGTGGTCTAATGGCGGGAAGTCGAATGCACCGCCGTCGTCGCCGCCGCCGTCCATGAGACAGAACTTGCGGTGTTCTTCGAGCTCGGCTTTCAGTCGGGCATTCTCGGCTTGGAGCGCGTCGATGAGGCTGCGGGTGTGGGTGCGGCGGCGTTCGTCGAAGCTGGGTGTGCGGCATTCGCGGTCTAGTTTGAAGCAGAGGCCGCATCTCGATTCTCCTGGGGGTCCTGGTTGGCACTGAAGATGATTGTCAGATGCAGTTCCGTGGGAGCTTTGTTTCTCTGCGCCATACGGAGCTAGGAATAATGATTCTCTTCTCACCTTGACCTTCTTTCTTCTACAAGTAAGACAAGCGAGGTGCTTTGTAGAGTGTCTTTTGGCTGGGGCGGGCTTCTCTGTCAGATCCATAATCGGAGTCTTATCGGGGGTCATATAGTGAGACGGCTTGTGGTCCATTATTCGGATTGCACGTCGTTGAGGACGAGGCTGTTGTCGAAGAGATGCTGATGCTGATGATGTACGCGATTCGAAGGACTCTTGGGTGATGATTTCGGTTTCGTCTACGGCCAGTTGAGCTCCTAATCTCGAATGAAGGGTGCAAAAGACGAGAAGGCATGTCAAGATGGCATGCAAGACCCAGCGCCATCAACCTGCAAGCGTTGGGCCTTGACGTCTCTCCCTATTACCCCAGAATTCCACCTAGGCGGTACGATCACGTGGAGGCGAGAATGTCAGCATCTATCCCGCATCGGGTAAAGGTGCATCTATAGTCCATTTGTTGAATCATCAGATCGTGGGGGAACCTGGGGAACCTGGGGGAGGGTGGATATGGTTAGCCGGCTGGAGCTTGGACCTAGAGGAAATAGGGGTAAGCTCCTGGTGATCCGGACCATCGATCCCATGGACCTCTCCAGCTTCCCCTCCTTTCCCTTCACTGCCTCATGTCTCTAGATTCGTAAGCAGAAGCTAAAAGATTGGAGAAGAGGATGGAGACATAGTCTTTAGCTCTTGGGGTTCGCTCCAAGGACCAAGATCCAGCTTCGGACTTTATTACCGACGATTGGAACATGCCAAGGCCTGTCCGGAATGGCCTGAAGGACTGCAAAGCAGGCGATCACAGAACGCACCTAGTGGCTGCAGAGCTATGTGAACT
The DNA here is from genome assembly GCF_042370955.1 of Sodiomyces alcalophilus JCM 7366. Taxonomy (NCBI): domain Eukaryota; kingdom Fungi; phylum Ascomycota; class Sordariomycetes; order Glomerellales; family Plectosphaerellaceae; genus Sodiomyces; species Sodiomyces alcalophilus. The sequence goes on from NW_027263538.1 coordinate 1,833,606, forward strand.
ACGGCCCGAACGATGTCAGCAGAATGAGGACTGTCGGAGGTTGGTGAAGTATGAAAAGGGTGCGATGGAAGGCTCTTGAGCGGGTTGTCTATCAACAGTATCAAGCATACTCCCGAAACTCTCCCGTCTCATCTCTCTCGGGACATTATCTGATTTCACTGTCTTATACTTCCACGCTCGCCTCCACTCCAAACAAAGCCATGTCAACCAACTTCCAAGGAAAAGTCATCGCAGTCACCGGCGCCGGCGGCGGCATGGGCCTCGAGACGTCCAAGATGCTCGCCGCCCGGGGCGCCAAGGTCTCCATGGCCGACATTCAAGAAAAAACCCTCTTCGCCGCGGCGGAAGAGATCGAAAAGGCCGGGGGGCAGGTCATGGCCCGCGTCGTCGACGTCAGCAACCGGGCATCCGTCGAGTCGTGGATCAAGGAGACGGTCGACAAGTTCGGCAAGCTCGACGGCGCCGCCAACCTGGCCGGCATCCTGCCGCGGGGCTTCGGGCGGGACGGTGTCGAGGATCTCGACGACGACGACTGGGACCGCGTCCTGGCCGTCAACCTCACGGGCACGATGTACTGCATGCGGGCCGAGCTGAAGAACATGAAGGACGGCGGCAGTATCGTCAACATTTCGAGTATTGCCGGGTTGATGGGGATCCCGCACAACTCATCCTACGGAGCTTCCAAGTTTGGTGTCGTCGGGTTGACCAAGTGTGCGGCGACGGAGGTTGGCCCGACCCGGAGCATCAGAGTGAACTGCATTGCGCCGTACGTGATTTGAACACCCGTGCCAACGACGTGGGAAACTGTTATTGTATATGCTAACCAGCTGTCGGGACAGGGGAACCATTGCGACTCCCATGTATGAGCAGGTCAAGACTTTCCGCAACGGGAAGCCTATAGACGAGATCCAGCAGATCAAGCGGGATGGAAGGCCCGACGAGGTCGCGTCTGCTGTCTGTTGGCTGCTGTGCGACGAGGCATCGTACATTACGGGGCAGGTTCATAATGTTTGTGGAGGATATATCTGCTAAGATTCATCCGTACTGGGTGTCTTTGGTCATGGTCTTCTTCTGATTGCGTCAAGCTGCAGCATTCAGGACATATCCGGGGGCAATCCAGGGGTAGGTTCAGGGGTAGATCCAAACATCAGCGCTGTCATCAATGCGTACATGCACGGCTTGCTTCCGCGGAGTAATATAATCGTGCAAAACATGGACAAAGAAACTCTGGGTTGAATCGTGACAAGAGCTACTACAGTTAACTCTCGATGGCTGACCGCAACCTCAGCTGAAGGAACAGTGTCTCCATTCAAGAATATGTGAAGCGTGAGCCCACACACTATACAATCTAGATATCTAGCTAGAGCGCACAGTGCCTCCTCTCCACCCCCTAATAAGACACCTAGCAAGTGAATACAGGAGGGCCAGGGATGATGTATTGCTGGGCTAGGCAGATTGTTAGTGAGGGGTCAACGAAAAAAACAGACACTATAAAACACTCACGCAAGTAGGCATTGTAAGTGATACCGGGATCAGTCGGGGAGTAGGCGCCCGGGAAGCTGACAAGGTTCGTGGGAATCGTGTTGCCGGACCCGGTGACCTGGAGCTGGTGGCAGCTGGGGTAGAACTGGACGCCGGGATACGCCCAAGCGGCATGTAGCGCAATGGTCTCATGGCGGACCAGGTAGTAGCCGGGGGCAAGGCACTCGGGGATGGTGTACTTGTAGTCGTTTCCGGGTGTCATGAGGGGGGTCTTGCGATGAAGGCACCAGACGTTAGTGGGAATCATCCCTTCACTTCCATAACAAATGGACAATTGAAAGGGTAAACACTCACGGAGCCCCAGTAATTTGAGGTGCCGTCACGGCCCTCCTCGTGGACCTTGAAGAAGACGGGCCTTGTCGTGATTGTTAGCGGTGCTGTACTGTTGAGGGAGGACATAATGTTCTGTTCTATATGATATCATTGGGGGTCGTACTCTGTGCCCGGAAGCCAGTCGTGGCAGCCGGTGTCGGGACAGCGGGCCATGTAGGTCATGACGGGGCCGACATGGGAGTCGGGCCACAGGGTCCAGCGGAGGCTCACGGTGGAACCGGCGGCGGCGGGAGCGTGGAGGGCGGCGGGCTCGGAACCCTCGATGCCGCCGGCGGTGTAACCGCCGCACTGGAGATCGATGAGAGTGAGGTCTTCGATGGGACCATTTCCTTGGACGGGGCGGGAAACACGGTCGGGCTAGAGACTTATCAGTACATGACGGACACTTTGAGGACATCACATGCAACTTACAATAGGGTTCATGTACGGGTCCTGGTAGGGCTACAGGGTTTTTCGTAGTCAGTCGGTGCCAGTCCCGTGGGGGAATAGAAATGTCTCGGCTTTACCTGGTAAAACTATAGTTTGACATTGTGTTAGCAAGGGGAAGACAAGCGGTCGAGGGAAAAAATATGTGCCATGATGCCATGTGAACGAACCTGATATTCTACGCCGCCAATGTTGGCAGTGTCAACATAGCCATGGGCCGAAGCCAGGGCAGCCAGGCCAGCGAGCGGCAGAGCAGTGAGAAGCTTGACCATTTTGCAAAAGTGAGAAACGGTCAGTCGTACGTTGCTGTTATTGAAAATAAATAGGAGTCCCTGCAGAGAGATACTCTCATGCCAAACCCGGGAACCTGGGTCTCATATTATATAGACCTGTGAACGATTTTCGATCACCTGGGATCTCGTGGGTGACTGCGGGATGTTGATTATTGTGGCGGCCCATGTGCATGGGAGATGGGTCAGACTGCTCCCCGAAAGGGGGCCCACGGAGGATCGTGTTGCGAGAAAGTGGCCTCCTGGTTCATCTATATGAAAAGTTGAGATTGGACTGACGGAAGAACTTGGAGCGAGAAAATGACGTCCCAGTATGCCTTGATCAAAACTGCGTGGCGTGTCAAGGAGAATTACGGCCAAATTACCTGGTTCTGATCATCTTGTGGACATGGCTACGGGGGATCGCTCCCCGAGTTATGGTCACGATTCACACAATTTCGTCTTTCCGATGCGATTCCCCCAATGAGAAGGGTCTTATTCCGATGCAATCCTTGACAGGGTCTGCAGCGCGGGCCTTGGCGAGGGGGATGCTACCGGAATAGGACGCACGGCCGGTGTCAGTTTCGGGCTCGCGGGCTCACGGGAATCCGGCGACCGGAGGTGAACGGAATAACCAGAATGACGACCCGATCGAGAATCTGAATCTTAGTCATCAAGCCCTACGGTAACGCACATTCCGTTTAATCCCTAAGATAATAACAGTACAATCATACAAGACACAAAACACACATGAGGCCTAAATACGAAGAACCGTTTTTCCAGTGAGAAACCGAGAGTTAATAGGCCGATAGCCTCTAATCAAGATGGACAAGTCAACTCGGCCGTCTCGATAACCATGTGCCTCGGTGGTTAGTAATCCGCTCGGCACAGCCACACGCCAGGTTGGAAGTGGCGCACTAGTCCGATGGCTCGTACGAACAAAGGACCGGATAGAAATCCGTCGGAAGACGATGGTTGATGGTCGATCGGGCGAGTTAAAAGTGTACGAAGTATACAACATTGCTGGTTGCTTCGGTGTGTGACTTTACTATACGAGCTGTGCGACGTGGATTACAGAGGTCAATACGTGGATTATTCCAGTAACACCGTTCGGACTTTATGTCCGCTACGTCACGTGCTTTTGCCCCTTGAGAATGAGATGCCCAGTGGATCATGATCACTACAACGTACTGCGGGTGGATGAATCTTCAGGAATTGTTCATAGTAAGTCATAGAGGATGAAGGAAATCATCATCTACAGCATCATCTCAGATATGTTCGGACGACCCAGATGACAAGACGCCTAGATCTACAGAACACCGTACTTTGCCTAACAGCGTCCATTTTAAATAATAAGTTATATACTGACCTCCATATCCATCTCAGTCTATGTCCAGACGAAAGCACTATATCCAGACAAAGGCATACCAAGGAAGTCAAAATAAAAATAACAAAATCAACGTGGCACTATCAGGTAAGCCATCTTTACACTACGAACACTACGAATACACCCACGCCACACTTGACCTGCCACTGGTACACGCAACCATCAGTGGCGTATATATTTTATTTTATTTTATTTCATTTTATTGTATTTTCGTCATTTTCATTCCCTTCCATTCCCTATTTTAGGCTTCGTCCAGAGTACGTATAGTGGCTTGTACCAAACTCTCAGTGCTTTACACCTCCGCCGGGGTTTTAAAGGTTAGCTCGTATACAAACAAATATGAACAAATATGACTGGTCGGGACCCATAAATCGACCCGCAAGTATATATACCTATATTCATATACAATATACTAGTAAGTATAAGTACCTATACTTAGGCCGAAATCTTATTTCCTCCACTCAACACCATCATCGTCAGTCTCATACCTAGTCTGTGTCTTCCCTATCCCTTCTAATAACCTACTATAAACGGTAAGGTATTATACGAACTAGAGCCTTTAAAAATCCCCCAAAGCAGCTTTAATAGCTACTCTAAGCTCTTCCCTTCCCATCCATTAAAATCCAGCTCTTTATCCAGAACCATGGTGATAGCTTCAATTACCATCCTGTGTCCTAACGTCACTCATATCGTCATGATCAGATGTACCTCTCCATATAAATTTGTATGGGAAGATACCGATCGGCGGTATAATCCAATGAAAGGTTGAGACGTGGGGCGAAGTCACAAACTAACCTTTAAAACCCCGGCGGAGGTGTACTAATTCTGATCAAGTCAACTGCCACAGACACCGACCGGCGTGGGGGGAGAATATACCTAGGTACTGTACCGCCACTGTACTTCGTACCTATCCAAGCCTTCGAAACGGAACCCACGGCCCCCGCGCACTCTTGAAATACATGGTGACTTGTTAGGTACTTCCTCAGAACGTCACTCTTGCAAAGCCATTCGTAATCCTTGCCTTGCACATTGCCTATCCCGGATCGGGTAATGTCTTGGAACCCCGCGCATTCGGTCATCCCTCCGGATCACCACCGGACCCGACGCCGGGGAATGGGTCGCTGACCATCTCCACACACCGGATATAAACCAGCCCTCGCCTAAACTGGCCGCCACCAACTCAAAATAATCACTGCTGTCTCTCGTCTTTTTGTATTTCGCCACCTTTTTTTTTTTTTTTTTTTTTTCCTTTTCTTTCTTTCTTCTCCCATTCCTCGGAGAAGTATTCTCCCTGGTACGTAATGGCCTCGGGTCGACCCGAAAGTCTCCTGCAAGTCATGCGTCTTGGCTTCCTCATCTGGCATGGACTGTCTCGACGTACAACTCTAGTATCTACGACGTACACCATGCATCACCGAATCGCAGAGAAATATCAAACTGCCGGGAATACAAGCGCATTCTCTCTCATTGGACTCGGCGAGATCGCCATCCCCGACAGCCTAGGCCTTGTTATATCCCCTCCCCCTCCCTAACTAGTCATTCGGATGTTTTAGACGGTCTCGTTCTCGCTCTCGTGGGATCCATCTATACTTATACTAGACTTACTTAGTACCTATTTAACCTTGATCGGCGTCTGGTGGAGTTCTCGTCTTTTTTTTTTTTTTTAGTCTTTTTCTTGTTCTTTTTTTCCATTTACTCCTCGCGCCGCCCTGAATATCCGAGGCATAATCCCACCATCTTCTTCCAATCTCACCGCCATTCGTTCTGTTCCTGATATGGAGATTCAGATACCCACATTGCCAGGAAGCTTCTTTACATTAGCCTCTCTATATATAGTCTATCAACACTGAACCACAGTCTCTCCTCGTCCCTGATGCTTTGATGCTTCTCGTCATTTCTCCATCCCACCTTTCCCACGCCACCACCCCTCCCACCCTCCTCTACAGTCGAAAGGATCACTGCCCACCATGGCAAATCCGGCCGTAGCAACCTCCGCCGACGAGCCCTTGTCTCGGCCCGCCCACACCCTGCCGTATAGCCAGGTCGTCCATGAACTGGGCGTCGACGCGACCCAGGGCCTGACGGCCGACGAGGCTGCTGCCCGTCTGGCCAAGTACGGGGCCAACGACCTGGGCGAGCAAAAGACCGTGAAGCCGTTGCAGATTTTCATCGCCCAGATTGCGAATGCCATGACTTTGGTAAGTATCTTACTTGTGTGGATGACATAAAGGGGGAGGGGGAAAAAAAGGGAACTAACACCCCCAGGTCCTCGTCCTCGCCCTCGCAGCAAGCTTCGCCATCCAAGCCTGGATCGAAGGCGGCGTCCTCGCCTTCATGATCCTCCTCAACCTCATCGTCGGCTTCATCCAAGACCTCCAAGCCGCCCGGACCATCGCCTCGCTCGAGTCCCTCAACTCGCCCACCGCCCGCGTCCTCCGCGCCTCCGCCGTCGCCGTCATCCCCGCCGCCGACCTCGTCCCCGGCGACATCATCGACCTCAAGACCGGCGACGTCGTCCCCGCCGACGCCCGCCTGCTCGACGTCGTCAACCTCGAGGCCGACGAGGCCCTGCTGACCGGCGAGTCCGTCCCCGTCCGCAAGGACCCGGCCGCCGTCATCGACGACGAGCTGATCAACCCGGGCGACCGCATCAACGTCGCCTTTAGCTCCAGCACCATCACCAAGGGCCGCGGCCGCGGTGTCGTCGTCGCCACCGGCCTGCGCACCGAGGTCGGCGCCATTGCCGCCGCCCTGCAGGCCGAGGGTGGCGCTGAGAAGAGGAAGCTCAAGAGGGACGACCAGGGCAAGGCCACCTTCAGCGCCTATATTCTCTTCGCCCTCGGTTCCGCCTGGGACTGGCTCCTCAGGTTCCTCGGCTTGACCGTCGGAACCCCTCTGCAGAGGAAGCTGACCCAGCTGTTCCTGTACATCTTCGTCTTCGCCATCATTTGCTGTATCATCGTGCTGGGTGCCAACGACTTTAGCACGCGGACCGATGTCATCATCTACGCCGTCGCCACCGCCATCGGTACCCTGCCCGTGACCCTTATCCTGGTCCTCACCATCACCATGGCTGCCGGCGCAAAGGTCATGGTGGAGAGGAACGTACTTGTGCGGAATATGCGCTCTTTGGAGGCGTTGGGTGGGGTGACGAGTGAGTATTTTTTCCGTTTCCCTTCTTTTCCTTTTCCCTTCCCTCTTCCTCTTCCTTTCCCTTTTTCTTTTTTTCCACTGACTGACATCTGCCAGACATCTGCTCCGACAAGACAGGCACCCTGACCCAAGGAAAGATGGTCGCCAAGATGGCATGGCTCCCTGGCCACGGCACCTACTCCATCGACACCGGGAACGAGCCGCACAACCCCGAAGTCGGAACCACCAACTTCATGCCCGTTCCGCCCAAGGACATCTCCCCCAAGGCCGAATCGTCGCAGGCTTCCGTCGTTCCCCCGACCGAGGCCGCCACCCACGCCTGCCTCAAAGAATACCTCGACGTGGCCGCCCTCGCCAACCTAGCGACCGTGCGAAAGACGACGGGCGACGGCGAAGAGGCCCAAGATGCCCCCGGCCAGTGGGAGGCGCACGGCGACCCCACCGAGATCGCCATCCAAGTCCTCGCCACCAGATTCGGCCGCAGCGGCCTCCCAGCCACAGCTGCACCACCACCGCCATCCCCATCCTCCGCATGCCCCCCGGCGCCGGAATGGACCCAGCTGGCCGAGTTCCCCTTCGATTCCTCCGTCAAAAAGATGTCGACCCTCTGCCGCAACACCGCCACGAACCAAATCCACATCTTCACCAAAGGCGCCGTCGAGCGCGTTCTCGAAAGCTGCAGCGCCATCGCCGGCCCCTCGTCCCCGCCCTCCCCACTGACCGAGGCCGCCGAATCCGACATCCTCGCGAGCATGGAAGCCCTCGCGCGCCGGGGCCTCCGCGTCCTCGCCCTCGCCAGCACCGTCATCTCCGAACGCCCCGTCCCGGAAGAGGAGGCCCGACAGGGCAAGCTCGCCCGCGCCGACTTTGAGCGCGACCTCGTCTTCCGCGGGCTTATCGGCATCTACGACCCGCCGCGCCCGGAATCGCGTCCCAGCGTCTTCAAGTGCCACCGCGCCGGCATCGCCGTGCACATGCTCACGGGCGACCACCCGGAGACGGCCCGCAGTATCGCCGCCCAGGTCGGCATCCTCCCCGCGCGCATGGAGATGCTCCGCGCCGACGTCGCCGCCAATATGGTCATGACCGCCCACGACTTTGACCGCTTGTCCGACGCCGAGTTGGATCTTCTCCCGGAGCTCCCGCTCGTCGTGGCGCGTTGCGCGCCGTCCACCAAGGTCCGCATGATCGACGCCCTGCATAGACGCCGCTGTTACGTTGCCATGACGGGCGACGGCGTCAACGATAGCCCCAGCCTGAAGCGCGCCGACGTGGGCATCGCAATGGGCCTGAACGGGTCGGATGTCGCCAAGTCGGCCTCGGATATCGTGCTCAGCGACGACAACTTTGCGAGTATCCTGAACGCCGTCGAAGAGGGCCGCCGCATCTTTGATAATATTCAAAAGTTCATGCTTCACGTCCTCGCTGGCAACGTCGGCTTCGTCACCACCCTCCTGGTCGGCCTCGCGTACAAGGACAACAGTGGCGTATCCGTTTTCCAAGTGACGCCCGTGGAAATCCTCTACCTGCTGCTCGTTGCCGCCGCTTTTACCGAGACTGGTCTTGGTTTTGAGACGGCGTCGCCCGATATTCTGAACCGGCCACCTCAGAGTGTAAGTCGCGTCATCGTTCCATGCCATCCCGAGTCCTTGACCCCTGCCCCCAACCTCCCCCCGGCGCGCTCCGGCTGAGTATGGCCAACCACCCAATAACCCAGGCTAACAAGGTGACAACAGCTCAAACATGGCGTCTTCACCCCCGAATTCCTCGCCGACCTCGTCGGCTACGGCATCCTGATGGCCATCTGCCTCCTGAGCTCCTTCATCATCGTCCTCTTCGGCATGCACGACGGAAACCTGGGCCACGACTGCAATTTGCGCTACTCGCCGTCGTGCGAGGGCGTCTTCCGGGCCCGGTCGACCTGCTTCGTCGCCATGATGTGGGTGTTCCTCTTCTTCGCCTGGGAGCTCGTCGATAGCCGGCTGTCTTTCTTCGCCGGCAGCGTCCACAACACGCGTGCCTGGGCCGCCCGCCTCTGGCGCAACCCCTTCCTCTTCTGGTCCGTCGTGGTTGGATTCGTCAGCGTCTTCCCCACGCTGTATATTCCCGTCATCAAGGACAAGGTCTTTTTGCACGCGGGCATCGGTGCCGAGTGGGGCATTGTCTTCGTCTCCGTATTCATCTTCATCGCCGGCGCCGAGTCCTGGAAATGGGCCAAGCGCGTCTACCTGCGCCGCAATAACATGATGGAAGGGAAGAAGGTTGGTGTCAGCGAGGAGGACCTAGAGGCAAGGGCATTTGAGAAGTATTATCTGAAGAGCGAGAGCAGCGAGAGTGAGAAGTAATTGTCGGAGGCATGGTTGAAGCGAAGCTGTATATAATCGCAAGTCGCAGTCGGACTTGAAAACAGATACCCCGAGAAACTTGAATGCGATGCTTTTTTCACTCGTCCTTTCTTTCTTCTTTCTTTGTCTTTCCCTTTTTCTCCCGGTGATTGAGTCTCGGCAACAAATGGAAGAATCGGAATGCGGATAGAGTGGTTTGCATTCATTATAGCCAGTATTTAGCCCATATGGCGTGTTCCTCTTTGGAACCCCTGAACTTGAATTCCACTTCGGTGATGTCTTGGAACCCTTCCTTGATTTTGGGCTCTTTGAACCGGGACTTGAAGCCAGCGAAGGCAATCCTCGGCAGAGCCGTCCGCGATTCCGGGTTCATCTGATTGGTATGAGTAGACGATCATGGATAGCTGGTAAGGACTGGACCTACCGTCTTACTCAACGCCCTGACGGTGTCGTTATGCTCGCACACGGCCAAGGCCGTCTTGAACCATACGCAGCGGATGGGTACATCAAGCTGCTTCGCCAGGTCCACCCATATAGCTCGTGTCTCTGGGTCAGCGTTGGTGTTGTCTGTCCCCGGTTAGCAATGCGGCAGCAAGAGACGCATGGGGAAACAGAGGCGACGCACCTATTGCCGCAGACCGACCATCCTCGATGATCTCCTTTGCTGCGCTGATACATTTCCCCCGTCTCGAGGCAAGTCAGCTGGTACGTCTTCAGAGCAGAAAGTGGTTACAAAAGGGCGGGACTGACGATTTCAGGGTATCCTGGTTAACTCGCTCATAACCCAGAGGTTCCAGGTGTTTCCAGAAAAAGGTGCTCTTTCCTGCCCCGGGAGGACCAACGAAAACGACGATATCCTTGTCGTTCCTCTTCTCGAACACGGCATCGGTCGCCTGAGCTTCTTCCGGCCACGGATAGTCCGCCAGATCGAATTCCCGCTGAAAGTCACGGGGCGGCTCGTCGAGGAAAAACTCCTCCGGCGTCTTGAAAGGTATACCGGCGTTGTGGGCAAAGTTGCGGTCGGAGCAGCTAAAGTCCTTGGCAGCGGCCACCGCGCCATTCTCGCCATTCTTGAGCACGGCAGTCCGTCCACCGGCATCACCGACGAAGAAACTCTGAGCGAGGTCAACGTCTCCCGTTATGTCGTAGTCGTCGCAGGCCTCATCCCACATTCCCAGGCGCGGTTTCCTGTAAAGGTCCCTCCCTGTTGCGGCATAGACAGAGACGGGAATGTCGAGATGATTGAGGATAGCGTTGCACTTCTGCTTGAAGGCGGTGACACGATCCTTGGACATGGCTTTCGGGGTCTTGGTTTTCGGGTCGGGATGAAGGACGATACCTCCTTGGTTCGAGAGAATGATAACGCGGTAGCTAACGGTGGGGTGAAAGATGAGAGTCAGTCAAGGAGAAAAAAAGGGACGGATTGCCACAGGAAGTTTCTCTCACCCTTCATTCTTGTAGAGCTCTCGCAGCCGACCGGGGACGGAGCTATGCCACCACTTCCAGTCTGTGGCCTCAGTGGCGTGTTTCTTGCCGGACGAAGTGGTAATCAGGGTCGAGTCCTAAGTCACCGCTTGTTACTCGAATGATCCTTTAGGGTATTGGGTCTCGGGTGGGGGTTATACAAGGTCAAAGGCCGCAATCTTCCTCCTTGCCGTCATCGGTTCTTCGGAAGAATTCTCCGGCTCGTAGCGTCCGACAAGAAGGGTCGCTGGTGTGTCATCGTTGGGGGCTCGTTCTGTCCAGATTGTGCGTTCCTTGGGCTTTTGGGAGGTCGGGGTGAAGAAGTTGGCCACGGCGCTTTCTGCAGACGGTCAGACGCAGGTTCGGCTGGTGACGAGTATCGGAGGGGAGCTGCAAGGGGAGAAAAGAAGAGAAAGAATTCCTCACTTGTAGTGCCAGAAGCCGCCCTTCTTTTAATTGGAGGGCCGGATATGGGAGCGTCCAGGGACTTGCGTTTGTTCGTAGATGGAGGTGTCATCGTCGTGGTGGTGGTGGTGATCGTTGGACGCAAAGGCCGGAATATCGAGTGTGCGCACCTAAGACTACCAGAATAGACGACTCCACGATAGTGGATGGATAGAATCAGTCGGCTTCTGGAAGATCGTCGCCTGGTTGTGCTGCGAAGGTGGGAGGTTGCCTGGGAGGTGAGAAAGTACATTGGTAGGGTGGTGCGAAGCTTTGGACGCGAGTCGTACCTAGAGTCGTAGAGACTACAACGTACTTCGTACAGGTGTTAGTAATCATGATACAGCGCGTCTCCATCGCGTTTGCTCGACGGGAAAACACGTGACCTGATCCTGACTTAATGTAAAGTCACCAAAGTCACAAGTCACAAGTCACTTGGTGTTCACCTCCATATTCGTCGTAATATCTTCCTCCCACCTTCACGCCATTCTTTCCTCACCACCCGGCATTCACCTACCAAACGAACCCTGACCCATTTCGTCCTCCAACTCATACTCACCCGCGGCCGCTGACTTTCGGCAACTGTGCCTTGGACCATGTACGAACTCTTCCTTTCCACGTTCGTGGCCGACGAGGATATCAAAGCCACCTGCTTAATCCTGGGCGGTCTCTGCGCCATGCCTCCCTGGGAAAGCCTCCAGCGCGTCCTCTTCTTCAAGGGTCCGGCTCGTCCCAACGGCCTATCCAACCAGTCCTCGTTCGTGAAGACGACCCGCAAGGACGTCCCCGCCCTCTGGAAGGAACTGCACCAACAGCTCAGCCGCCAGTCCTACATCATCCAGGCTCGCTACGAGGTCTTCAAGGACAAGGACTTTGGCACGGAAACCCCGGCCAACTTTGATTCCCGGCCAGGTGTCCTGCACTGGACCGACTTTCCCGAACCCCCGCAGAAGGGTTCGTTTGTGACCCAGCGGAAGAAGACGGAGATTTGGGACCAGCAGAACCTGCTCTCCATCATGCGAGACAACAACTATATGTATGATTCCTTGTTTTTCTTCCCCCGCTAGTCTGAAATCTGACCATCACTGACTCAACCAAGCCTGAAATGCGAAGCCATCGAGGAAACATACCAGTTCTTCCGCGACGATGTCGAGTTTTGCCTGTTCCGCCATTACCTGCTCCCGCCCTCCGGCGACGGCACGCCTTTGGGGGTCCTCGGCGATTGGGAGGCCACGTTCAGCCCCACCGACCCGGGCAAGCGGTGGCTCTTCATGGTCAAGGTGCACGTCCTCCAGGACAACCAGCCCGACGAGGTGCGGAAGGCGCACGAGAAGCTGGCCAACATCCGCCGGGAGCTCGAGGGCGTCTTCGAGTTTAGGGTCTTTGACCGCCGCATCCACGATACCCGGGTCGCCGTGGAAATGAGGAGCGGGCCCGCGCCGTTGCCGCAGGTCATTACGGTCAGCAATTAGCAAGCCTGTGTCTTTGTCTCGATCTAGTCGACGTTGGATCACCCAAGACAGAATTGTCTCAATGCTTTCTTCGACCACCCTGCGCACTCTATATCTTCACGCACCAAACCACCGCTTATTCGACGAAATGAGACATGAGCCGAGTTGGTCTCCGTCTGAGAGGTTGTCCCGTCGATGTTGTTCATGGACATGCCGGAACATATCTGCGGGAAACAGTACCACGTACCAGCAAACAAGTCTACCGTCCTGACGGCATTGCGTCACCAGCAAAATAATATCACAAGACGAACGCCAGACGTATGGGGCTCATGCTACCGACGACGCGAAACGGCAATTTCGCAGTACGACCATGCTGGAGAAAGCCTCGGGGTAGTGATAGTGTCCCGACGCTTAACCTGGGGTGGATACAGGGCATCCATCGGCGAGAAGCGCCTCTGGTTGGCACCGGATTCGACTTCAAGGCAGTTCTCGACTCAAGCACCGATGGAGTGAGTGTCAGGGCCAAGGGCCAAGAGGTGATACAGGGATAATGACGCTGTTCGCATCGATATCAGCGGAGCTCTTGGTGTTCAGAGTCTTTTCTCTAGCCGCTCAATCTTCGAGTGCTCGGCGCCTAGTTGATGAGTTATCCCGACTCCACGACCCTGCTCCTGATCCAAGCAGCCACGGGGTCGCTTCCTGTCGTCATTTCGGCCGACCACAGTTGAGTTTCAGAACCTTGCTGGTCTCGGTGCGAGACAGTCCTACCTTGGTCATCTATTATCCTATACCAACGGAGATGGGCAATGCTTATGGCAGCCCTCGACAGCGACATGGATCTGTTCAACCCCCATCACCTAGCTATCCAACCCAAGGATCCGCGAAAAGCAATTGTCACCAGGCCCAGCGATACCCAAAATACCTAAGCTTCAGTTAAGCGTTTGCGAGCCAGGTACGGACTGAAGGCGGAGAAACGAAACACCCCGTGACACAATTGTATATCCACAGGCCCAGAGGACAGTGGGCCATTTAGCAGGCCAACTAGCCAAGTCCAAGTCAAAAAAGAGGACGCTATAGAGGCGTTAGTGCAAGAGATTTGCGACCATGGTCCACATCATTGTCCCCGTCCTTTTCCCGGTATCCGCATCGAGGTGACAATGGTGAAGACGACGGCGACATTCTAGAAGCAGTGGAACCTCCCTCCATCCGGACCCCGCCTCTCACGTTGACCAACGTCTAGTCCCCACGGCAGTACTTTTCCGTCTCTGTCCCTATTTTTTTCTCCGTTTTTTTCTTTCCTGTCTAACCTCAGTGGTGCGGGGCATTGTGTCTGCAAAATCACGTCTTACAAAGGCGGGATGAGGAGTACGATCGCGGACAAGATGGAAACGCGCGGAGTAAATAGGCGAGCGGCATGACCAGGAGGCGTGGTGTCGGGTTGGACATGACGTTGCCCGACGTGACCTCTTCCCCTTATCAAAAAAAAGAAAAAAAAAAAAAAACCGATACAGAGCTAACGACCAACGGTGGAGCGAGACTACTCAGTACGCCCGTACTAATTTAGCTGCTGGACAACCTCATTGTTATTGTTCTCAAGGACATCAATGTCCGATACCGTCGCGTCGGCGAGGCGCAGGCCGTAGCCCAACTCGCCTGCATGTATCCGAGATTTCTGCCTGCCGGGACAGACACGATGGAGGGCCGGAGAACCAGTTATTTTTAGTTTATTATTATTTGGAGGAAATAAAACATCGCAACAAAGCAAAGAACGTCGAGGTAACAGGCACGACAGGAAAAGGGGCAATGCCAACTTGGGCAAGGTAACATACTTCGTATACCCTAGGTATCAAACAACGAATGAGGATTAGAAAAGCATTGGTTGGGCACGTAATAGTAGGACCTGTAGGTTGTCGGCTCTTGGTTCATCGACATCAATAATACGAGTCGGACGCGGTGGACAAGGACAAGATGAATGGCCGTATCTTCATCATCCTAAAGTCGTGGAAGCCCGGAAGCAGCTGCTCGGCACTCAGATTCGGCAGCCATAGGCTCTCGTCCGCTATTCGTCTGTTCGTCCGTTCCAACGTGAGTCTAAGGGCCTCTATCCGATTTGCTCGCTGGGAGCCAACACACGACCTCAACCAGGGGATGCAAAACATTTCGTTTCAGCTCGTTCGACATGCAACTCGTCGATTCGTTTGTCCTCTCCCACCTCTTCCTCGTCCTTCTCGCCCCCTGCGTGCATTGTTCGAGAATGAAACGCCAACTCATGCCCCCCATCCATACAACCACCCGTCGATATGTACAGCGACAGCAAGGAGGTACAGTGTACCATCCTCACGACAGCCCTCATACAGGCCAAAGATAGAATCGACAACCAAAACCGAACCGGAAAAGTCTCCCCGTTTGTAATACATGCCATGACACCTTTGTCTCTTGACAGTCCCAAATCTATTCGCGTAATCTTTTCCTTTGCAAGTATTTTTTCTTCTTTTTTTTCTTCCTCTTCTCCTGACACTTGTATGTACCGGCCTCGTGGCCGTTGTGTCTGTCGCCCATTTTATTTACATGAACAACCCATCCCCCTCCAGCGCCTAGATATTCAATCGTGGCGCCAATATCTACCGGTACAGGTCGTAGATAATAAATAAACAGTTACATCTCCCGTTTTCCACAGCCGGGTACATGATAGAACGAACAAATGCCTGTCGTTATGATAACATATTCCCCAAAGGGTGGGAGGCCTCATTGCCTCGAAAAGACGATAGCTCGCTGACGCTCGTCGTAAAGGAGTGACTGTAGTCGGGTATCTCGAAACAATGGTGGAAAAAGAATAAAAATAAAAGAAGTCGAAAAAAGTGACAAATGGTCATTCGAATGGACGTTCCGCTAATGAGTCTTTGTCGTCGTCGTCGTCGTCGTCATCATCGTGTCGTACGCGTCACTGAATAGCTCGTTATCTCCGCAGGCCGACTTTGTCGGCCAGCAGCTTCCAAAACCGATTCATGCGGTCATCGCCCATGTCCGATCCCATATACGCCTCGCGGACCATGGGACCGACAATGTCCTCATCTCCACGCTCCGGGAATTTACCCTGGGCGTCGATCAACTGAGGAAGCATCGTCGCCGCTGTCGTCGTCGACGGGGCCAGGGCCACGCTGGCGCTACCGGCGCGGCTTCTACCTCGACCGCGGCCCCGGCTCCTGCTGCGGGACGCGCTGTGATGCGCGCTCGTACTCCGCACGGGAATGAACGACGGCAGCGGGTCGTCCGTCTTGGAAGCCAGGGAAGGGACCCGTTTCAGCGTGGTTTCGTGCGCCTCCCGCCACGCGCGATCGATTTCCGCCCACTTGGCCTCGGTCAACGCGTAAATCTTGGACGTCTGGCCGTAGTTTTCGCCCGTGCGCACAATGTGTTTGGTATAGTTGACGCGCGCCGCCTCCCAGTCCGCGAGGAGCTGCTGCAGGGAGTCGAGCGTGGCTTCACCAGGAAGATAAGGCTGGGGCTGGATGGTGAAGTTGGCGTGGCCAAGTCGATCAGACCATTCGTCGCTCTTTTGCATAAATACGGGCACCGTGGCGGCCGGCTGCTGCTGCTGCTGCTGTTGATGTTGTTGTTGTGGCTGTTGCTGTTGAACAGCTGCCTGCGATGGTGGCTGCTGCTGGTCTTGGCAAGGGCGTAACGATGAGTAAGACGGCCTCGTGCTAAGGGCCGGAGTGGGCGCTTGAGACGGCGCACGAGAAAGCGCCGATGACGCGGGCACCTCGGGTAGACCACTCGCGGACGACGGTGCGACAGAAGGCGACTGCAATGGTGACTCTTGGCGCCCTTCCTTGACTGCGCCATTGAGCAGGGGAGGCAGAAGCGGGGTGGCGGCATGTGCCCTCTCTCGCTCGAGGCTCGTTCCCTTGCTCTGGTCGCTTTCGTCTTCGTCTCCGTCGGGTTCCACGGTCAACGGCGGCGGCGGCTGCGGCGGCGGCGGCACTGCAATGTCCTCGTCACTAGCCCAGAAAGAGCGGGCGGCAGCTGCCGGCATAGGAGGTTCGCTGGATCGATCTGCTGGCCGGCGACGGGAATGGAGTGAGAGGGAAGACGAGCGACTGGATGCGGTGGGCGATGTGAGGTAGAGGGTCCGTTCGAAGCTGGTATCGGTGACTGGCGACCGGAGCTGAGACATGGACATCTTGGACGATTTCCAGCGCGATAGATTCGATAACCGGGTGCTGACGCGCGACGCGAAACCATGCAGCTCCCCTTTTCGCTTGGCCGCCATCCCCTGACTCTCATCGGTAAAATCGCTGGTGAAGCCAAAGTCGTAGTCTATCCCGTCATACTCGCCGACGTACCCCGTGAAGATCATGTCGCCTCCGTCGGGGTCGACGCAAGAATCCTCGGCTATTCAAAAGCGCCAGTTAGTTTCAGATTCAAAAACCCTCCTTGGCCAAAACTCTTGTTGGGCAAACTGATTCGGAACTTACATAGACAGTCATATAGGTCGAACTGGTCAGACACAACGGTGTCCTGGTCATCGCGCTCCGTGGGCTCCTCTTGCACGTCAGGTAGCTGGCGTTTACTGGAGACGAGTGCCGGCGCCGGGGAGAGACCGGGAACCGGAGTGGCGTGTGTAGGTGGTGAGGCGTGACTGTCGAGGCAAATCATGATGGGAACGTCGAGAGAGGATGTCGAGTCGGAGCCACGTTGGTGTCCCTTCGCCGAGAAGGTGGGTGTGACGGGAGACGTGACGTCGGAGGATGACGAGTTATGGGTGTAGTAGACATATTGGCGATCATCATCCACCATGTCGGATTGGTGATAGACTTCCATTCTCTTGCGTTCTTCCACCAGCTGTGGTAGTAGCAATGGTTTAAGCTTTAGGGACATGTTTGTTGCAGGAGTTGGCGGCGAAATAGCTCGCAGGGGTCTTGGTACCCGCTACTGGATTGTTGTTCTGTTGGGTGGCGGTGAGTATTGAGTCCTTGCCTGGGGGTGGGTGCGGGGCGGTGGGCTAGTCAAAAGAAGCTCAAGCTTCAACTTGGTCCAGGTTGGTGCGGCAAGGTAAAACGAAACCCGGGGGAAAACTGGGGAAGAGTTCGTTCGAGGGGCAGGGGAGGGAGAGGGACAGGTAGTATTAAGTGAGTGCCGTCGGGAAAGTAGCCCGAGAGCGCGGGAGGGGAAGCTGGGTATGACAAGTCAAGCCACTCACTTTGGTTGTCGGGGCGGGCTGTTCGCTGCCTGACAAGACGCGGTTGTTCGGGTGATATGATGCGAGACGTGGGCGGTGATGTGGTGTCAGACACCCAAGTAGAGAAATAAGTACTTGGGTTAAACGTGGGGAGGGCTGTTGTGTGAGAGGCGAGCAAGTCAAGCGTGAGGCTCAAGCGGATGGTCCGTCGTTGTCGTGATGTTCGCGTGACCTTTCTTAGTGTTTGAAGTGAAGCCAAACAACCGCCAAACGTATCGACTGCCTCCACCAACGCCGCGTTCTTCAGTAACTGGAAATGACTTCCGGTGCCTGAGTCATGTGGCCGTGGTGGTCCGTCCAAAGATAGTAAAAGGGCGGGATTGGGTTGAGACGTGTCGTGAGAGCCCAGGAGGTGCGTTCTTTGCCGTGCTCTGACGCGTCCGGGTTTTCGTAGCGTTCCTGTTGCGGCGGAATTGTCCCACGTGTACGAGTGGGCGGGGAATTTGGCGGCGGTCGGTCAGGTGTTGAGGCAAGTGGGAGCGTCAAAAACCCGGGGAGAGAGTAAGTGCAGAAGAGTAGAGTCACTCAGGTTGGGACCAGTCCGGATGGCGGGGACCAGATACCACCAGCGACGAACGAGATAAGAGGTAGTATGCGTGCCGGGTGTGAGTTGTCGGATGTGAATGTCCGTTTGGCGATTGACAGGTGAAAACGAAAAGTAACGTATGGTATGTAGAATCAACAAAAAAAAAGACTGGACTGCCGAGTGACAGGTATCCGTCTATTCTGCAGGTGACGATGTTATGATTGGCGTCAAACGGTGGGTTCCAAGACTTCCTGGGTCGATATGAGTGGCCACAGAGGTACGGCCGACATGCGGTTATGTACTAGGCATGTAGGTGAGGTAGAGCTTGTTGAAGACGTGGTCGAAGGAGAAGCGGGAAGAGTAGATTGAGTGGATAAAAAAAGAAGTGAGGCGCCTGCAGCAAGCGTGCGTGTGCGGCTGTGATGCGGCCCCCGGGGTTGTCTTCGCGTGGCCGTAGGCGGTTGGGTACAGATAGGAAGTGTACGAATATGATCTCTGTTTTGCGACTGGCGGTCTCTTGTTCCTTTGGGAGAGAAACGAAGCAACGTCGTGGTTGGTCGGCCGGGTCTGTGGGACGGTCCTGTCCGTCGGTGATAGGAAGCACAAGACACAAGACGGCGAGATGGAGGAAGGACGCAGAGGAGGACGAGGCCGACCTGTTTTGTTGCTGCGAGGCTATCGTGACATGGAGGAAGTAGGAATCGTAGTAGGATTGGGCGGGAAGACTTTTTAGACAATTGGACTCGGCAGGTTATGTCAGACTCTGAGGGTCGAGAGGATTACCGGTTGTAGGTGGGTATCGACGTGGAAGGTGGTCAGTCATGGTGGGACGGGGGCGACGGGAAGGCAAAATTTGGCATGGGCAAGGGTCCAGGGCAAGAGCGAGTGGCCCAAGGACTAGGGGGACTAGGGTGAGGGGAGAAGAACATGGGACGCCTTAAGCTTGCGGATACAACTAGACCCAATAGGGACACCGTGTATAACGCTCGGGTTCCAGGTGGCACTGTGAAGTACTAAGGAACTTTGCCCCAGCAAAGTGCCTAGGTACGTTGTACGTTGTAGTCATCTCTCTTTTAGACGGTGTAAAAATGATTCAGTACATACGTTATACTTGTCAGTGCTTATACCCCGGACGAACAGTATCATCAGAATCACAAGATAGGTGCCCTCTATTCGTTGAGTCCTGGCTCATGGCAGACTGGCGCACTGTCTCTTTCTCTCCGGTACATGAGTACATGTACTCTTTAGCGTGTTCGTATGTACGTTGGACAGATACAATGGGCTTCCTTCCATGCATTGGCCTTGTCTCTTTTCCCTTTTCATCCTCCCGTACCGTACCAATTCTTTTCATGGTTCGGCCTGTTGTCTGGACTCTCGGAATAAAGTGCAATGCAACGCAAAACAGCGTGTAGACTTTTCCAATCCACTATTTTTTACCTTTTTATTTATTTATTTTCAACAGAATATAGCCTTTTCAAACCCATGATCCTATTCCACCCTCTTCCATATTTTTCTTTTTCGAATAGGTGGAGCGACTCCAAGTCTGCGCCGTCTCTCTGCATGCTTGCCGGTATCGATTAGGGCAGTGCCCTGGAACCGCGCGATAATGTTCGGCGATTGCAGATGGCGACCCAAGATAGATGATAGCATGATAAGAGCTTTCAAACTACGGTAAACAAACTACGGCAATAAGGGCTGCGCGTGTAGGCGGCGGTAGCATCGATCATGGCCTCTGAAAATAGCCTCCGACGTTGCTTTCTGCCGTCCTTTCCTGTGGTCCTTTATTCGTCTGCTGGTGAGACAGCGCCGCAAGGCCCAATCCTGCGACTTACAAGACATTACAACGTTACTTGCATACCATACTCACCATCAATCTGAGAAACCGGGGCATTGATGAGGGAACTATCCAACGGGTCCCTTTGACTGTCTTCTTCCCATGCGTCCTGATAAGTCGTGGGCTTGTTCGTTTTTTCGTTTGTCTGTTTCGGTTTGTCTTGCTACAAAGCCCTCTTTTCATCCATAGCTGTAGTACGTTGTATTTGTTTCCGGATGGGATGACATCGATTGGATCCATAGCCAAGGTAACCCTGGACTGCCTCGGCCTTGACATGTTCCCGGTTCCTGGTTAGGGCTCACACACCATGGGCCGTCCAGCCGTCTACCCATTTAGAGTGCTGTGCTTCTTTCTCACCACGGCCCAACACAATGGGCCTCAGCCGTTTGTCTGTCAGGCTGAAAAGAATCAACATTCCGTCTTCCAGCCAACATCCTCGTCGACGGTGGAGCAAGACGGCAAAAGCCCAGTCCAGAAGCTCCGTATAAGTGGGGAACGAAACGTCCAAGGAAAATCAACAACCGTTCCACCTACAACGTATGTACGTTGTATTTTTTGGGAGAATTCGTCAAGTATCAATGACGTTTCTTACCACCTCTCACTCACTATTGTGATGACGATAACAACGTACCTATGTATATACACTGCGCACTATAAGGACAGCAGACCATTGGTGTGCCTTCTTCAACACGACAACACGTGCTGCCGCGAGGTCGAAGTCACCGAGGCTGACATAACGGTCCGAGAAAGGCAACCGTTGGACTTTTGTATCCAGATCAGCACGCGGTCTAGGCTCTGGTAATCCCTGCTTGACGGACGCCACAAAGTCAGGATCACCCTCGCAGCGGATCCAGGGACCGTTTTCCTCAATTTCCACGACGGGTACGGCGTTCTCCGTTTCTGCGATGGCGTATGTACGTTGTACAACCAGCCACTTGGACAGTAGAAAACGGTCAACGGTACGTTGTGCATTTCCAGTTGCCCGCCTTTTTCCCTTTTCCCGTCAGAGGAAGTGCCCAACCACCCCGTAATCAGAAGCAAAGGGCACATAGCGGACGCTGAATGCCCCAAACATGTGAAACGAACGCAGGAGCCAGCCGTCGACCTGATCGATCCCCCAGACCCAGACCCCAGACCGCCATCCCGCCTTTTTCTCCAGGTGGCAAAGGCGAATGCGATACTGCGGCGTGGCGACGTTATCTATTCAACCTCTCTTCTTTTGTCATTTTCCCGTCCAAACAGGTAAAGTCTTCCCCGTAAGCGCGGTTTCGAGACGCAGGGTCTCGGAAACCCCGTAGATTGATGCAAAACCCATGGTTTGAAGGGCTTTGGCCCCCAGGCTCAAGCAATGCATCGAATGCTTATGTACTCGGTTCATGTGGAGAGACGAGGCTGGGAGTTGACAGGACCCGGGACGGCGGTGAAGAGACGACGCAACAGCGCCAGCCATGAACACGACGCGTTCGGCGTGCTTTGCGAGAAGCAGATGCCAGGAAGTCCATGCTGAGGTCCGTGTCGGCATGCGATTGATATTCGTCCACTGATCTTGAGCCAGCGGTGAGGATTGACACGAGCCTTTTCGATGGTGAGCTGAGCCTCATATTCCCCCCAACCAACCCCCTTCGGCACTGCATTGCTAGGTGCATTAGCCTCCTTGGAATGCGATAGCTTGAGCTTGAACGTATGTACTGAGTAGACCACGCAACAGAGGCTGAGACACTCTACAAAGAGGTAGCTCCAATGAGCGGTCGGGGTGGGACTTGGAACCTCAAGATCGCGGCCTACGTCGTATCTTTGTTCTTTGTACCCTTCTACTCCCATGCATGCTCTGCAACGTACTAATGCCACAGTCAGTCTGTAACCGAGCTACGAATACAATTGTTCGTCCTCCAATGACCATGGGCTTCTTTTCTTGTCTCGGATACAATTGATCCGTCCTCTGCGACAAAGAACGAGAATGCGCCGTCAACCGTCCGAGACAGACAGTCCAAACTGCCGGGTCCATTGGCGAAGAGAATTTTCAGCCGGCTCGGCACCGATGAACGCCACCCATGGCACTAGAAGCAAACCCGGGCCCAAAAGTCTGGACGGGCTGACGGTTTAGTCTGAATTATTCACCGCTACACTCTGCTAATGATTCGGTCGGCTGCGTACAACGTACATAAAGTGGCTACCTTGATTAATAACCCAAGGGACTCGACAAATCTTCTTTCCTGTTCTTCTTGTGCCGTGTTGTAAATCAATCCAATACAGCGTAAACCGGATTCTCCCAACAAGGAGAAAAGGCAACAAGTGGTGATATGCTTCTTGCGCAATGGCTTCGTTGTTCGGAATTCAGACCATGATGCCTGTCTTATGATGGCGATGAAGCTAAACGTAGCCGGTGTTCCTCTTATACGCCCTAGCTACTCCTCTACTGTGTCGTGGTGATTACCGCTACTCCCATTACTTAGTACTATCGAGGGTCTGTCCCACGGGGTTGCGGGGAAGAACGCGGCAATTCGTAGCACGTTGAACGGACCAGATGGAAACGGTCGGTCCTCAACGACTTCTTGTCGGCCCTCGGCGACTGTCGAAACGCCTTCACCTAGGCCAGCCCAAGTCGCACCAAACACGACATGAAGGGGTCACGACTCTGCGGTATCTCCCGTCGGCCGTCCTTCCTTCCTTCCACTGTGGCTTCTTCCATCCATGATCCCACGGCTTGCTCGGTTTGTCCCCATGTGGTGCCCCATCCCACGGGATCATGGTCCATGTCAACACGTCAACGACTCATCCCGCTCTTCCCGCCTCGCGTGTCCCATGCGTCCTAGCCGGCCCGGGAGGATGGTGTAGATTACAGTATGTTACGCTCCTGCGGATGTGCGTTCCTATCTACGAGAAGTATACAACGTACAACGTATGCACTGCGCGCGTCGAGACTGTGGCCGGTGATCCGTCGCACGTCTCTGCGAGGCAGGAAGCCGTGGCTATACTGAGTGAACCGACGAACGGTTAATATAAATATATCGGTCATGCATCGGGACTCATTGTGTCTCGGGCAGATCGTGGAGACCCCTCACGGTAGTCAGTATTAGCACGTTCGTATCGTACTCGGTAGATCCCATGTACTCCGGAATCAATAAGCTTCGGGGCGATTAGATCGAGTGCACGACAGGCCCCCGTGTGCGTATGACTTGGCCTTGGCGGAGATTGTCCCGGATCTTGGTGTCAGCGCAACATCCGGTTGACCATCTCCGGTCCAGTCGCTCAGTGGATTTATTTTTCACTATTTTCTTCCAATTGCTGCTGGTCCATCTCTTGCGTGCTATCAGAATGAGTCACGAAGTATCCGCCTTTCGAGGCGCTTATCAGCTCTTCTCTCAGAGTGGGACTGGAGGGGCATGACGGGCGTGATGATAAGAAAGTCAGCCAATTTTCATCTTCGGCTTTCGTTCCAAGTCTCCGCAGTGGCCCAGCCGGAACAAAACGTCAACGTGCTCAGTAGCGTAGTGAAGCTCTCAGGGTCGCATTGCACCCGCTTTTCCAGCTGGGTACCTGCGTTGGCGAAGGTTCGAGACTATGATGAGGTGTTTTTTCTCTTGCAAGAGAATTAATAAAATGAAGTAGAATAGAGTAAGAAGGGTCGGCTCTTCCCAACCTCTTCCCGAGGTACCTTGCAGTAGCCACGTCGTCATGGAGGGTTGCAACGATCTTCCATGTGCCCACTTGGGACGGGACGAGGAACCTGACCGCAAAGTAAACGAACGCGAAGGAGCCACGTTGACGGGCAGAGAGGGGCCCTTTGCTAGGTGCTGACGCTGAAAAGCTTGTCGGGGCGGGCCTGCGTGGTCGTAACGGTTGCATCTTGGTGGGCGTCACGCCCACTGCCAGGACGGGATGACCTCACCATTCTCCCCATTCGTTTCCCTTGCCCACCGAAGACATGATGAATAATGGATTGTACCGGTATTCCAAAAAAAAGTCCACTCTGGAAACAATACGAAGCCGTTGTTGGTCCACCGTCTCCACAACAGTTCGTTTGTTTGTACACGTCACTCCGACCTCACCGCTCGGGATTCGTCGAAAGGGCGCCGCATGTTGTACAAGGCATGTCGAACGAAAAGATGTGCCGATGGGCCTGGCCAGGAGTAATCCACTAAGACGTACTTTGTAGTGTACGAGGTATGGTGTGGTGGGTGAGGATGGAATGAAAGTGCCCTGTCCTGATTATTCACTTGACTTACTAAGTACGAAGTAGGTTAGGTGATACTGCTTATGTAAGTTTTTTCTTTTCCCCCCCCCCCCCTTTTTTTTTTTTTTTTTCTTTTTTTTTTTGCGCAAGACCGGTGAGTGGAATCTCATCAGCCTCACTCGTTCATATGAAGCCTCAGTCGTGAAACCATCTGGGATCACTCAATAGTCAATGTCTGCCATTATGTGATGCAAACATATGAAAATCAGTACATCAATTCTCAGTCCATATTTTTGAATATACCAATCTTCTAAGTAGGCCTTTCTTTCCCATATCAGGCTGCCCTTTGTGTATCACCTCATTCCTCAAGCATCACTCATCCAAGATGTAAATCTAAGAGTTAGTCCGTCCATCTGGGCTCGCCAGGACCTCCCCAGGCCGACACATATAAGCACTCTTCTTCAAGTCCGTTCACATCGTGATCCCGACACCTTGCACTGGGTCAATGAGTGTCCTGTCATCCACGACGATGTCAGATGGCTTTGGTATCCTTCTCATTCTTTTCCATCTTCCCCTTTAACCTTCTTCAACTAAGGCATGTTCGATGGGCTAAGTCGAGGCAATGGAGCCCGTACCGAGTCGGCGCCGTCATGGTTACGTCCAAACGACATTGTAATTCCCGTCCCCTAACCTTCCAGCTCCCGTCACCGTCATATGGCCGTCACCCGTCGGATCTCCATGCCTACCCACTTAACCCCGAAGAGTTAAACTCGGCGCGTCCCATCTTGCAAGAGAAGAGGCGACTTGCCCCTTGAGAAGCTCAACAGCACAATCCACTAGTGGAATCGTAGCTGGACGTCATGAATGAATCCCATGATGTCAATCCTCTCTTACCCCCTGGAATCGCATCTCTGCTCCGTTTCGACCCTCAACTCATACAAGAATCCAGGACGAAAAGACGTTGTAAATCACATAGTGAACAGTAAATCCATCTATCCAAAAACATACACGTGTCTCGTCGGACCAGTAACCTCAAACCATCACCGAAATGGGCTACCCAGAGACCTTTGAAGGCTTCTGCGTCGATAGCCCCAAGACATGGACCACATACAAAAAACACACCCTCGAACCCAAGCCCTTCGCCGAGACCGACGTCGACGTGGAAATCGAGTGCTGCGGCGTCTGCGACAGCGACGTCCTCACCGTCACGGGCGCCTGGGGCGATTTCCAGGGACCCCTCTGCGTCGGCCATGAGATTGTCGGTCGGGCCGTTCGCGTCGGCAACGAGGCCAAGGACGTGAAACAAGGCGACCGCGTCGGCGTCGGCGCCCAGGTCGGGAGCTGTCTCGAGTGCGACATTTGCAAGTCGCAGAACGAGAACTACTGTCCGAAAAAAATTGGTACACTACCCATCCTCTCTTTCCCCCCTATTCACTCAGGAGACAACACGGCTTGCTAAGTACACCAGACACATACAACGCAAAGTACCCAGACGGCAGCACCGCCCACGGAGGCTGGGCCTCCCACATACGGGCCCACTGGTACTACGTCTTCCCGATCCCGTCCGCCATCCATTCCGCCGAGGCGGCCCCGCTCCTCTGCGCAGGCGTGACGACCTACTCGCCGCTGGTCCGGGCGGGCATCGGACCCGGCAAGCGCGTCGGTGTCCTCGGCATCGGCGGCCTGGGTCACATGGCTCTGCAGTGGTCGAGGGCGCTGGGCGCCGAGACCTACGCGCTGACGCACTCGCCGCACAAAAAGGCCGACGCCCTGCTGCTGGGCGCCCACGACGTCGTCGTCACCACGGACCCCGGCTGGACTGACGCCTGGCAGTTCAAGTTCGACCTCATCCTCGACTGCACCGACAAGACGCACCAGTTCGACGTGCCCAAGATCCTCGGCACCCTCGGCATCGGGGGACAGTACCATATCCTCGGAGCGGGGGACGCCCCTCTCGCTCCGCTCCCGGCGGGGGTCTTCATGCCCAACGCGGCCAAGATGACGGGCTCGCACTTGGGTGATAGGCAGGAGGTCCTGGCCATGCTGGACCTTGCTGCTAGGACAGGTATTAAGCCATCAATCGAGACGCTGCCTCTCGGCGAGGAGGGGTGCAGGGAGGCTGTGGAGAGGCTGAAGGAGAATAAGGTGCATTATCGCTTTACTTTGACTGATTTTGATAAAGCGTTTGGTGGGTAGATGGGTAAGAGATGTGATTTACTCGTGATGGTGTGACGGTATGGTATGGCGTTGGGGTTCAAGTGCAGCGATTGAGGAAAGAGGGCCAAGAGATTCCGACTTGAAATCCCTATTGATGGAATGGCGGATATGAATGATGAATGTCCCATATTTTGACACAAGACGCCCGGCTTGCGATGCGAGAGTGTTAGTTTTGTCTTGGATAAGGAACAGACTCCCCAAGGTCACCACTGAACACCCTCGGAAGGATCCCGCTTCTTGCGGACGCCGGCCAAGAAACCAAGACCCTTCCGGTCCGGCAACGTTTTGACGTATTCGGCCAATATGTGCGGGCTCAGGGCTAGCCCGTCGAGTGCGTCTTCTATGTCATCGTCATTCTCACACGAGACAATGATGTTGCGGATGTGGGTTGACGAGACGTCCGGCTTGCGCGTGGCCTCACGCCAGGGGACGAAACGAATCTTGGTGCTGGGTTCGCCGCGTTTACGGAAACGGCACTCCTAGAGCCATTCCAGGTTCGTAAACTCGGCGATAACGGTACTGGCAGCCATTGTGTCTGAGGGACTTTTTAGCTAGCGGACTAAAGGGGAGAGGAGGCAGACGGGATAAGACATGGATAATATAAACACTCACCAGCTTTAAGATCGTTCCTAGATGCATGGCGCTCCCGCATCTTGGCCTCGAGAAAGCGCCCAACATCCGATGGCCTGAAACTGACGCGCTTCCACTCATCACAAGCCGAGATGCGCATTGGCGTCCCGCCGTTCCCACCGCCCGCGACAAAGTCCACGGGCCGGCACACATCCGTGACCATGGTATTCCTGCATCCCCACTTGGTAGGATCATGGATCCCAGACAGCGAGACGTAGTCCGGGCCCACGAGCGCCATGAACTCGACGCTGAACCCGTCTGCCCGGATGGCGCGCGCCACCTGCTCGCAAAAGGCACGCCACTCGCCATCCGGCTTCTCAAAGACAAAGACGTTGGGCGGCAAGCCCCGGGCCTCGCGCCATAGCCGGGCGCGGAGGTGTTTGGGGAGCACGAGGGGCCGGTGGCGGCCGGCAAACTTGGAGGATAGACGGAGGTCGTCGGTGGGGATGATGATGGCGGCTAGGATGTTGAGGTCCGCGCCGCCTCGCGCGAGGCCGTGCTTGACGAGTTCGAGGTGGCCGTAGTGGGGTGGGTTGTACGACCCGGGCATTACGAGGATGGTGTTTGGGTATCGCCTGCGGAGTGTCGGGGTTTCGTTCTGCGCTGTGTTGAAGATGGGAGACTGTGATGTCTGGTCGGGATCGTAGAAGCATTGGAGGTAGGGTTCTAGGGGAACTTGGTGCATCGCAAGTTTCCTCGTCATTGTGTGACCGGCGTGATGCGTTGGCTACTGCTGCAAGAGGCTGAAAAGGTGAGCTTCACGGGGTAGCGTGTTGTGTGTTGGTCCAGATCAGTGGAGTTTGGTGACCACAAGGGAAACCGGGTGTCTAGGGAGATACTATTTCACTGCTTGCAGAACGGCTGCCTAGGTAAGGTTCGAATTTGTTTAGTTCTGCCGGTGCAGGAGCAACACCACAGTCCCTACCAACGTTTTGTCCGACAGTTGCACTTCGAGTGGACTGTCGCGATTCGTAGGGAAGTCGTCGTCCAGAAGCACTCGAGTTCTCACTTGAATTTTGGAATAATGCCTATGCAGGTGGCAAGCCATGTGGAATAGACATCACGTATCGTTTTCGGGCATTTGCGATGAAACTCAAAGAGGCTGAGGGGAGAAAGAGGCAAATTGATTTAATGTTTATTATACGGAGTAGTCGGTGTTGAGAAGAAGAAGCAAAGACCGACTTCACTTCCTCGGGGTTGGGGTTGAACTCACTGTGATGACTAACCTCTCTTGACTAAGCTCTGTTGACTAAACTATGTTGACTAATTGCGATTATTAAGCCAAAGCGCCGCGGTAATCAATGTCGCCCCCAAGCCGAAGCTGCCCGCCAACTTCAACAAGACATCAACCATCACGAGCAACTCCATCACCACCTTCAAGTGAATCGCAAGACCATCGAATTTATTCATTCACACAGATACTAAACGCCACAATGTCCCGTCTCCTCCGTCGCCTCCCTCGGCACATCATCGCCAAACCCCAAACAACCCGAACAAGTCTCACAACAGCCATCCTACGACCCTATTCCTCCTCCTCCTCCTCCTCCTCCTTTGGCCCAGGCCCCGCCCCACCAAGACTCCCCCCCGAAGAACAAGCCGAATTCGAGCGTCTCCAGCGCGAAGCAGCCGTGTCCTCCGCCTTCCACCCCGACGACTCGCAACCGCCGTCCTTCTCCCCTTCGTCCCCCGCCACCCCGGCATCCACGCCCCGCCACACGACTTCTACCTCGCAGACACACCAACAACCATCACAGCAACAGCACCAAAGTCAAGAGACGGAAGACCGGGATCCCAACCAGGGCGGCGTTTTCCGCGGCGCTCCGCCCGAGTTTCAAGGCGACGTGAACCCCCGCACCGGCGAGGTCGGCGGGCCCAAGAACGAGCCTTTGCGATGGGGGGAGAAGGGGGATTGGAGCTACAATGGCCGTGTTACCGACTTTTAGTCATCGCCAGCGTGGCCCGAGGAAGAAAAGAGACGGATAAAGATTTGCCGATGGACGTTATTCCAGGGGAGGAGGGAATACGATAATAAGGGGATAAGGGGACTAGGAGACGTATTCAATGTTCGATCAGACGGGGCTGGCCTGGTTATTACCTGGTGATAATGGGGCACACGGGCGGATGCCTCGTTGACGTGTCTTGTGGGACGACACTACGCGCAAGAATCGCTCGTCCAGCATACGAACCCCATCCGCGAAGGAAATGAGATGCGCACAACCATCGAATTACGGTCCTGTAAGATGCGTGTTTAGTGTACAATGCAAGAAAAGAGATTTGTGCCATCCTCTCAACCTGGGGAATCTAAGTAGAAGCGTACATGACACAAAACGCCGTCGCCTTTCAATCCTGCCACTTCTCCCCTTCATAAACGGGGGAGAAAACCAACCGGCGCGAAAGGGGGAATCAAAAATAAAAAGATCCAAGACAATGGCTCTCCTCTCCTCCATCTCTTTCATTAATTGCTCCTCGTCCCTTCGTCAACCTGCCCCCGCTTCTCCTCCTCGGCCCCAGCGTGACGCACCTCCGCCCCGCCACTTCCGCCCACCGTGGGCCGGTTCTCCTTATCACCGTTCGGCCCATCCTTATCCGCACCATCCGACTCTCCCCCGACGACAGCGACAGCGACGGGCTTCTGTTCCGTCTCCCCGTTCGCCGCCGCATCCCCTCCCACGTACGTGACCCGCTCGCGATCCCGCGGTCCCGTCGCCTCGGCCCAGTTGATCCGCTTCACCTCCGCCATGGCCCTGCGGATCCGCTCCCGCCGCCCCTTGCCGCGCAGCCGACCCTGCGCCCCGGCGCCGTTTTCCACCCACCGGATCGCCATCACCATGAAGCTGATGCCGTCGTGCACCGACTTGCGCCCGTGGTACGTGCCGCCCCACTCGCGCGACTGGATCCCGAACCGCGTCGTGCTCGCGTACCTCTCCAGCCTCGGCAGCACCAGCAGCGTCACGTGGAGGTCGCGGTCCGCCCGCACGTGCACGGGTCCCGTCTTGGGCGGCTTGTCCAGGTACGTCGCCGCGTTGGCCTCGCGCCGCGCCTGCTCCTCGCGCTCCTTCTCCTTGCGCTTCCTCGTCGGGACCTCCCTGTCCTGCTGCGACACCCCGCGGTCGAGGTCCAGGAGGCTGACGTCCAGCCCTTCCGCCCACTCGCCGCGTATCCAGCCCCCATGGATGCAGGCCGCGATCACGTCGGAATCGTCCGTGTACACGTCGGTTCCCCAGAGCGCCCGGCGGCTCGTAATCTCCTCCCGCGCGCTGGGTGTCAGGTGCGCCCGCGCCACCTTGACCGTCAGCGTGCAGTTCTCTTTGCCTTGGATCAGCTTCCACGGCAGCGGCATCGGCGTCGATGCGAAACCCTGGTCGGGGGGATGCTTCTGGAGGTGCCGGGCCGGCTGCAGTTTCACTTCGTAGAGGACGTCGCCCAGGTGCGTGCGCGGACGGTCCATCACCAGCTGCAAAACCTCCTTGGATGACACGATGGTCCTGGGTCTGGGCGGAATGGACGTCATCGCGCTCACCGGCGTCTTGCCTAGCGACGACTCCCTGGCCGTGCCCAGCTGTGACCGGGCCGCATGGTGGTGGTGGTGATGGTGGTGGCGATGGTGGTGGTGATGCGCCGAAGAAACCTCTTTGCCGACACCTGCCGCCAGCGGCATCGGGGCGTGGGCGTCGCCCCTGACGTTCCTGAACGGTGTGAGACCCGGCTGGGCGGCGGCCGCGTTCTCGAGGTGCTCGTGGTCGGGGGGGTGGTGATGATGATGGTGGTGATGGTGGTGATGGTGATGACTGTGTGGGTTAATGGACTGAAACGGCTGTGGTGGGGCCTGGTGAAGATGGTGATGATCAACGTACTGGTGGTTGTGCGGATTCGTCCTGGGGCGTTTGGCGTTGCGGCCACCGGCACCGGCAGGGGTGAGTCTCCCGCTATGGTCGTCCTCTGCTTTCAGATCGGGCGCATCCTTCAACTTCCTCCGTCGGCCCTTGGTCGTCTTGCCACCCGGCCCGTCCGTGCCCGAATCGTGTTGCACGATGCCGTCGGCGTCCTCGCGCCCGGCAAGGCCCGGAACACCGTAGCCAGATCCCTGATCGTTGGCGTGGGGCCCGTGGGTGGCAGGGGCAGAAAGGATGCCGCTGGCTCCGCTCCCTATACCGGAGAACATGCGACCAAACTCGCTCTTGATGCCCGGCTCTCCCGCCGGACCTGGAAGTTGCGGCTGGGCACCCTGGACAGCTTGGGGAAGAGGCGACGTACGGCCCTTGCGGTTGGTCTCATGGATCGCGAGTAGGTTCCTTTGGCCGGCCGGCGGGTGGTGGTGTCCTTCTTCAGCGGGGCGGTTCCTCGAAGCATCATACAGAGCCGCGGCAGCAGAAGGGCCGCCATGGACTACTGGATTATATGCGACCGAAGGAGGAGGCGGCGGTCCTTCTTCGTGCGGCCTCCTGTGGCCGTTGTTGGGAGCAGCTGGTTGGGTTGGAGGGTGGTAGAGGTTGATCCGGGGTCGATCCGGCGACTCGTACGGCTGCGGTTGTTGCTGGGCCGGGCGGGGCAATGAGTGTGCAGGGCCCGGGTGGGCAGTAGCTGGGGCTTGCCGGTCAGCGGTGGGTTGTTGGGGGCCGGCGTGTTGGCCGGCATAGGCCGGGGGCGGCCCCGCGGCAGAATGTGGCTCGGGCGGTCGTCGCGGGTAAAAGCCGGCCGGGTCGTAAGGCGCCCTCGACTGATCATAAGGTGGTCTCTGCCAGGAGCCCTGGTCGCGAGGATCCCGATGATCCGTCGGACGGCCGAATTGTGCAGGGGTGGGCTGGGACCTCTGGACTTCGTGCGGACGATAGTCACCTTGATGTGGGGGGTGGGCAGTGGGATGGCCAGGTGGGTGGGCAGACGGGTGGCCATGAGCACCGACTCCCTCCCCCCCCGAATATGTTCGTTCTCTCCGCTCCCTCTCCCGAAACTCCATCTCTTCACGTCTTTCCCGCTCATTGCGAAATCGGTCGTCGAAGCCAAAGGGCTTGGGTCCCGCCCGTTCGGGATTGTATTCCTTGTATTCCATCGAAACCCCGGTTGGGTGGTTGTCCTCAGGACCGGGCGGCCCGGGCGGACCGGACGGAGCCCCTCTCGGACCGTTGACGGGTCGGGTTGGCGGGCCATTCGCATACGACGACAACGACTTGGGCTGACTGTTCGGCCTAGGAGGAGGCGCACCATGGGGCGGACGAGTCGAGTCGGCGACGTCTGGCTGCGACGGAGCTCGGTGGTGAAGAGCCTGAGCCTGGGGTGTGTTGTAACGCTGTGCCTCGGGAGTCGTTGAATAGGTGGCGTTCTGCGGCGAGGGAGCCGTGACGGTCGTTCTGGGATCATAGGGTCGGGGATGGGGATGATCGGGGGTATGGGGTCTTCGGAAAGGATGGTATTCAGAGGATGCGGAGGGTAGCCTGGGGGATACCTGGATGGCCGGGGCAAAAGTCGGGCCGGCAGCTGAGGAGTTTGAAGTCTGCGATGGGTGACCGTATGGGGCGGAATGTGGTGGTGGCGGCGGCGGTGGCGGATGGGCGTCTCTAGATGCGGAGAGCGGACCGCCCAGCATGGAAGATATGGACATGGAGCTACCGGCACTGCTCGATCTCGGGACAGGCCCTAAAGCAGGTAATTCGCGACCGCTGGGGAAGGAGGCGGGCGGTCCGACGGAAACGGGTGGAGCTCTAGGCGTTGGTAGGCCATAATGAGCGGGCTGATGTGATGGGTGTTGCGGTTGCTGTTGCTGCTGGTGTTGCTGTTGATGTTGCTGCTGATGTGGCTGTTGGTGTGGCTGTTGATGTTGCTGCTGTTGTGGTGGTTGATGATGATGATGTTGTTGTTGTTGATGTTGTTGCTGATGCTGTTGTTGTGGCTGTTGCTGTTGGTGTTGTTGCTTCTGTTGGTTTTGTTTCTGTTGTTGCGAAGGCCCTGGCTGGGGAGGCGACGCCGGTGGTGGCATGGTGCGATTCGCCGACGGGGCCGCAGAAGGAAGAGAGGACGCGCTCGGACGACGGGAGGGACCAGCACCATGAGGTGGGATTATCGCGTTCGCGTTCGCGTCGGGCGGGTGAGGACGTGAGGTCGAAGAGTAGTAGTGGTTCTCGGCCGATCTGCGCTGATCCGGATACTGGGGATTGGGACGCGACGGGTGGACGGCTGTGGGTTGGTAGGGCGGGTGGTTGGGAGCGTTCGCGGGAGCTGAAGCTGCAGCAGCTGAGGTAGAAGCTGAAGCAGACGCGGAGGCAGAGGCGGCAGATGAAGGAGGAGGGTATGAAGACGCAGTAGATGGAGAGTATGGCGACATGACGTTTCGCGAAAAGGGAAGCTGATGGGCTGGCCGCTTGTCCATGATGTTTCCGCCCAAAAAGGAGCCAAGGAGCTCGGGAGGGAAGAGGATGTGAAAAACGGGAAGAGGGGGAGAAATCGGTGGATGTGGAGGGAGGAAGCTGCATACGCTAACGAGAATAGGAGCTTTAGCTTGCTACGGCGCATGTACCCATGTACCAATGTACCAATGTACTCCGTACCTTATCAAAGTGTGGAGAAGTCGATGACCTAAAAGGCTTGGGGCCTGAGGCAGGCTCGTGACAGTGACGTTCTTTTTTCTTTTTGTCTCTCTTTCTCTGTCTTTTTTTTTCCGGGCTATTTTTCTTTCTCACGTGCGCTGGGTCGCAGGCGAATAGCAAACAATCGTAAATGTGACCAACTCGCTCTGAATGGCGTGATGAAAATTAAGAAATTAAAAGAGTCGCAAAGTGTTTGGCAATATCGTCGATATGGTCAAGGGACAGGAAGAAGAAGAGAAAAAGAAGGATAAAATAGTAATTATCGGTGACGAGAATTGTTTTCTGCTGGTCTTGGGTCGGGTCCCTGGCAGGGGCATGATCAAGTCGCGGTCAAGTGATAGAGTACCGGTATCCCGGAGAACCCTGTCTGGTATCTGGCATAGGCCTTACTCTTTTAGGATAGGTTGCCAAGGGATGTTTCGTACACGAAATTGGACTCTGAGCGTAAGGTCCCGGTACATCGTAGAGTCGTCAGGGTCGAGTTATGATATGATAGGTAGGTACTATTAAGTATCTCTCGGGTATCCTCCTAGCCAAATAGAGTGGTAGGGTACCTAGCATATACCTCCCAGGACGTAGTAGTAGATATACAGGCCTGCCCCCGATCTTTAAGCCACCACCGCCCTTAAACCAGCAGGTGCCGGGCAGTGGCTATAGACTCAGCAGTTTTACTTCACAGGACATGAAAATGAAGGATAGCTGTACTGGTCGAGGGAAGGGCTTTAGAAATCTCTTATAATATATATGTATTTCTATTATTTACGAATCCTCCTACTCACTTAGTACACGAGTTTATCCCTTCTGTGTCTCTATGATATACCGAGACCCTGTGCCCAGAGTCCAATTTCATATGCGAAAATATCCCTTGGCAACCTATCCCAAAAGGGTAAGGCCTATGCCAGATACCAGACAGGGTTCTCCGGGATACCGGTATTCCAAGTGATAGCTGGTGGTGGATCCCAGTACTTTGTGTGCTGTACGAAGGAAGTACAATGTACATTGTACACGTAGAATGCGCGACAAGAATAGGTACGAAATTCCCCGTGTCTCGTGTCTGTAATTTCATAGTCCAGTGCCGTACCGTACCTGAATTAGGTGTGATTAGTTGTAATTACGAGGAGTGTACTCCAAGTCGACTTGACATTTGAAATTCCACGCCTGACTTTTTTTTCCTATCGCTCTTTCATTTTATCCATTCTATTGCCCTTCCAAGAAAAGGAGACGAATAAAAGGCTTCCGAGGTCTAACAGTCAAGCCGCGCTGTTGGGTGTGACGGCTGACAGGGGTTGGACGAGCTTGAAGGAACTGACTCGTCAACAGCACAGCAGACAGCCACAAAGCGGGGCAACGGACACGAGTGGCGTCGGGGAGACAGGGGTAGAAATACACGTACTGTATGTATCACGTACCAAGTACAAAGTACAACGTACATGTTGGTCGGTCAGGGAGATTTCAGCAATCTGGACCGGGCGAATAAATACAACGTAAATGAATGGCTTGGACTATCAGACAAGCCACTGCAAGCGCCTATCGACATGCCGACGTGATTATAGTCTGCCGACCCGGTCGATCGTCCGTCTGGATGGATGGGTATCCCGTCTTGGTGTTCGTCGAGAAAATAAGCTGCGTCGCTTGGCTTGCGGACTCGTCTTTTTGTCGAACGGATAATTAAGATGGTGTGTTGGTCGGGGCTTGAAGAAGGGAGACAAAGAGGCGGGAAGATGCGGGGTTGGGATATACATATCTTATGCAAGTACCTAGAATCGAGGAACGTCTCTCCCTCTGCAAGGCACCAGAAGAATATGTCTCCTACCGAGTACGTACTACACCTCTACCAGGGTTTAATAGGTTAGCTCGTGTATAAGCCCTACTTCCCTTATATAACTGGATAATAAGAAGTAGTGACCTACCTAGGTATAGGTACTTACTTTTATATAGTATTACCTAGTAAAATTAAGTACCTATACTTATATAAAAATCTGATTCTATTCCCTTAATACTATAGTTAATAATCTGTGTTATCTTTATTCCTCTTAATTACCTATTAAAGGCGATAAGGTATTAAACGAACTAGGACTTCTAAGAAGTCTCTGTTAATTACCTCCTAAGCTGCTTTAATAGCTGCTTTTAATTCCTCTCTGCCTATCCAGTAAAGCTCTGGATATTAACGATTAATCCAGCTCTTTATAACGAACTAAACGTTTTTTATAGGAGCCAGGTTAGGAGAGTAAGGCGGATAGTCTATTAAGATAATATCGTTATCTTAAAACCACTGTTTAACCGTTCTTAATCGGTGGGAGGGGGCGTTATCGTGCTAATATATCTTATATAGTAGGCGTTCTTCTATAAAGCATAGGATCCTAGGGTAGATAAAATTAACGAACCCGTCCCCGTTAACGCCTCCGTATTCTTAAGGCCAGATAAAAAAAGGCCCCTTAATACGCCCTATAAATGTCAGGGGCATTCTAGTTAAGGGGCGATAAGAGATATTAAGGAACGTGTAGACGGAACCCGCCCCTAGGAGGACCCTAGGCTAGCATATAAACGGGTTTATTTAAGTTAGTAAGAGTCCGTTCAAGACTTAGGGCCTTAGGCTCGGCTACCTACTAAGAGGATAGCCAGGGGACCTTAAAGTAGACGTTTTCCTGTTAAGTCCTGGAAGGGAGGGCTTAACGAATAATCTTATAATTATTCCCCCCCCCTAAGGTTAGCTTCGTGACCTATTCTTATTATAGTCTTAACGACTCTCTTTACTCCTTATATAAAAACCTATAATATTTTATTCGTTCTAACCGTTTACGGGTATAATAACCGTTAAGAGTTCGAAAGACTAGTTATTTTATAAATCCTACTACTACCCCTAGCCAGTACTTAAGATACCCCCTAAGCGTACCACCACTATTCGTACCCGGGATACTTCCCCCGCTACTAAATAAGCTAAAGCCGGGCTATTAGGCGCTAATCGTGAGTAATCCTTTATACCCGAGTTAGAGGATAAAGATAATAACCCCGAATTCGAGATTCGCGGATAAGCTAACCCGGACGCTTATAATCCTATAATAGGACTACTACTTAACTAGGGGACCCCCTAAATTATCCGAATAGAACCCTAATTCGATATTAAAGACCTTAAGAGCCGCCCCCCCGGTACCCTATTATCGGCGGAGCTTAATTTCCTAATTAAGTATTATAAGGACCGCCGAGCCCGTAAAAAGAAGGAGAAGCGCCTCCTTACCCTTCGATAAGGGAAGGACCCCGATACCTCTAAGTATACACCCCGAGGGGACTCCCGTAAAAGTTAGTATAAGGTTCCGTAAAAGCTCCCGGAATAGGATAGGCAGTCCTATAACCAGTTCTAGACCTTCGTTAAGGAACTTAAAGAGCGTTTTATACTTAATAATATCGAACCTACTAAACCGGAGAAAATATATCTTATGTTTACCCTATTACTAAAGATAATAAAGTCCTGCTAGCGTGCCTACTATAAACGTATATATAGGAAAACTAAAGGTGCTACTTAGGAGGACCTTAAGTCGTTCCTAACTAAGTAATTAGTCGATAATAAAACCCACGAGATATTTATAACTAAGAAGCTATTTTTAAACTAGACCCTATAAAAGCCTAATTAGTCCTATACTAAGTTTATCGATAAGCTTAACTTATTATTTAATAAGATATCCCTACCCTTCCCCGATAAATAGTATATATAGTTAATCTTAATAAAACTTAATAAGCCACTATATAATTAGATTATAATAGCCGGTATCCCTACTAATAGTAAGGTACTAGGAGTCGTAGCCTAGTAGGCGGAGATTACCCTTTTATATAAGAATAAAGAAAAGCTACCCCGGAATAATCGCCTAAGGCATAATCGTGGCGAAAAGCGTAGGCGTAATAGTGCCCCTAATAGGGCCCGTACCGTAATAGCCCGTCCTTCTATACCGCCTTAAGGTTTTATAGAGTTAATTAAAATAAATAACACGGAGACCTAAGGTCCCCTTAAAAAGCGCTATAAAAGTAATATTACCTATTTTAGATATAATAAGAAGGGCTATTACCGGAATAAGTGCCTAAAAGAAACCTCTAATTTAGGTTAGTTATTAGGATACTCCGTTAATTAAAACCCTAATAACCTACTAATTAACCCCTAGGCCCTTATTATTAAATAGGCTTAGGCCTAGGATAGGCCGCCGTTTTAGCCGTTCTTTATTAGTAAGGGCGCGATTAAAGCGAAGTTAGAGATACGGCTAAGCGGCGGATAGGGCCGCCAGAGCGCTAAGCTTAATAGAGGCGCTAAGGTTAACTTAATTAACTAAAGAGCCCTACCCCCTAACTATAAGCCCTTAGGCCCGTTAAAGAAACTAGGGTGGGTTATCCTAGGGGTTAAAGTATAGTCCCTCGGGACTCTTAAAACGTATATTAAGGTTACGGATAGCTAGGACTAAACCCGGATACACCCTATCGAGTTTAAGGTGCTAGATATAAACCTAAATAGATCCTAGATTATCCTCGGTATACCCTAGTTAGTTAAATATAACCCTATTACCTCCTTCCGAACCAGCGAATAGATATATCGACTCTATAAGGACGACCTTAGGGGCGTCCCGAGCCGGAGGGAGCTAAAGAAAGCTAAGGAGAACTCTTAGTTAATAGTTCGGCTAGTAAAGTTAAGCGCCCCCCGTATCGGTAAGGTTATAGGTATAAGGTAGAATACCCCCGGAGAAGCAGAGGACACGTTACCTAATAGTCCTTTAATCCCCGTTATCTAATTAGACCCGTCCTATCCCTTACCCCCTATACCCCCTAACTATATATAATATAATAAAGGAATTCTAGTATATATTAATCCAGGGCCCTATTAAGAGGAATTAGATAAGGAAGTGCCGGAAAGCCTTATCCCCGAGTAGTACCGAGAGTTCTAGGACGTTTTCGATATTATAGAGGCTAGCCGTCTACCCGCCTACTAGCGATA
The DNA here is from genome assembly GCF_042370955.1 of Sodiomyces alcalophilus JCM 7366. Classification (NCBI taxonomy): domain Eukaryota; kingdom Fungi; phylum Ascomycota; class Sordariomycetes; order Glomerellales; family Plectosphaerellaceae; genus Sodiomyces; species Sodiomyces alcalophilus. Next base: position 1,872,596 of record NW_027263538.1, read on the forward strand.
AGACTACACGATCGAAATAAAGGAAGGTAAGTTACCCCTATTCGGCCCTATCTATCCCCTAGCCGAATAGGAGTTAGCTATGCTATAAGACTATATTAAGGAAGCCACGGTAAAAGGATAGATCCGCCCCTCGTTTAGCTTTACGGGTACCCCGATCCTATTTATACCGAAGAAGGGTAGTTAACTACGGCTATATATAAACTACTAAGGCCTTAATAAGGTGACCTAAAAGGACTATACCCCTCTACTATTAATACACGAAATCCTTAACCGCCTCGTAACCTTTACGGTATACACTAAGCTAGACCTTAAGGACGTATACTATCGCTTAAGAATTCGAGAAGGGGATAAATAAAAGACGGCCTTTAGGACTAAGTACGGGTAGTTTAAGTACTTAGTAATACCCTTTAGTCTATATAATACCCCGGCTAGCTTTTAGCGCTATATTAATAAAGCCCTAAAGGGTCTTATCGATACTATCTATATCGTGTACCTAGATAATATCCTAATCTATAATAAGGATCTTAGTTCCTACCGGGTGTATATTAAGGAGATCCTTACGCGTCTTAGGGAGTAGTCCCTCTTCGCGAATCCTTAGAAGTATATATTCGAGATATAGGAGGTCGAGTTCTTAGGCTTTATATATAGCCCTAAGGGTATCTTTATAGACCCTAAAAGGGTTAAGGCTATTAAGGACTAAGAGGAGCCTAACTCTATTAAGAAGATTTAAGTCTTCCTGGGTTTTACCGGGTTTTACCGACGTTTTATTAAAAGCTACTCGAAGGTCGCTACTCCTTTTACGGACCTATTAAGGTTAGGAGGCAGACCGGGTACGTTTTAGTTAGGGGATATAAAAAGGGCCGCCTTCAAGAAGTTACGATTATTATTTTAGTCGGTACCTATACTACGGTATTTTAACCTAGCCTTACCTATTTATATAGAACCAGACGCCTCTAACTTTATACTTAGTGCTATAATTAGCTAGTATAAGGATCGGATCTAGCGCCCTATAGCGTTCCTGTCTAGGAAGCTTAGGGGACCCGAACTAAACTACCCGATACTAAATACTAAACTAATAGTAATCGTCGAAGCGTTCCGGTAATAGCGCTACTACCTAGCGTATAGTTAGACCCCTATAAAGGTACTAACTAACCACTTAAACTATTAGTATCTATTAAATAAGCCTTAAATTAAACCTTAACACGCCTATTAGCTAAAAGAGCTTTCTAGCTTTAATTTTAAGATTCGTTACTACCTAGGCGCTTAGAACCCTGCGGATAGACTATTAAGGAAGCCGTAGCTCGCTATAGATTAGGCGGATCTTAAAGCGGAGCGGCAGAAACCCGTTAAGGGATTTACTAAGAAGTTTATAATCGGCCTTTTAAGGTCCCGAGGTATACCTAAGCCCTCGGGTCTAGCTAGTTTAAAAAACGAAGTTATTTTTACTTAGAAGGACGATCCCTTTTATATCTCCTTAGTAGCGAAAAATAACCTATCGGACCCTTAGTCCTATAATAGTTAAGGTGCGGTCTACTTTAGGGACTATCTCTACGTCCTAAACTAGCTAGGTTTACGCGATAAGGTCCTTTAAGCTTTTTATAATAAGCCTACTATAGGCCACCCTAGGTTAGGCTAAACTATTAAGAGGATTTCTAAGTCCTACTACTAGGAGTACCTTTTACGAGACGTTAAGAAGTTCGTGCCTACTTATAGGATCTGTTAAAGGACTAAGCCTTATTAGCATAAGCCCTTTAGGTACCTAGCACCTCTGCCTATACCCGAATAACCGTTTTAAGAGATCTTAATGGATTTTATAACGGGTCTCCCCCCTATAACGTCCTAAGGTAAAAAAAGGGACGCTATCCTGGTTATAGTATATCGGTATACTAAGTACGCGTTATATATCCCTTATAGCAGCGCCCTAATAGCTAAGGGTCTGGCTTATATCCTATAGGTGCACGTTTTTAGCCTCTACGGATTATCTAATAGTATTATTTCGGATTATAGGTCCTTATTTACTAATAAGTTCTGGACCACTTTATATAGCCTCCTAGGCGTTATAAGGAGGCTATCCACTATATTCCACCCCTAAATAGACGGTTAGACGGAGCGCTAGAATCAGAACCTAAAGCACTTTTTATAGGCGTTTTATTCCTTATAGCAGGACGACTAGGTAAACTAACTGCCCCTAGTATAGTTTATATATAACACCGTATAGTATTCGGCTATCCGGTAAACGCCTTTTATCGCGTTAATAGGTTTTAACCCGCGCAGGCCTTATAATATATAGATATATAAGTTAGGCGAGGTCCGCGCTATAGTAGCTAAATAAAGGGTAAAGCACCTTATATCAAATCGTAAAGCTATAAAGGTCTTTATAAAGAAGGCCTAAACCACCTATAAGAAGTACTATAATACCGGCCGCGTAGGCTAGCGTTTTAAGGCAGGGGATTATATACTATTATCCGCGAAGAATATTAAGTAGCGCCGCCCTAATAAGAAGTTATTAAATAAGTTCCTTAGCCCCTATAAGATCACCTCTATAATAGGATAGTATAGGCTCGCCTATAAGCTATAACTCCCGGAGTCTATAAAGATTTATAACGTTTTCCTAATCTCCCTCCTTAAACTATAAAAGTCCCGAGATAGTAAGTCGCCTATACCCGCGGATATAGAGGTTAAGCCCTAGGAGTCCGATAAATATAAAGTTAAAGAGGTCCTAGCCTATTATTATAATAGTAATAGGCGTGAATACCTTATTAAGTGGACCGATTACGGATATAAATATAATATATAGGAGCCGCGGAGATACCTCCCCGACACGCTTATTAAGGAATATTATAATCGGAAGGATAGTATTAGTTAATAGCGTTATTATACCCCGTAGGGACTTTTTTATTTATAGGATAGTTAAGAAATAAAAAAAAAAAAAAAGGAAAAAAAAAAAAATAACTTTAACGCCCCTCCCCCCTAACTCCCCCTAACCTGCACCTAATAATAACTAAAGCTTAGTTATAATCGGTTTTTTTATAAAGTTCTGCTAACTTCGATTTCTTAATTTAAACTAACTAGCCTAAATAACGGCTAATAATAGCCAGATAACGCTCTGTCTTAATAAAAGCGCCGCGCCGTTTCTCCTTAGCCTTTTCCTCCTTTTCTTAGCGATAACGCGTTATAGGGTCGAACCCCTTATTATTATAAGCGAATTTTTTTATAGCCTTAAGGGCCCGCCGTAACTTAATTTAGACCCGATAAGCCCGCCGCTATAAATATAATTAGTATTATCTTAATACACACTAAATATACTTTAGGTTAACCTATAAAAGTATAGTTATTAAGACTATCGCCGCCCTACACGGCCGCTACTAATATCTTCTATAGCTTCTTAGCTACCCGCTCCGCCTATAATAAAAGCTATATCTAGTTAGTAACCTTAGGAGCGGTTAAAAAGAAGGGGGCTATAGCTATAAGTAGGAACGTACTAACTTATAATCTCTACTATTACTATCCTAATAGTAATAGTATTTATCGGATACCTTATTACCGCGGCAGGGCCGTATAATAATAGGACCGGTAGCGCTATCGCCACGTAGCTTTAAGCTAATAAAGCTATAAGCGCACCGCCTATAAGGAGCATAAAGCTTTAGGCTAGACTTAACTAAAATAACAGGACGCACCGCTATAATAACGCTATCGCCGTCGCTAAAGTCCGAGGGTCTATTATTAAACCCGTTAATTAAGGGTACGAACTCCGATAACGATAACCCGTTAAAGGAAGCCTCCTCCTTATTAAAGACGGTGGCTCTATCGGCACCACCGCCTATAACGATATCCTCGCCAGTATAGTTAAGGACACCCTTTAAAGCATTAAGGTACTTAGGAGTATTATCGGATAAGCTATCGCTCTTTAAAGGGGGAGGGCTAGTCGACTTAGTGACCGGAGCTACTATAATAACTAGCTACTTAATAGTCCTAACCGGCGTAGGTTATCTAGCTAAAGCTACCGCCGTAACTAGCTACTTAATAGCTTTATCCTCCGAGGAGGAAAAAGACGATAAAATAAAGCTTAATTCCGAGCTCGAATCCGATAATAACTCGGATAACGAGTTAGGCTACTACTACTACTTTTACTATAATAGCTACTACTTAAAAGCAGCCGCCGCTACCGCTACCTTAGCCTTAGCCTAAGCCCGCCGAGCCGCTCGCCGGGCCTTCTTCCTAGTAGTCTTAGTTATACCCTTATTAATAACCTTAGGCGCTACCTAGGTAGACTTATTACCGACCGCGTCGGACTTTTTACCGCTATACTTATTATTTTTACTAGCCACGCCGGACTTTTTACCCTTCTTATAGGATAGGGGCGCTATTATACGATAGTCTGCTTCGAATACTATAGGTTAGCCTTAGTTTCCCCTAAAAGGGATATAATACTTATATAATAGTGTTATTATTATTATTAATATTAATAATAATAATAATAATCTACCGTAATATTAGTTAACTCTTAGCCTAATACGCGAACCCGTATACCGCTAGGATAACACGTAGACCCTTAAGATAATATATATCACGATAAATAAGCCTATAGGATAGGTCCACGCCCTATACGTGGATAGGGTAAGACGACTTACTATAATAGCGACGGAGTTAGTAATATAAATAGGTAATTAAGAAAGGGTAAAGGGGGAAAAAATAATAAGATAAGTCGGGTAAATAGAAGGTTCCTATATATTAAGTAGTCGTATAACCTAAGGTAGGCCCTTTTTATTTTACTCTTTCCCTTTTTACCTAGATTCTATTATATATCACGAGGCCTTCCACGATACGGTTATTTAGTTAATAAAGGGCGCGTCTAAGGCACTATTATAGTATACGCGCGTGCGCGCCTATAGGTAGGCTTTATATTTATTAATATCTAAGTGGACGCTACGACTATCCTAGAAAAAGTAAAAGAGGTTAATTACGGACTAGGAGAGTCTCTTTTACTATTAAGCTACGGCTCCTTTATAGTAACTATAGGTCGGCCTAATAATAATAGTAATAGGTAAAGGGGAATTACGGAGGGCGCGCTTAAGGAGGATAGGCGCCTATAGATTCTATTTACTATTTCTAATTCCCTTTACCGCTACCTAAGGGTTACCCGAAAGGATAAGCCCTAGGCTTAATTAAGTGCCTTTATTATTAAGGTACTAATTTAGGTAAGTTAGGCTTTATCCCGGTATAAACGTAAGGGAGTATATAGATAAAGGGGGTTATAGAGAGTTATGCTTTATCTAAAAATAACTACGAGCCCCGTTATTTATAAAGAACTACGGCTATACTATACGAGGCCTAGGGGGTTACTTAGAGGTTTAGGTTACTTAAAGGAGGGGGTTACTAAAGGACCGGTGGTCTTAGTGGGTTAGGTCTAAGCGGGCCGAGCCTATAATAAACACCGGCTCCCGTGGATATAAGCCACGGAAGGGGGGCGTGATATTAGGGGCATTCTAGTTAAGGGGCGATAAGAGATATTAAGGAACGTGTAGACGGAACCCGCCCCTAGGAGGACCCTAGGCTAGCACGTAAACGGGTTTATTTAAGTCAGTAAGAGTCCGTTCAAGACTTAGGGCCTTAGGCTCGGCTACCTACTAGGAGGATAGCCAGGGGACCTTAAAGTAGACGTTTTCCTATTAAGTCCTGGAAGGGAGGGCTTAACGAATAATCTTATAATCATTCCCCCCCCCTAAGGTCAGCTTCGTGACCTGTTCTTATTATAGTCTTAACGACTCTCTTTACACCTTATATAAAAACCTATAATAATAAAGCAGCCCTAAAATATCTATCCTTAGGGGTTCCTTCGTAGTAATAGGTAATCTTTAGGGCGTTTTATATCGTCTATTATCACCTACTGCTTTTAGACTAGATCGTTTATAGCCTAGGTCTTATTAGCTATTATAATAGGGTGCCTAACCTAGTCGTCTTCTATTAGAAGCAGTTCTAGTATATCCTTTATAAAGGCTATACGCTTACGTTTATATTCTTCTGTTCTATTAATCCGACGAGGGCGGATACGACGTGTATACTTTAACTCCTTTATCGTGGTCTATGTAGCGGTATCGCTATACAAGGAGAGACTAGGCATAAGCTAGCGTAGATCTCCCTAAAACTATATACGATTCTATGGATCTTCCCGAATCTATTCGTGTATACGCTATCGAATAGGGGTGCGGATCCTTTTCCTACGTTACTTGCTTTTTTAAGGCGTGGCTTATTAATAGGTAAGCTATACTTAACGGACCGTGATCCTCTGGCCTATAGTTATAGAGGCAGAAGCTATAATACGATTATAGCTTCAGCCTGCGATATACCGGAGGCCCCGAAGCTTTAGTCGTATATCCCTAGAGAGCTTTTATAATCGTGGTGATTACTCCTATAGCTCCTCTTGGTTTAAGACTAGAAGTAAGCTATCATGATAATAAGCCTGAATAAAACGGCTAGCTAGGCGGTTAAATCGTGTAGCCAGAGGCGAAGTAGGAGGGCTATAGATCCTCCTGCTAGGCGTGATATTATCGGGGGATTTATTAACTATAAGAAGGCGGCGAAGCCATAAAGTCTTAGGCGTTGATAGGCGTTGGATCTTAATATCTTTATTATTATCTTAAGGTAAACGCAGGGGAGGTAGGCGAGGCATGGTAGTAATAAAGGTTATTATAAAGAGCTTATTCTGATAGATCTGTTAATATCTTTAAAATACGGATTAGTATAAAATTAATAAAGTTATATGTGGTTAAAGTTAGGGTATCTAAGTGTTTACTAAGGCAGGTAAAGTAGTAATGGCTTTAATTATTATTCCCTTTATTAATATTAGCCCGGTGGTAATATATCTTTAAGTACCTATCTATATAAAATTATATAGAAAGGTACGGATCGGTAGCGTAATCTAATGAATGATCGAGGTGTGGAGTAAAGTTATAAACTAACGTATTAAACCCTGGTAGGGGTGTATTTGTGCGGACGAGTTGGGATGAATGTTTAGAGTAAAGACGAGTAAACAGCAATATCGTGGGGAGACTTTGCGGTAATTGTGCTAGTGATACATACACATGGACAGAGCGAGAGTGGGCTTGAAAAAGTATCCGTACAAAGTACATCGTAATAATAGATATTGTGCAGTTCGCTGATACTGTATGTATCGCGACCAAGGTAGAAAAGGACAACTTATTTGTACGTACATCTCGGGCTCTATCCAACCACATACAAAGTAACGTCCACGATCCGCCCCTTGCCGATAGCTCTTTCCTCAACCACCTAGGTACTTCGTGTAAGCTTCGTAAGGTACGTACAAGGGCCGCCAACCCTATCGGCTACTTTACATGTTCTCCCACCAGCTCGACGCACTTCATCTGGGAAAGCTCGCGATAATTCTTTTCCCCGCAACACCACTTTATGCTGGCCGTGACCCGTGAGCATCGCCCATCAACACCCCGATTTCAGGGCGGGAAATCCCGTCTCCTACGCAGGCGCTGCCCAGGCCGGTGACTTGGGAACCAGACCACCATCTTTCCGAGTCCTTACTCTCGGGGCAATCAACCGGTTGCCAAATAAATACTCGACAAAAGCCACTCGACAAGACAAGGTGATGGTGCAGAAGATTCACGTGATAACGGCATTCTCTGCATGATCCATGTTGAAGATGGTTCCGTCTCCTTGTTTCTGGGACACACAGACGGTTCCTTAGCATGATGCCTTGCGGCAAAACGGAAGAATCGAACCCAACTACTCGACGGACAGTCACCGAGCTGATAGGTATAAATACGGACTGTCTTATGGTCAACCTATCTGTTGCCGGCCGGCCCCAGGATTCAACTGCCGCCCCACAGTTCGCTCCCAACGCTCCCAACGCCGCAATCCTGATCTGGCTGTCGTCCAGTCAGCGACCCCCTTGGGCTTGCGACTCCTATCCACTTGGCTTGCTCGCGCTTCCCCCACCATTGACCGGACATGGAATTTCCCGTTGGTTCGCCCACATCCCGCCTGGCCCTAACCCACGAATCCAACGACCCGCATCCGAATTCGGTGCAGCGCTGTGCAGGGACAACAAGGGACCACGGACCACCGGGGGTTGCCCCCCCGTGTCAGGAGTAAGGTAATTAATCATAGGGCAGGTAGGTTGTATTTCATGGGAAAAAGCGCACCAGGCTTCCAGCCGTCTGGCCCCCTTGGTCTTGACTCTTATATATTCTCTTACACATGTACGAATAACCCGTCTCTTATTCCAGAAGCCATACTAGCCATGGGCCCCAAAGGTTCTAGGCGCTTCAACGGCAAGAGTCGCAGCGGCTGCAGCCAGTGCAAGCGACGACGTGTCAAGGTTGGCAGCCTTATCTTTCTTTCCCCCCTTTTTTTCCAAGCCAGGGCCACACAACTGACCACCATTTCAGTGTGATCGCATCGGCCCTGTTTGTTCCAACTGCTCTCGTCGACAGGAACCTTGCAGCTACCTCGGCCTGTTGGCTGCCGTCCTGGACAAGGCCGCCGCCACGGGCGACTCTGCGTCAACAAGCCGAGATGTACCCCCCGGCCAGCGGACGACCCCCGCCTTTGCCCAACCTTTAACCCGCGATTCTCTTATCCCTCTCCCTGCCGAAGTCTCCAAGGCCGACGAGGCCGAGCTCAAGCGACACTTTTCCACCTGCGCCTGGCAGACCTTTTCCTTCCTCTCCGACCCCAGGCAATGCGACGTCTTTTCGCGTTGGATCCCCCAGCTCGCCACGCGCCACATCTTCATCCACCAGGCCATGCTCTCCCTTTCTGCCCTCCACCTGTGCTACCTCGGCCCACCCGACGTCAAGCGATACTACGCCCTCGCCTACCAGTACTCCATCCAGGCCAGCAACTACTTTCGCCTCGCCGTCCGCGACATCAACCAAGACAACTGGCTCCTCACCGTCATCTTTTACACTTGCAATGGCATCTTCAACTTTTATCGGCCCTTCATGGACGAAAACATCATGGGCATTCCCTGCACCCTGACCCCGGCCGCTTCTCTGCACGCCATGCGCTCGGGCGGCCAGTTCGCCGACTCCATTCGCGGCTTCCTGGAACGGAGCCCCATCCGCGCCAAACTTCAGCAGGCCGACCCGGACGCCTGGGCACGCGATTCCGAGAACCTCGCCCCGGTGGCCCTGGCCAAGCTGGCCAGGCTAGAAGACTGGCTCAGCCGGCTCGGCTCGGAGCACACCGACCTCTCGCCAGACCACGCCGTGACCTACTCTGCCGCCCTGGACGCCCTGGCCGGCTGGGTCCACGGCCTTCCCGGCGGCAAGCCGCGCATGCCCTGCCACGTTGTCGCCTGGGCCATCGTCCTCCCCGAGGCCTACTACTCTCTTCTCGCGGCCAACGACCCCATGGCCCTCGTCCTATTCCTGGTCTGGAACGGCATCATGTCGCACATGCCACGCCGCTGGTTCATGCTCGACTGGTTGGCACGCGGCAGAAGCCTGGCCGTTTCCGAACTGGAGAGGCAGCCCCGCACTTCGCTCCATCAGCTCTGGGAGAGCCTGGAAAGCGAGGGGGCCGGAAAAATAGAAACCGGTACCAGCACGTGCTGCGGTCCGGGGGCTGTCGTCGAGGGATGCGTACAGAGCCAGAGAATCACGAGTGCGGTCAAAGGTTACGAGGGAAACGGCGAGCAGCAGTGCCAGACACCTGTTGATAATCCTTTATCAGGGTGGTATCCACAGACCGCGGGGCATTCGTTGCCTATCCTCCCCCGGTAGGCCCGCCGTGCTATTCTTGCACACTCTATTTATACGTACAGCGTAGCGCATTGTTTCACGACGAGATATAAGCGAATAATGATGAGAACAACATACGACTATTCTTTTTCCTTTGCCATTTTCCCCTGCCGCGGGGATATATTCGAATGCGAAATTTCAACCCTACCCAGCATCGAAAGCCGCCTTTCACCTGGTCCATCTATCTTTGCGTGTTATTTCCAGCGTCTTTAATGTCCCTGGTCTTCCTTATATGTGATGACCAGGTTCGGTAACAAAGAAATCCCCGAAGCTCTTTGCCCGGAGTGGTCGCTGCCATTGTCCTTGCCGTGGGGTCGAGGCGCATCACCTTGGGCGAGTCTTCTTCATTCAAAGAGTGAAGAAAGCCCTGTCGTTGAGATTTGTGTAAGGACAATGCAGGGATTCGTTGACTCGGCTCGGCTCTCTTTGACAAAGTCTTTGTCAAGCTTGCCGCTCGTGCGTATGAGAGTCCGAGCTTCTGAACAGACGGTATGTTCGTTCTTTGAGTTCGCATGTCCTAATGTTCCATCATTCATATTTATAACTCGCAGAGATGTTTGGTGTTTCCTTGGTCGGTGCCCTTCTCTAATTGGAGACAGACGAACAGAAAACTGGCCCTTATTCGCCGAGTCCGAACCATCCGGGAGATATAATCTTCACATCCCCTTTCGAGTCTCAACACCAGGCCAGAGAGTCGAACAGCCTGAAAACCGATTCATCAATCTTATCCAAGGCGACCGATTACTTACGAGCATCAAACCATGGCTTGTCTTCAGAAGATGCCCGTCATCACCAAACCGGAACACGACGTGTACGAGAACATCTATCCCACCAACCCATCGAGCCAGCGTTCACCTCCAGAGCCATGGGTCTCCGAAGCGATTCCCGACTTGGTCGGTCTTTTCTCCCTCTCAGACCTGCTGCCACCTCTGGAAACAGCATTCTCGCAACAGCAATTCGAGAACCAGTGGCCTCCCTGCGCAAGAGACACCGACTTGGAGACACCCCCCGGGGTCTCTGACGACGTCGATAACTCGTACCGTTCGCCCCACCACAGCCACGCCGTCACTGCCCATGACGTCCCCGTCCCCAACGCGTGGAAGTGCTGTCGATGCGGGGCCGCGAAATGGACAAGTCCAACAACGTATCCTTTTCGCCCGTCTCCGTTTCCTCCCGTCCAGGAAACCGAAAAGTGTGCGGGCGTCGTACTCGGGTCCTCCTCCAACCAGCGGAACCCGTCTGAAAACACTGCCCATCAATGCGGCGACAACGGTCCGACGACGGGTTATACAAAGGACGAGGCGAGGGAGTGCGGACACCTCCAGTGCTCCGCTTGTCAGGTCGGGACATTTGCCAGGGCACGCCGCGTGCTGACGACTGTGTTGTTTGGGGTGGAAGGGGAATGCTGGGAGGGCGTCGCGCTGGAGACTGGGTGGGAGCTGGACTTTGTGAGGTGGAAGTAGGCGCTGTGCGGCTGTGCTTGCGTCGATGAAGAGCACGTCAGGGAGATGGTACGGAGTTGGGTGTTGGCTAGGACTATTTCACTTCTGCTGTAGATACTATATTAAATCTGACCTTTATTATTCCATGTACGGTCGGTGTAGGTTCCAAGGTGGAAGATGGCTCCTCGTGAACCACTTCCGTGTTGTTTCTTGGTAGGTTGTGAAGAAACAGGACGACCCTTACCCTGTTGACTGAGGCAATGACTTAGCAGTCCGTTGAACCTCGGAGATATCACCATTTTAACGAGTTAGCATCTGGTATGCGAATTGCCAATTCAAACTTTTCAACATATAATCAGGTAACCGACAAACGCCACGTCATGTAACTCGGCCATTCGTTATAACCATGCCTCCCATCTTATTCCCAAACCGCCTCCTTTTTCAAGTTCCCTTTTATGCCCCTTCAAATCAACTCGGCAGCAGCGAGCATCGAGACACACGGCCGACCAACAATAAAAACAGCCGTCTTTAAACATTGAGCTGCGCAGTGCCGGCCTTGGTAATGTACTCCATATACGGCTTCAGCTTCTCCTCCACGGGCCCGCCCGGGCCGCAGTACCTCTCGACCATCTCGACGGAGCGGCCGATGAACAGCTTGGGGTCGAGGAGGCCGTCAATCTCGTCCCAGACGGGCTTGAAGTACTCGGTGGCCTTGATGCGCTCGATGAGGTCGTTCTTGCCGCCCTGGTTCTTGACGACGTCGCTGGCCTGGTGGGAGAGCACGCGGATCTGCTCGTGGGCCTCCTGGCGGGAGCCGCCCTTGGCGACCATCTTCATGATGATGTTCTCGGTGGCCATGAAGGGGAGCTCCTCCATGACGTGGGCGTGGATGCGGTTGGGGTAGGTGACCAGGCCCGAGCTGACGTTGTCGAGGCCGATGAGGATGGCGTCGGCGAGGAGCATCATCTCGGGGATGTCGATGCGGCGGATGGCGCTGTCGTCGAGGGAGCGCTCGAACCACTGGTCGGCGTAGGTGTCGGCGAAGTTGACGGGCAGGGAGCGCAGCTTGCGGCCCAGCGAGCAGATGCGCTCGCTGCGCATGGGGTTGCGCTTGTAGGCCATGGCGCTGGAGCCGATCTGGTCCTTCTCAAAGGGCTCCTCCAGCTCCTTCATGGTGGCGAGGTGGCGGATGTCGGTGGTAATGTGCATGGCGGTGGCGCCCAGGCCGCAGATGGCGTTGGCGATGTCGAGGTCGACCTTGCGCGAATAGGTCTGGACGGAAATGTCGTACGTCTTGGGGAAGCCGGCCTTTTGGCAGAGGAGCTCGTTGAGCTTGTCGATCTTGGCTCCGTCGCCCTGGAAAATCTCCAAGAAGGAAGCCTGGGCTGAGGGATTGTGAGTTGGCAGTCCTGAAGGAGAAGTGAAAAGGGGGTAGCACGGGGGGCCGCCACTTTCCACAATATACCGAGTATATTGGAACGGGCTGCTGATATGAAGCGACGATAGCATGGTCGGGGGTGACTTACTGCCGGTGGTGCCCATGGCTCCACGGAAGAGCAGACCTTGGCGTTGCGCCTCGATGTTCTTGAGATCCATCATCTGTTCAAGGGTTAGCCCCAACATCACCATTTGGTGGTCACTTTAGGGCTGCATGGTGGAAAGGTTTCTGCAACTCACCAAATCTTGTGCCCATTGGGCAGCCCTACGTCCTGTTGTGATCATCTGGGCGGGCTGATAGTGTGTCCATCCGAGGGTAGGCATACTGCTCGGGATCAGCCAGGTTTGACTAGAAGAGAAAGAGACGGCGGACCTACTCCTTGGTGTGAAGAGCAAACTGGGAAAAGTTGTGGATGACCTTGGCGAGCTTGGGCAAAAGGAGATCCATGGCATCCCTAGTCCAAGTCAGTAGCTAGTATCGACGGGGGTCATGGATGTGATTTGACGTTTACATACCTCATAAGAATCAACTCGGCATTGTCCTGTCGCCTTGAGAGTAAGCACCCGCATCTTCACCAGGAAGGGAGAATGATGGACATTGGGATAGCATGCCACATACGGTTACACTAAGAGGGAGTTAGCAATCGTGAACATCTTAGCTGTGCATGGGGTCTCGGGGAGGATGATTGAGTCATGGAACTCGGAAATAGGGGTAACTTGCAAGCAGGACGTGGCTCCGAGATGAATAATGGGGGCGGCAGCAGGGGCAACCTCTCCGAAGGCGTGGACATCTAGGAACAGAAATCAGTGACGGCCCCTAAAGAGCTGGAGTGTAACAAGAGACTTGGAGTCCTCTCATTCTCGGTCGTATAACAGCACCACGACTATCGGACACTGCATCGCCTGCAATCCCCTGGGGCTGAATACTTACGGGCCATCTATTTTCAAAGAACAAAGGTTACTTCAACTGCTCCTCTTACACAGGCGACGGGACATGCACTCACCACATCATGACGACGACGCTTCTCCTCGATGGCAGCGACGGCGAAATCCTCATCCGTCACGGTGAGGTGCTCGGCCATCTGGGCCAGGGCCTCGTCGCTGATCCCCTCGAGGCCGACCTCCTTCTCGGACTGGGCCAGCCAGTACCAAAGCTTGCGCCAGACGGAGTGGCGGGACCTCGCACCGAACAGCGCCTTCATTTCAGGGCTGCTGTAGCGCGAGTCCAAGGGGGTCTTGGATTTTCCACGACGTTAGCTGGGGGCCGTCATATACCTAGTGGGGATCGTTGGAAGATGGGAATGAGTGGTACCTTGTATGTGTCGAAGCCTGACATGGTGACGACAGTGTAGTAAGAACGAAAATCGCCGTAGGAGGTGGTGAGGTGTGGAGTGGATGAACGGTCTGGGGAGGTGAGGTTGACGGCCGAGGATGTGAGTAATTAGGGAGGAGAGAACAGGATGAAAAATTACGAGGCTTCACCAGAAGCTGTGTGTACTTCGTACATTGTAATTACGTATTCGTATATCGCTCGTTTTAGTCTTTAGTTCCCCCTCATGACTGTGTGTGAAGCTCGAAATCGAATGGTTGCGGTTGGAACGCTTAGTCAGAGTCATAGCTGTAAAGTCACGTGGATTTGATTCTTCTCACGTGAAGTTTCACGTGACGCAATCGACAGTCAGCTGACCTATTAATCCGATCCCGGACGAGACAGTCAGTAACATTAAACTCCTTTGTTTTGCTTCAGTGTAGGAGAAAACAGATCAATAACCAACCATACATAAACAGATAACACTGCAGCTTCAAGTTCATCAGCCGACAGAACATATGGCGTCGAAGAGAGTGGTTTGCATATTTCACCATCTCATTCTGCGTTGAGAGGGTCACGTTCATTCACCCACCTATCTACATGAGACTCGGATCCTTCACTTGGCGAGACGCGTGAGAGGACAGACTGTTGGCCTCATCGCCATGTCGCATGTTTGGCTGAACCTCATTTTAACGGTCATTGTAGCCTCCTCCTTCGTGAGGACCGCAGGCGCCAGATGCAGCGTAGAAGGCCCCCGTCACTCCGCCGACTTGTTGCTCAAAGGCACCGTCCTGACGCCCCAAGGGTCTCTGGAGAATGGTTGCGTCCTCGTGCGGTCGGGTAAAGTTGACTACGTCGGCACCGGCTGCGGTTCGGACCCGAGCGTCACCGTCGTCGACTGCACCGGCTCCGTCATCTCACCGGGTTTCATCAACACGCACGAGCACATCGAATACTCGACCTTTGCACCCCTCGACGATATCGGAGAGCGAGTCGACCACCGCCACGACTGGAGACGCGGCATGAGGGACAACGCGGAGCGGCCCGTGCAAGTGAACGGCACCAAACCCGACGCCACCGCATGGGGCGAGCTGCGACACCTCTTCTCCGGCACCACCTCCATCATTGGCGGCGCCATGGTCCCCGGCCTGACGCGGAACCTCGACTTCGTCGCCGGCCTGGAAGACGGCATCGAGTCCCCCGTCGCCACCTGGGACATCTTCCCCCTCGACGACTCGGAGGGGATCCTGCGCTCCCGGGACTGCGACTACGGCCCCAACGCCACCACGGTCGAGGAGGCCGGCAAGCTGTACCGCTACATGGCCCACGTGGGAGAGGGCGTGGACGACGAAGCCGCCAACGAATTCCGCTGCCTGTCAGACCCGACGTACGATGTCGTCCCCTCCCCCGACGGGGCCGGTCTCAGCGTCGATATTGTCGCGTCCAACTTTGCCCTCGTCCACGCCCTGGGCCTGACCCGGGCGGACTTTGACCTCGTCGCCCAGAGGGGCGCCAAGATCGTCTGGTCCCCGCGCAGCAACGTGTTCCTCTACGGAAAGACCCTCGACGTCACCTACCTCCTCGACGCGGGTATCACCGTCGCCCTCGGCACCGACTGGCTCCCTTCCGGATCGGCTACCATGGCCAGGGAGGCCGTGTGTGGCTACATGGTCACGCAGGAGAGCTTTGGCCGGACCGTGTCCCCCAAGACGCTGTGGGAGATGATGACGATCAACGCGGCCAAGGTTGCCGGGTTCGAGGAGCAAGTAGGATCCCTCGAGGCCGGGAAAGTGGCGGATATCATCGTGTTCGGAGGACGTGGTGCCGGCGGACAGGAACACGACGACCCCTTTGCCCGGGTTGTTTTCTCGGCGGCCGAGGACCTTGAGCTCGTTATGCGAGGAGGAAAGGTCCTCTTGGCGGGCGAGAGGCTGGGCGCCCTGACAGGAGGTGCGTGCGAGACGGTTTCCTTTGGCGATATGGCGAGGACGATCTGTGTGGAAGATGAGCTCGGAAGGAGCTTTGCCGAGTTGGAACGGTCACTGGATGGAGTTTACCCTGCCATTCTCCCGGCCATCCCAGACGGGGAGCCAACCTGCAAGGCTACCCGATAGTTGGCAAGGTGAACAAATCTCCGAAGGCTTCAATGTTGATTAAAAGCCCGAACGGGGAGACGGCTGCTACTCGATTGACAAAGGCGGGACCTTTAGAGACGACAACATGTCGAGCCGCTCCATGCAGTGCTAATCTTTAATCTCTCTCGACCTGAGCTAGTTTACGGTAATGAAAAACTCATGACGGCAAAACAACGCTCTGCCCATTCCACACTCCTTGGCACTCATCAAAGCTCCACGCAGGTATCATCATGACCCGAAACGTGCTCACACGGAGAATCGGGTATCTCGTGAATAGGGGGAGCCAATACACCTGAAGTTCTGGTTCCTCGGCTTCATCACGAGAACCCAGAGCCCGGACATGTCGAAAGTGGATGCTGCCGCCAACCGACTTGCACATATGGCCACTGAGCCAAACGTCCCAAGTTGGCAAAGCCCAGGCATAAGCACATGGCTGTATTCCGGACTAACACGGGACGGGGAAATTTCATGTGCGAACAACGAAGACCAGTGCCCTCCATACCCACCCAACGTGCCGAGACCGTTGCATCTAGGTGGTGGGCCGACTAGGACTGCGGGCCGCGGGCGTGTCCCATCAATGACGGCGCTGGGCTTGGCTGTCAGGGCCGGCCGGAAGCCCAGGTCATCGATCCTGTCTTTCATCAATTGTCATATTCCACTGCGCTCATCTCATCATGTACCCTGTATCACATTCTTCTTGGCGAGACGCGTTCCTCTACTGCTGCCGTCGAATGAGGCCCCTTGCTTTCCCCGATTCAGTAACATCGGGGTTTGTTGACGGTTCGTCGATCGTCGGACGGATCAATGGTTTCAGCAAGGACATACATACGTCTTGATGCCCAAGAAATGGGTTATGGGTCGGCTCCCGCCGTGCGGCCGTATTCCGAGAATCAGACGCATTTCCGAGCCGTCAATCCAACCCTGAACCCGTGCCCATACATATCTAGATGACATGATTGCTCTGCTGCAAAGGTGGCTCTCCGGGCCCTCCCAAGTTCCACCAAGAGTCCAAGACTCCAGATGTGCGCATTGGACAAGCCATGCAAATGAGGCAGCCGCAGTAGACGCGCAAAAGGCCGCCTTGGACACACACTCGACGGGTTATCGGGCCGCCACCATCCGCGTCAAATCATGGACGAATCTGGAGGGATTTTCCGAGGCACCCCTGACTAGCAAGTCGGTGCGTGCTCTTCTTCGTCTTCTCTGAGGGGACTCGGGGAGGATTGCCTTGAACAGGAAGCATACGATTCAGCTGAGAACATGAACTTACAGTTGAGAACATGAACTTACAGTTAA
Organism: Sodiomyces alcalophilus JCM 7366; assembly: GCF_042370955.1. Lineage (NCBI taxonomy): Eukaryota > Fungi > Ascomycota > Sordariomycetes > Glomerellales > Plectosphaerellaceae > Sodiomyces > Sodiomyces alcalophilus. The sequence goes on from NW_027263538.1 coordinate 1,889,991, forward strand.
GAACATCGTATAAGTAAAACTGCATCTCAAAAGTACAAATGCGATGGCATGCTAGACATCATCATCTACAGTACTAGCCAGTACCAGCGTACACTATCATCTATCCCATGACATGCAACGTAAAGACTCAATAACTCATTCTCTCCGCAGAGAGCGCGCCGCTTTGTATGCCATCAATGCCCAAACTTCCCACTCGGCCCAGACTCCCGCTTGACATGAAAAGAAGAAGAAAAAAACCTCCCATCTACATGACTTTCCCTTCTATGCTGCGTGGTTCGCGGTCGGGACGCGCGAATTCATATGTGAAAAACTCCTGAAATGCTGCAACGCAATGCCACCCAAGATCCAGTCAAGTCCATCAGAAATCCCACAGAGTACCAAACGCGTGCATTCCCTCTGTGATGGCAAAGTCAGCTTGGACCGTTCCCGCCAATGTCTGTCGAGCCAATGCGTGCTTGGGACTCACCTTGAAGACAACCGAGCATCATCTCATCGTTGCCCATTTTGTTGGACGTTATGAAGATAACCTCGGCCCCCCAGCTCTTCCACGTATCTCTCAGCAGCTGCATGCTATCTGGCCGACCGCCGCGCTTCTTCGTGTCCCAGAGGATCATTCTCTCCGGCTCAATGTTGTTGTGAATGAGACCCGCAATGGTAGGTCCAAAGGTCTTTTCCTGATCGGAGCCTATCCAGATGAGGAACCTATCAAGGCGTTAGAGAGGTTCTCAGCTGGACCGAGAATGATGAGATTGAAACGTACCAATTCGGGCTCTGGATGCAGGTAGATAGCGCTGCGCCGATACCAGTGCCAGTGCAGACGCGGATGCCTCTCTTGAACATGGCGGAAGCGTGGCCAACACCAGCTATAAGAGGGTACAGTTAGATGCGACTGGGTCATCATAAGGGAATGTCAATAAGAGTGCGTAGTGCGTACCGAACTTCAGTTCTCTGGTCCAGACGGTCTTGGGCGGGTCGTCAACAAGAGCCCTGGTAAAGTCTCCCTGAACGCCGCAGATCATGTAATGACAGCCAGATTTCCGGCCCTCGCTGATGATTCCGAAAGCGTGGTATTCCATCACCGAGGTGCGGGAAATGCGGCCCAGGAGACCCTGCTGCATGCCGCGCTGGAAACGGAGAATGGCGACTTTGGGCGATGGCTAAAGAAAAAAGAAACCAGTTAGATTCAGACCGATGTAAGAGAGAAAAGGGGGTAGGGGGATGGAGGGACCCACGATTTCAACTTCAACGGGAACCTCCCGAAGTGTGAACCAGGGGATGACGATACTGCGTGGAAAGGTTAGTAAGAGCACTAGTCGGATGGATCAGATGCATGCCGCCGGAGAACTTACAACACCGTCATGAACACGGCAAACCACAACTCCTGGGCGTTGAGCATGGCCCAGGTGTCGGCCCGCCACTCGCCCGTCCTGATATCGTAGGTGTTTCCCAAGATGACAAACGTCCAAGTTGCCTAAGACGCCGTTAGAACCGCCTCCAAACTCGGAATGGATAGTGCAAGGAGTTGAGTGTTTCGTACCGCCAGGCCTAGCCACCCGATGAAGCGGTGGTGTCTCTCAAACGTATTGTGGTGATTGCTAAGCTGGTGTCAGTGTTTCGTTCCTCTGTTTACTTTGGTCCGAGAAGGACCACGAGTTGGGAGAACTAACTTGCGAACCCAGGGGAAGGCGCTCAGAGCCGAAACAATGACAAAGGCCGCCGTGATCACACCGGTGGCAATGACGGCTTCGTGCTGGACGGAGCTGTCCAGTGCAATGTCGACGACTTTGTAAATCAGCCAGCTGTAGAAATCACCTGTTAGTCTTCGCTTGAGCCGGTCCGGGTTTGAGGGTGATTCTCTTACGCCGTGCCGGAAACTGCGCATCCTGAATGGATACCTCCGACGTGCTGGAGAATCGAAGTCGCTGCCAATTTGAAGCGTATCGGAGCCCACTAGATTGAAGTTTATATATTAGTTCCAGTTCGGTGGAATGGGCTTCGGACGACAGTGGACAAAGAAAAAAGGGGCAAGACAAAAAATAAACAAAGGGGGTCACATACGCCTCGCAGGCCGTAGATGGCGACCATGTACAGAAACCGCAGGAAGAGCTCGTTTCTCATGAGAATGGCGCAAAGGAGGTTACCCAGAACCAAAGCGCCGAGGTGGTTCACCGCATAGGGGAATCGACCGACGGCAGCCATGATGATGCCGACGAGGTTGAGCAAGGTGATAAAGGTGAAGAACTGGCGGTATGTGTTGTACCAGAACCGGAAGCGCACCCAGCGGCTGACCTTGGGCTTTGGCCGCTGTGGCTTCTTCACCGGCGGACTCGGCTCCAGGGGTTTGGTCGGCGTGGCGCATCCCGACGAGTGTGAGGGCGACATGACCGACAACACGGGCACGCTGGAGGCCGGGGTGATGCCTTCGTGCACGGGCGAGACGTGACCGGGCCGGTTCTCGAAGTGCTGATGCGATGGCGTCTTCTCGTCCCCATGGTGCGCGGGTGATGGGAGCACCGGTAGGCTGTCGGCGTTGTGGTAGAGGCCCTTCTCTGCGTCGTCAAAGTCCCGGTTCTGGCCACCGGGCGTGGTGGCCTCGCTGTCAGACCACGTAGGGGACATGTTCGAGGTGTTGTCACGAGCAGTCGAGAATCGAGTCGAGTCGAGTCGAGTCGAGAGTCGAGACGACGCAGGGGGAAAAGGGCGAAAGGAGAGAACAGGCGAGGAGTGCTAAACTGTTAATCCCAGAGACGAGCGAGTATCCGGGGACGGTCCATGGGCGCTACTTGAGGTTATAAAACGCCCCCGGTCCCTCCCTCCCGTTTGATGACGATGACCCGCAAGGCCGGTTCCAAGACCGCGACCACCCTCCCCCCCAGGCCCAGGGGGCGGGTGATGGACTGTTGCGTCCCGAGAATGATACAATGCGAAAGGCACGTACGTTGTAAGTGGGAAACCCTCCGCCGCGTTTTTCTGCATGCAATATCCAGACGAGGCGTCGACTTACAGCTGACAGTCAGGGGGAGGGGTGAACCGTGGACGGCGGACCATGGGGCTCGGGAGGGCTAACGGAGCCAGATTGAGCCCTACCGGCCAGGCTACCCCACACCCTATACGATCGTGAACCGTATAAAGGGACTTTGATGAAATGAGACGTCTGGCTGACTTTCGCCGGCGTATCGGCTCGTTCTTCCGTATATATGGTGGCGACACTGCGAACACATCGACGAGCCGCGAAAAGGTACACCATGGCCCATTCCAATGTGCCGGCATGTCTGAATAGGCTCCCGGCGGCGGCGTCTGGGGTTAGTGGACCTTTAATTATCTCGGACGCGCTTCTTCTTCCACTTTTTCTTTTTCTTCTTCTCCTCCTCTTTTTCCCCGTGCTTTTTCTCGCCTCTTCTTTTTCTAAATCTTGTTCACCAATGCTTCGTTTCAAATTGTCCTCATTCTCGACCTCTTGGACTCGTCATTGTGTGAAAGGCCCGCAAAGTTTAGCGAGAATGTGTGCTGTGCGCTGTTCACTGACGTATTTCAACTGCTCGGACCTCACCACTCGGCGCCGAGATCGACAGGGCGAGCCTTGTCAACCCGATGATTCCGATTTGGTGATCAACGCCGAGAGTGCAAAGCTTGGTGTTGGGGCCTCGTTCGGCCTCTCTGCAGCGGGCGAAGCTGATATTCTCCACGGACAGCCCCCCACGTACGTTGTACCGTTGCGTGGAGATACCCTGCCTTGGAATCTGGGGTTTAATTTGGATAATCGGCCCTTCGATGTTCGACTCTGGGGCCACCGCGGAAGGGTGACCGCCTTGACGTAAACGTAAGTACGTTGTAAGCTGCCGTGCTGCACATACAACGCACATACGTTGTATGATAGCAGCGCGTCCTGCAGGCCACCGGCCAGCGCCGAACGGCAGGGAAATGAAACTCCTCAACCTGGCATTGAATAGATTTGCCCCATCCACACTTTCGGAGACGCAATTTCGTGATTCCTGCCAAAATGATATCATACCGTTGTGGCTCGACGACAGCATCGAGATTGTATGCTTCAAGTTTCAAGGTTTTTCTTTGTTTTTTTTTTTTCTTTTTTTCTTTTTCATCGTCATTGTTCTTGCTTCGCGTCTCGTCTTCTGTGATATCATACCATCTCTCGTTAACCATCGTCCCACAGGACATTTCGTTTCGTCTCTCTTCTTTGTTGCTCTGTTTGAGTGATTTCTTTCAACCTTCTCATTTAGGAAGTTGACGTTCCGGCGTTGCCTCTTCCGGCGTCCGGAACGACGATGGAGGCTTCCATGGTACTTACATACCTACTTGCCCTGTCACGTGTCACGTCACGGCCCGGCCAGTCAAATGGTGTACATAGGTACGTACTGCGTAGGTCAGCCAACGACCAGAGAAAGCGGTGAAATCAGTCCATGGCGACCATGCTCGACCAGACTCTGGTTAGAGTGGCGGCGCTGCGTGCATTTGTAAGGCATCATCTCTACTATATACAAACATGGAGTAAGTACATACATACAACGTACAACCTCGGCCTCCTGCTCTAGGATCATTGAGTCGAGGAAGGAAAAAAGAAGCCAAATGGAAGTACGATGGTGAACTGCCGACCCTCGAGGCACGAGCTCTTGTAGAAACCCACCACCCCCACGCGGGTATCAACATGATCGTGTTTTAGGTTAAAATAACGGGGCAAGACAGGCAGGGAGGTGAAATGCTCGAGAAAATGTGAAATCAAGCCAATCTAGGCCCTACCTTCCCCGGGTCGGACGAGCCGGCGAAGGGGGGCTCCGCTAATGGGTACGGGTAGATGTACAACGTGTCGGTGGCCTTAGGGGACGGAAGCTTCTTCGTGGTTTTGTGGCTTTCGCCCTGGGTCACCGAGTCGGGATCTCTGCCGGCCGGGGTCCCCCAGCTCTCTTTCAGGAACCACGGTCACTAAAACAAGAGTCCCGGCAAGGGAAAGAGGTTACTGTGTTTCGAGACTTTTGTTGGTCTATACGGGATGGACTAGTAAGGCGGCAGAAGTTTCAAAGTAAAAAACTGTGGACAATTTCCGAATTTGTGCCGAGTCTCTGTACACTACTTGGGCTTGGGCAGAACGCCGAATCTAGCCTAATTATGCGGCTGCCGCGCCTCCACCTACCACCAATTTCACAAACCGCGGTTCCCTCATCCGTGCACGCGACGGTTCGCCTGAATTGAGCGGTCGAGAGAAATGGCCTCTCTTTGTCCCCCTCTTCTTCACTTCTTCACTTCACTCTGCATGCACTTGCTTTTCAAGTCTCTTTCTCTTTCTACTTTACATGGTAGGCATAGGTGGCTTATATAGCTTCCGCTCTCCGCCACAGCAAAAGCCCGGCTTGCCCCCGGAATTATTACTGCCCGGCTTACGCGTACCACGGCCTCTCGCGTATCGTATACTAATCGGAACCGGACAATCGAGCGGACAATAATATACAACGCCGCCATTATGCAAAACATCGATCGAAATCATGGGGTAATACATAACAGGTCCATGATTCAGGCTTCAGATTAATATTCCCGTGCGCATATGCATACGTTGTACGAATATATAAACGATAACCAGAAACCGGGCAGTATTTTTGAAAAGGTTCGACTGGCGTGTTATTGCATTGGTTAATTCAGCTTACGCTTCTGGTCGTCGTTGCTCGGCGGCAGCGCTCCGCGGTGGTATTACAAGACAGGCGACATCAGACGGACATCTATAAGACTCCCAACAACCAGGCACCTCCTAATATAGGCGGCGATTAAGTAGTATCGGAGAAAATGCATCTCGTTTACTCCAGCCACGTGTTTATCTCTTTGACACATCCCAATTTCAGGGGCGTCTATACAATGAAGTCATGTGCTCGACTATACTTCGTAATCGATGACACGTCTTTGACCGAAGCAAGCTTGGAAGTAAACACCTTCGTCTACACTACATGATAATTCATTGTGTCCACCCGCCGAGGCAAGGCTTTTTCCTGCTTGAACAGCCAACTAGGGTCGATCACTTTCCGCTTTCTGAAAAGCCTACAATCAATCACCTACGTACGATAGTAAATATTTCATGATGATACGTCGGATCCCCAAGCGGGCCGCACAGGACAATCTTGCAACTCGGTCGCCGGTCGGTCTTCGGCCTATCTTCTTACAAGCAGAAGCAATGCGCCAGTGGCCGTCATGAATTCACCTTATTGCCATTTGAGCCTCGCCTCAACCCCTCAAATTTTACCAATAGGACCACGTAAACTAAGCCATCTTTTGGCACTGAGTGCCGGGGAACCAAACGTCTGTAACCTACGGCGGCGTTGTTCTGCGTTTCATGACTTTGGCGGGACAACGTCTAGCTTCTGCGAATGGTGGCAGAACCTCTCGTTCCCGACATTGATAGGAAACAAGAATCGAGCTTTCTTTTGGAAGGGCAGAGACGAAGGAAAAAAAAAAGACGAGAAGAAAGACAAAAAAAAAAAAAAAAGAAAAAAAGAACCAAAGACCAAAAAAGCAAAAAGATTGGGCGCCATCCGGGGATTGAACCCGGGACCTCTCGCAAGCTGTGCTTTTGGGTGTTACCCTAAGCGAGAATCATACCACTAGACCAACGGCGCTGATGTGCGGTTGTACTGGTTGTACCAGTGCTGGTCGACAATTGCCAAAGCCACAGCACCCATCATATATTTTTGATAATTTTGTTCTTGTTCGATTTATGGATGGATCCTCTCCCCCAACTCGTTCGATGCGCCATTTGAACCAACTACTCTCATGGCAAGCAGGTGCAAAACTATGTCAAGTATCGATTGTATCGGCTGGTACTTGGGTCGACGGACAATCCTCGATACCAGGTAGTGCACGTGCTGTCCCGGTGTCGAGAAACCATACTGGCAACTGGGTTTGCCATGTGTTTCTGCGGTCAGCAATGTACATGTACCTAGGTGGTCTGTGAGCCACCCAGCAACGACTCGGTCTGTCACTGCCCGCATCTGATTGGTGGATACAATGCCGCTGTCACTTTCAAAATCGCCCTGTGCTCAATGGGCGTATGTCACTCCTCCGACATTATTGGTCAAGATCAATGTGGCAGTCAAGATTTCACTGGGATAATCACGGCGAGGCGAAGATTCAACCTTCAGCCGCTCAGTCAACAGTCGCAAACGGATACACGAAGAGGAATTGGGACCAAGGAACCCTCTAGCCGCGTCTTTTCTTTTCTTGTCCCGTTTGCTTTTCCTTCTCGAACGAAACTTATATAACCTTCATCGTGGCCTCGATTCCATCTCCCACTTTCCACTCAACACTTCACGTTCGCCCAAGCCAGACCTAGAGTCATCGTCACAAATTCACATTACATACCACGCTGAAGCCTGGCACACCGGACGACTCAACCCGAGCGACTCCAAACCCATCATGGAGAAGACGATGTCTCAAGACCCGAAAGACCCGGGCGCTGCGCCGACGCGGCCAGAAACGGCCAGCGACGTCCGGAATCTCGACGGCGTCAAGTCTGAAAACAACACCCCAGGCGACTCGAGCCTGGCAGATTTAGAGCAGCAGGCCACCGAACTCCAGACCGAGAACGATTTTCTCAATGGCAAGACATCAGCCTTCAAGGCCATGGGTTGGCTGGAGCGGTGGCTCGGCCTCTGGATCTTCATCGCCATGGCCGTCGGCATCATCCTCGGCAACTTTGTTCCGAGTGTCGGGCCCGCCTTGCAGAAGGGCAAGTTTGTCGACGTCTCGGTTCCTATCGGTATGTTTTATGTTTCCTCCCTGAGGTCATTGAAATAAAGAAAGAAAAGATGCACGTGAAAAAAAAAAAGATGGATCACTGACTCTTGTGATCCTCAGCCGTCGGTTTACTCGTCATGATGTACCCCATTCTCTGCAAAGTGCGCTACGAAACGCTGCACAAGGTATTTGCGGAGCGCGAGATTTGGAGGCAGATGCTCTTCAGCGCCGTCATCAATTGGATCGTCGCTCCCTTTTTCATGGTGAGTTTTGTCGGCGACGGGGCCTTCACGAGTCCTCCTGTGCTGACTTGGGTGCCGTCATCAGCTTGGCCTAGCCTGGGCGTTTCTCCCGGATGAAGAGGGACTACGGGAAGGTCTTATCCTCGTTGGTCTGGCGAGGTGCATTGCCATGGTATGTTCAAACTATCTATCCGCCGGGCTTTCGAAAATTCCAGGAAAACTAATACAGAGTCCGAACACAACAATAGGTCCTGATCTGGAACAGCCTCTCGGGCGGTGACGCCGAATACTGCGCCATTCTCGTCGCCCTCAACTCCCTCGTGCAAATGGTCCTCTACGCCCCCATGGCCGTCTTCTTCCTCAACGTCATCAGCGGCTCCTCGACCGCCACCACGGTGTCGTACTCGGTCGTCGCCACCAGCGTCGCCGTCTTCCTGGGCATCCCCCTCGGCGCAGCCATCGTCACCCGATTCGTGGTCCGTCGGCTCGCGGGCCCCGAGTGGTTCGACAAGGTCTTCATCCGCTTCCTCTCGCCTTGGTCGCTGGTCGGCCTGCTCTACACCATCCTGGTCCTGTTCGCGTCGCAGGGTCGGCAGGTCGTGCAGCAGATCGTCGACGTGGTCCGCGCCGCGGCCCCGCTGATCGTCTACTTCACCGTCATCTTCTTTTTCACGCTCTGGTTGGCCCGGCGCTTCGGTTTCAGCTATTCGCTCTGTGCGACCCAGAGCTTCACGGCCGCGAGCAACAACTTTGAGCTGGCCATCGCTGTGGCTGTCGCCATCTACGGCCCGGATAGTCAGCAGGCCCTTGCCTCGACTGTGGGCCCTCTTATCGAGGTGCCCCTGCTGATCGGCCTCGTGTATGTCCTTCGCTGGCTTGCGAAGCGGTGGGAGTTCAAGATGTAAGCGTGGGGTCTCGGGACATTTGGATAGAAAACGGAGAAGTAGAATCTGCACGGAGTCCTTGGCGTAAGTTTGTGGTAGAATCCAGCATATACCCCGTGTGCTATCTATCGTCTTGTATGTAGATAGAGGCTGTTTTATGACCTATGGTCTTATCAAAGGTGAAAAGTTAAGTTGCTTTCCTCCGTCACTTCCCGTAAGGGGGCGGCATGTTAGCGAGGCTGAACTCGATGCCAACTCCCTCGACCGAGCTTTTGTACGTTGTGACGATTCATATCCCTGATATTGGAAGAAGGAATATATTATTGTATAGATGTATAGTGAGAAATGAAGGAAGCTGTCGCAGGAACGGTTACTTGAAACTAGCTAATGGCCCCTTGGGAGAGGATACGGCCATCGGTGATCACAACAAGAGGGTGTAAGAGACCAACCCCAACTGCAGCAGAACCCTCACTAACTGTAGCTGCCCATGGGAAATACCACCTCAATTGAAGTCTAAAGATGATTTGCGGCACGTTGATCGCCAATGAACCAGTTACATGACTGACAATTAACCTATTCCGGATACTTTTGCAACATACCATTAACAACCCGAATATTTTCTTCCCAGAACTCCCGAGCTTCGCTTTCAGAGAGGTCTTGCGGCCGCCACTCCGGCTTCATGAACAAGCCGAATCTAAACCACTCTAAGAATACTTGGGTAGCCTCATTCTCGGCCCAAATCTTCCAGTCAGGAATAGTATTCCAGAATGCCTCACGGAGTTCACCGGCACGGTCGTACTCGGGACCAAACCCATTAGAAGCCGGCTCGCGGAAAAACATTTCGATGATCCGGTGGAGTGACGCGAACGGCGCACTGGCGACAAATTCCCAGTCAATAATGGCCTCTATGTCGATGGGTGTACGGCGAGAAACGATTATATTATGGGGTCCCATGTCAGAGTGCATCGCGACGATGGGGATGTCCTCAACGATGGCTGGAATGTTGCGCAAGCGGTTATGAACCAAGTCCCTGATTTGCTCAAGAAATCTCTCCTTATATTCCTCGATACCTTCCTGCTTCTCCAGGGCGACAAGCGACGACTTGATGTAGGCTCGGAGATACTCACGCACGGAGGAAAAAGGGCCGCCCAGACCGTGATGTCGGTCGGGCTTGACGCTGAGAATGACCTCGCCGCCGACGTCAGTGGCGATCAGCTCGCCGATCAGCCGAGGCTCCGGGAGAGGGAGACTCCAACAAGCTTGGAATGCGAGAGCCATTCTTCGTACAAAAATGAGCTTCTCGTCGTGGGATAGGTGAGGATATGTCTCTGAAGCTACAACGCCCGGTATCAGTCGCGTTATCTGCCTTCCCATACCTGTGACCTCTTGCCGTCTCTTTTCTCCGGGTATCGGATACACGGGAGGCACTGGTAAGATGTGAGGCTCGACCGTTCTCGAAACCAATGTCATCAACGAGTCCATAGACGCTACATTGCCATGGTGGCGCAGCTGGACCACGTAGGCGATATCCGGATCCTCCCGTACAGTGACCTTGTACGAGATGCTCAATGCACCGTCGGTGAATCTAGTCGACGAGGCAAGGTGCTGACCCGTGGCCGAGAGAATTGCCTCCGACAAGTCTGCTTCCGAGATCATGATACGTTGTGGAGAGGATATTTCCTTCGACCGCCTGTCGATTTGGATCCAGTACCGGTCAATAGGCAGAGCGGGTCCGTCGATATCTTCCAATGCCACCGACCAGGAGAATTCCGTAGGCGTCGTTTTAACCAATGCATAACACACACCTTTTTCCTTTGGAGACCCGATGGCGCCAGAGAAGACAAAAGCCAGGAGCGCTGACACGGCTTCGTCCAGCTCTATGAGCTGTTCGGCCATGATTAGAGTGATATCTAATGGACGGTCGCAATAGAGGGATTTACTAGTCAGGGCCAGAAAAAAAAGGAGGGGGAAAGGTGGAAGGGGGTAGGTTAATACGGAGTAAAGGGGGAAAAGAACTAAGGTTGTTGTTGATAGATATGGCGAGGAGTAAAAAGGGGAAAGAAAGGCCAAGAAAGAGACCAACAAAAGAAAAAAAGAAAAAGAAAAGCCAAAAAAAGATGACGTGGGCGCCATCCGGGGATTGAACCCGGGACCTCTCGCAAGCAATGCTTCGGGTGTGACCCTAAGCGAGAATCATACCACTAGACCAACGGCGCTGTACTGCTCCCCGAGTGGGCTCGGAGGCTGGTCGATGACTGATGCACGCAAATGGGCCCTTATATACCTTACTCTATGAAACACATAGAACTCTTCCAACATTATTAGTCAGGTGACCTGGTCGGAAGCGGGGCATTGAACCGCACCCCTAAATTATAACAGACCTGTTGTCCGGACTCCAATCCTCCTTCCTAAATATCCATCCCATTTCTAGCCAACATGCCAACGTTTTCCACACAACTGTCTCCTATGCGACGTTGAACACCAGAGCGACTCAACGGCCGGGGATCCAAACATCCAAAGTCGAACAGGACTGTTTCCCCTGCCGAAAAAGTCCGAGACATGGAGCTCCCGTTGTTCACGCCACTAGAAATATCTTCCTGTCCATCGGCGCACTGGGGCGTCTTTCGGGACACGAACACCAATGCGTGGTTAGACCAATCTCTCAATCGCCAGTTCAAATGGGCCCCTTCCCTCGAATCATACCACTTGCGACTCTCCCGTCTCCAGCAGGCTGCCCTGGAAACGGGGCGTGACCAACATTGTGCCTGCACGGGACGACGATGCGTGTAGCCTTGGAACTACCCAGGGAACGGAGCAACTGATATTCTCTGTTTCTACACAACCTGTCTTGGACCATATGTGATGTATCAGTCGGAATTTGAAGACATCAGAGTGAAACAGACGACATGGCTGACATGAACATCGAATCACACACTGCACAGAAGTTAGGGCCATGAGGCTCGGATGCCTGACCGACAAAAGACTTTGAGGTGGCGACCGAGAGGCTTCTACGGCACAAGAACATATTGACCGAGGTGGTTCCGTTGTTACCAAGAGTTCAAGGGTTGACAACAGTGCAGGCTGCAGCTCGTCCTGACGCCTTGACTACCAACAGTAGAGACCCCCCGTTATTGCTACCTGTCATCAGCGCGGTGAAATCCCTCAACGGAATGGCCGGACCCAAAAGCAACTCGTCGTAGGCCACGGGCCGTGGCTGCAGCTCCACCCTAAGCACCTCCGAAGACTAGAAGGCTTTGGATATGGGTTCTACCAAATCCGCGCTGGCGCAGCAGTTCCCGGCCACGGTGAACCGGGAACTCGGCCACGACCATGATGCTGACGTCCGCGGGGTCAATGCCAGCCATACACAACAGCTGAAGCACCGCACAAAGTGTCTCCCCTGTAGCAAGCACATCGTCCAACACCACTACTGACGAACCACGCGGCACAGCATCCCGCTCCATCTCGACCCGCTTCTCTCTCTCATCGATGGGCGCCAAGGACGAGATGTTTGATGGCCGCTTGACAACAGAAATGGTGGGTGGGGGAAGTTTACCGGCATCGCGAACCAGCACCAAGGGCACACCAACTCGCAGGGCCAATACAGATGCGAAAACAAAGCCGCCGGTTTCGCAGCACACCAACGCATTGATGCTGGACCAGTCTCCGGTGAAATGAGTCTGAAGCAGCGACGAGCACAAGGCCAACCCACCTGGCTGCTGAGAAATATTGAGCACGTGGCGAAATTGGACTCCTGGCTGCGGGAAGTCGGGCACAGGCCGGACCATATCAGCAAGCTGTTGCAAGTCCTCGTGGAAGAAGGGAAACAGGTGTCGCTCGGCAAACATTCTTGCCGGTTCGTTCCCAGGCAAATCATTGGCAAAGACGAAACTCGGGCGGTAGTCCAAAGATGCCAAAGTCGGCCTGCCCTTGCTGATACTGCTGCTGCTGTCCTTATTGTCGCTTCTCCCACGGTGTCCTCGGCGACCTTCCCGAGCTTCTTCACTGCCTTGGACGTGGACTTCGAGTAGCCTGCTATCTGGCAATAACGACGAATACGTTGCGACAGGGGCCTCGTCTCTCATCCCGGCGATGAGTAACACATCCACATCCGTCGTGCCGTAGACAACATTTAGGAATTGCTCCTGTAGCAATCGAGGTCGCTGCTGCACCATGGCTCGGAAATACTTGGTCAACGAAGGCCGATGTTGCTCCTTATACGCACGATCCGAAAGCAGGAGACCCAGGTCGGCGCCGGTAGCTGTTGCGTATTCCCGTTTGATCGCATCGCTAATACTGACGGCACGCGCCCTGAGACTCTTGTGTGGGTATTCGATGATGGCTGAGGCCCAAGCATCCGCACAATAATCCTTGCCGGCGCCGCTTTCGCCCGTGACGAGAATGATGAGCTGCGGTTCCATCGGCGCCTTGGGAAGCGGGCATGCGCAAGCCAATATATTGCGCGGGTCGAAGGTGTGTTTGAGACGGGCCAGCCGCGGCCGGTTCGGTCCAAAGGCCTGAACCGCCAAAGCTGCATCTCTGGGATCCGGCCCGAGATCTGCACCGTAAGCTCCGCAGCTCAGCGGCAGCAGGTCTCGGGCGATGTCATAGACCCAACCTATGGCGCTTTGTGCCGCCTCCGTTCCATCCTTGTCGCGGGGCCAAACACCGGTGATCACGCAGGCAAAGTCCCAGTCGCGACAGCCGAAAGCCGTGGCATTGGCAGCTACGTCGCCGACTGCGCCGCCGCCTTGCAGCAAATGGAGGTAGCAGAGTGGCGAGGGACGCGTCTCAATGGCTGCCACCAAGATGTCTCCAATGCGCTCGGCTCCAATGTGTTTCAGGAATACACATCGCTTGAAGGAGGATGTCTTGCCGCCGCTGTGTCCGCCATGCATTTCGGATACGTACATCTCGGAATCGAATAGGCCGACGCTGTCCACGGTCTTGGGATTGTTGTTCAGCCCCAGAATTGTAGCCGTGGGAATAGACGCAGGCACAGGCTCAGTCTTGGTTGTCTCGGGGGTTGCGGAAACTTCGAACATGCTCACGCCAAGATGCAACTTGCCTGTATCCCAATACAGGTATGCATCTGCAGAACAGTTCCGCGGGAGCTCGCTGGCGACCAGTTGATCGAATTCGCCGAGTTTCAGTCGCGCGTCGTGGGCGTTGTCCAGTGGAAGAACCCAGTTTCGGACCGAATAGGTTGGAGCCGTGTAAGCCTTGAACGTAACGCTGACCACGATCCCAAAGTTCGTCCCGGCGCCTTTTATCGCCCATAACAAATCGTCCTCGTTTTCAGGGCGCACAGCTCCAGCTGGCCTGCACTGGCTTGGTACCTGACCGATATAGAGAGTCTGGCCTGAAGCGACGCTGACCACCACGGCACCGACGATGGCGTCGGACGTGAGTCCGTACAGTCGAGCCAAGTGCCCGATACCGCCTTGCAGCCACAGTCCCGCGCCTACGCTGGGGCGAGCGCCCAGGGGCACCGTCAAGCCGGCTGCCATGGCCTTTCGGACGACGTCGCCCGATTTGCAGCCGGCCCCGGCGACAACCAAGGAGCTTGGCCCGGAACCGAAACCCAATGCTTCTCCTCCTTCCTCAGCCTCAACAATGTTTACCTGGTCGAAAGCGCTCATGTCGACCGAGACGACGTGAGGCCACACACAATGGCCGCTATGTCCCCCGCCAATGACGGTCAGACCGACCCCGTGATTCAGCGCCCAACGAACACAGTCCTGGACGTGTTGAATCTGCGTCGGCCTCACGATCGTAGCGTATCGGTGGAGGCGAGCCTCCCGGTTCTTAATCCTGTTCTCCTCCGCCATCAACGGCACCTGCGCCGCCAGCTCCGGCAACGCGGTCGCATGGCGGGTAAAGGCCGCCATGATGTTGGGCGCGCTGAACAGCAAGCGATCTGGATGGGCATCCTCGCGACGGCCCAAGGCGCGGCAAACCTTCCGCCACTCGACGCGGACAGACTTGTCGGCCTGTACATCTTGCATGACGAATCCGGCAACGAAAGGCGCAAAACGATTCAGCGTGTCGTCGTCGTCCGCCACGTCAATGATGCCGGCAGGGAAAGAAGCTGTTTGATGGCACGCTAAGCCGTCGAGGTGCAGCGTCCCGTCACGATGGAATACCACCACCATTCCGCTTTCTGGCGGCTCCACCAGCATGTCCAGTGCCCGCTCGATGAAGCTGCGTTTGGGCTGCATGCCGTACATGCTGTGGCAGAATAGGACGACGTCGAACTTCTCGGTGCCATCACTACTCCCATTAGTGCGGCCACTGGTGCATACGCTGCTGTCTGGCGAGAAAGGGGTCCGATGAATGTCAGGCGGGCTCCCCAGACAGGGTAGCGGGAGCCCTGTGTCTGAGGGTGAGCAAAGCCATTCCTCTAGACCCGTGGCGAACAAGTTGTTGGGCTCAAATGCAGTGTATTTCTTTATCTTGTGTCTCAGCCCGCTGGGCAGAGATCCAAGGACGCTTTTCGGGCCGGGTCCGATTTCGAGCACTGAGACATGGGAGCGCGAGTTGAAAAGAGGGGTTAACAGCAAAGATAGCTGAGGGATGACGAATTCTTGATACGTAGCCCGTCCAGAGCTCTGCAGGATGTCGAAGCCAGCACTGTGCTGCGTGTCGGACAGTGGCTGCGTCGGGCGCGATGTTGCGTAGGCCTTCTGCCGGAGCGCCAACTTGAGGGTGTTGAGAGTGGCCATTTTGTTGTGTAAGCACAGAGTGGCAGTGGGAAATTGTGAATTGTGTGTCTTACACGATAAAGAAGATGATGTAGGCTTGTTTGGTTTGATATACTACTGGAGCCCAGGGGCTGTGAGGTAGATCATGACCCCTATCCGATTCCGAGGGTCTATAGTCAGCGGATATATGGTGGTACAGCGTTGGCATGTTCGCACGTACTACCATAACCTCCTTGATTTCAGGGCGAGAATTACAACGACCTATCATCACCGTGTTACCTTCCGAGAAGCTCGAGCCCAGCGGCAGCCTTTACAAGCTTGACCAATGGATACCATTCGCATTGCAGTATCGATGGCCTCCTGCATTACTGGTTACACATAAAGCCTCTTCCATTGCTCGACACATATGGGTGGCCTCCTGCATATACGGTATACCGACCATCTCGAGTTTGTCATCCTTATTGTCTGGTCGGCGCCTTACAGACGAGACGAGGCGTTGTTCGTGCGCATTGTTACCCTCGTCATGGCCTTGCGGCTGGCCTTCCTCTGCTGTCGGGTGGCTGGAGGCCAACCAAGTTAGAACTTGAGGCGGATGTCTGACAGTCTTTGTAGTGTAACCATGGCCTATATTTACATCTGACATATATGAGCCCCCAGCCCGCCCATTCTAGCGCAGGACGATCCGACGGAGAAGTGATAAGTTGGAAGCGTTGCCGACCCCTTTCTAAGTTTCTGCTCCCTTCACAGCATTCCACACAAAGCATACCCCCACAAATTCATCATGGGGCGAGTGAACGCAGCAGAGCTCAAGAGCCAGCCTCTCGATGAGGCCAGCGACAGCGCCATGGGATCCGCAACCCCCAGTACAAATTCCACCCACGGAAGCGCCGATCAGAAACTGTTAAGCAACGGCACCCGGAGCCGCATTAATGAAGAGCCCGAACAGGCTGAAGAGCTGCTAGAAGAGATGCGCGGCCTTGTGAGGAGATTTTTCAAGTGCATAGGCGAGGACCCCGATCGCGAGGGCCTCCTGGCCACGCCGTCGCGGTATATACAGTCGCTTTTATTCTTGACCCAAGGATACCAAGCCAATATCGAGACCATTGTCAATGGAGCGCTCTTCCACGAAGAACACGATGGGATGGTCATTGTCAAAGACATTGAGACGTACAGTCTCTGCGAGCACCATATGATGCCCTTCACCGGAAAGGTGTGTTCAATCTTTCCACAATCCACATGATACATCCCCCTCCTGGCTGAAGCTCACCGTCCTCAGATGCACATTGGCTACATCCCGTCCGGCACGGTCATCGGGCTCTCCAAGCTCCCGCGCATCGCCGAGGTATTCTCCCGGCGGCTGCAGGTACAGGAGCGCCTCACCAGGCAAGTGGCCCAGGCCATCATGGACATTGTCAAGCCGCAGGGCGTTGCGGTGGTGATGGAGGCGAGTCATTTATGCATGGCAATGCGCGGCGTTGAGAAGACGGGCACAAGCACCATTACCAGCTGCTTCCTTGGCTGTTTTGCGACGAATTCCGCGACGCGCGCTGAGTTTTTTAGGCTCGCCGGCGTCAGTAGGGCATGATGTGAGGTCGTGACATGGATATAGAGGAATGCGCAGGTCAAGAAGCGGCAATTTTTATGAAGAATAATTCATTGGATTTTTGACAGGTCTAGCAGCTGGTGACATCTGGACATGGTCGGAATATTTCCGCTCTATACGTTGTACAGTGACGGACAAAACTGTCGAGCCAATGTACTTCCAACTTCACGTTATAGGTGTGCGAGTTGGGGTACATTGACTCGACACTTATGTCCAGTCACTGTAATTAAGCTTACCTAGGTAGCTAAACCGGTCGCCCGGCGCCAAAGTCGGACACATTAAGCCATTGAGGCCTCAGCATGTTCGTCGCCGATCGATGATAGGAAGTATAACGTAGTGTACGTGGTACAGTATCCTGATACGAAGCAAGGAACAAGAAGGACTTGGTAATCGACGAAGATCACCATCAGGTCGTGGTCTGGAACGCTTTACCGTCTCGATCTCCCTGCTAAGCTTCGTCCAAGACGAATGCCCCTTCGATTGCCCTGTCTTGTCTCTGATCATGTCCCGGACCTTGGTCTTTGGCCAGACAGATTGCGCAAAATGAACGAGTGGCCCATTGCAACGTCGTCGGCCAACCCACTTGGGCAGGGTCTGGACCGTTACCCCTGGCGCTAGTCCTGTGCCTTGGACCGCCGGGGCGCCATTCCTGTTTGGTCTGAGGGTAATCATAGGGAGTGACCTGCTGTCGAGGTCTCTATAGGCCTGAGCCTGGGGAAAAGGGGCCACTCGGCCATGTTACTCGTTAACAGGGCATGGAAATGCCCCCCTGGGCTGCTGCATGGACGGGACGGCATGCCCCTGGCCTTCAAATGCCAGCTCATCTCCCCCTTCCTTCGACTTTCCCACCCTCGAAACATTTTTCAACAGCTTCACTCTTTTCAGCTTTGGACACTCCTTATCCTCCATTCTCTCTTTACAACAACCGCGAGCAAGGACTCGCTGTCACTCATTTCAAGGATAGGACGTCAACACCCCAACTGAACCACTCTTTTATTTATTTTTTCATTCATTTACACTAGTCATCAAAACAACAATGCACTTCTCCGCTGCTCTCCTCGCCGTCACAGCCGCCCTGGGAGGCGTCGCTGCCCACCCCTCCCGCCACAACCACGCCCACCTGCACGCGAAGAAGGACCTCGAGGCGCGCCAGATCGAGTTCAAGAAGGCCGGCCGTCCCCAACCCTCCCCCGAGCCGGTGCGGATCGCCGCCGAGCCCACCACGACTTCCAAGGCCGCCCGGCCCACCACCAGCGCCGCCCCGCCCCCCGCGTCGTCCTCGTCCTCATCGTCGTCGCAACCCTCCACCGGCGGCGGCCAGGGCTTCGTGCCCTTCTGCGGCAGCGACTCGACCCGCGCGGCCCGCAACAGCAACAAGCGCGCCACCTACGACGAGATCATGTACAAGGGCAACACGGGGTCGCCGGGCCAGTGGGGCTGCAACATGAAGATCATCGACAAGGCCGACGCGCACGCGTACAAGTACGTGTCCAAGTTTGTGTCGACGGGGAAAAAGTACACGTGCGCGTGCTTCAACAAGGTCGGCCCCAACGAGCTGCTCGACGGGTTCTGGTACTCGGCCGTGGAGTTTTCCGTCGAGAAGGCCGGCCAGGACGACGTCTACATGGCCTTCGACTCGGACTCGCAGGGCGGCTGCGCCTGCGGCCCCGGCGGCGAGGTGCCACGTACCCACCTCGGGCAGCTGTCCGGCACGTGGTTCGAGTGGGATTGGGGCTCGACCCCCAACGGCGGCAACTCGGGTGCCGATGTCAGCGTGCTGGTGGCCGGCGCCATGGGCCTGCCGTATTACGGCATGAGCATCGCGGCCAATGGCAAGGTGTGCTCGTGGGTGAAGAGCGACGGGTCCAACGAGGATGCGTACATGCCGGGCATGGAGGACCTGGACGGCATTGGCTGCAAGGGGTACCATGAGGCTGTGCTTGAGGTCCTGCTCGGCGACGACTTTTGAGTGGTCGTTGGGTTTATGAGGGTCGTGGCATGATGGATTTGTCTAATTATTTGATTCTAGAGCGACGCAAGGAATATGGATCGGAGTGACTGGCGCCAGATGCCAGGCATCTTAATTCGAGTTTCTTCTTTTTTGATTCTTTCTTCTTAATTGCTTATTCACCGCAAGGTCGATGGGCTCGAGGGCTGATGAGACTCGATGTTGGCATGCAAAAGGTCTGATTACGGAATATATGGAATTACATCTTACTCTCTTCTCAACTGTGTCTCGGCGCATAACGGAGCCTGTGTAACATGACGCTTTGCCATCGCATGCGGCTGGATCTCGATGTCTGCCTGGGCCTGAACTGCGTCTTCGTCCCAAGATGGACCGTCGCGTACAACCATCCATAAATGATTACACAGAGGTTCGCATCAGTGCTACAAAAGCCATTTTGGTCGCACGACAGCGATCAATGGCTGTGAGGCGCAGGGCTGACATTCGTGTGATAGTCAAAATGACCTGACGTCTGATAGTGGATGCAGGCGGACATGCTGGAAAAACTGCCGCACATGCCATCATGACTTGACCCGGTGTCGTTGAGCGTTTCTCGCCAGCCAGTCCTCGACCAAGACGGGAAGGTCGGCAGACAATTGTTTCCTTGCGACGTTCCGACTGCTTACTCTGATCGGCATGGAATGGACAGAAAGGGAAAGTAAGCAGACGAAGCACGGATTAATCCACGCCAATGTACGTCCCAGTGCCACTTGATAAGATGAGGTGCATGGATTCTTCGCCCATGGAAAAATCTCAATCATGAGCTTGGAATAATCCATAGAATTCGACTGGCTGTACCGGCGGACTGGTATTCGTAGATAGCTAAATCCCAGGCCTGGAGGAGTGGAAAACTAGGAGCAAGAATTGGGCTCACGTGACCATGGTACCGGTTCTGTGGGCCCATGGGCCGGCCCATTTCATAAGCGCCCCTCTCCCAAGTACCACACCAATATTGTATGTACAACGTAGTGTACATTTAAGTATCCTCGTACTGCTATCATAATCCTTCTTCTCAAGCCATTCTCTACCTAGGCAGCCTAAAGGTTGACCTCATTTCAACAGAGGTAAGTACGAATAATAACTCGAATATAAAGCAAAGTACGGGCTTAAGCTACTGCGCGAGGTAACATTAATGGCGGTAATACTCGACTGATTCGTAATTCGACGATTGGCATAGATACTTATTGTGTACATATATATTAGTGTGGTACCCGAGAGCCACGCGTACTTTAAAAGATTGGGCAAACGGCTCTGCATGGCAGTGGCACAAGCAGCATCCGATTCGACAGATATTCGTCGCACTAGTCTTCTTTTGGGTAGTGTGTGGGGACGGTCTCCCCAAACGGGGAGGCCGTTATGATTCGGACCAATAGAACAATAGAAAGGGAAGATGGCAAAAGATGGGAAAAAAGGAGAGAAAAAAAAAAGGAAAAGAAAAAGGAAAAGAAACTGAATATCAGGGTCCTCTGTCTCTGCACTTTATTCGTCTTTTATTTCCCTAGCGTGATCAAATTGTCCCTAGCTTTACTCCTTACTCACTCTCTCAGGGTCTTGCGGGCCCGTCTTCGGCCTCGGACCCTGAATCGTGGGGTACGGCCATGAAAATTGCGGACGGGCAACGGTTCGCATAGTTAATAAGGGGAACAATAGGGACGATAGGCCGTGAGAAGTGAAGCCAAGAAAGCGAAGCCAAGAACCCCTCAGCCTTGGCTCTACACCGATGTTCTTCCCCTATTACATACGCCCGAGTCGCCGAGTCGCCGCTAGACCTTTTGCCCTTTTGCCCCCAATTTCCTTTTCTTCCCTCCTCTTCATGCTCTCTCTTCTTTCTCTCCCCCCTTTCCATCTTCCTTCCTCGTCTCGCTGCGAGGTCAGATACGCCCTGCGTTTCGTTGTTTCGGACCCTTTATGATTTTGGGCGCGCCAGTGTGTCCACGTCCATATCCACGAATCTCATCTTCATCTTCGTCTCTTTCTTCGAATCCTGTTTCTTCCATCTATACCTTTATTACTACCGAGATTCATTCAGTCGCTCATTACCAACGAAAATAATCAAACCGCAAACCCATAGGTTCCGCTTCGCTTCGACAGTCACTCCTTACGTCGGCTTCCCTCACTCGCTTGTCCAACATTGCTTTTTATATTTCCTATCTACCCTTCACTTTTACGACTCCAAATACCCCTAGCCTGTGCGCTACTTCGACTATTCACCCGCCTCTTATCTATACCAGTTCTACCGGGCCCTTCCTCCCCCGGCAATGCTTTCGAGATGAAGTCCTTTCAGCAAAGTTGGCCCCAGCGCGTTTTGGCCTTTCTTCCCACCCGGAGACCCAGACAAGCCCTTGTTCTCATCTCCGGCCTCCTCATCAGTTTGATCCTCGTCTGTGCCGGTCTGGTGAGTTTAACCCTGACGCCCTCCTCGTCCGCCTCTTGGCTAACCTTCGATTCCTCTTAGCAACTTCGTGAAGGTCCAAACTGGCGATCCCTACGACCATGGGCAGATGACATCGGCACCATCGAGGCTACGGCGCCTCCCGTCTTGAGCGGGGCCCCCCAAGGAAGCGCGATGCCGTCTACCCTCCCGAGGCTCCACATCATCATCCCCTCGTCCAAGTCGGACGTTCGCCTCTGCAAGAACCTGCTCTCCCAGACCATCCTCGGCTACCCCCGCCCCAACCTGGTGCTCTGGGACCAGACCTTCGACAGCCCCCACAACAAACACTTCCTGGGCGGCGGCTCCCACCTGGGCAAGATCAACAGCACCCTGCAGTGGCTCGAGAACCCCGCCCACCAGCAGTACGAGAACGACATGGTCATCATGATCGACGCCTACGACATCTGGTTCCAGCTCCCGCCCGAGACCCTCTTCGCCCGCTACTACGAGCTTCTCGCCTCCGAGGACGCCCGCGTGGCCCACCGCATGGGCCGCGCCTTTGCCGCCGAGCGCATCTCCACCAAGGTCGTCTTCTCCGCCAGCAAGCGCTGCGGGCCCAACGACACCCGCAGCTACGCCTGCTACCCCGTGCCCGAGTCCCCTTTGCCTCCTGACATTTACGGCGACATCACCGACGTCATGGACGTCAAGCCCGAGCCCCACGCTGGCCTGCGCCAGCGCCACCTCGTCTCGGGCTTCATCATGGGGCCCTTCCGCGACATGCGCACCATCTTTACCCGCGCCAACGAGCGCATGCACGCCTGCCTGGCCACCGACATGAAGGAGCAAAAATTCGTGCGCGCCTGGTGCCACAAGGGCAGCGACCAGTTCTACTTCAACGAGATGTACGGCGAGCAGGAGTACCACCGCGAGGTGATGCGCCGCCACCACCACACCTTTCTCGACACCGTCCTCGAGTTCTTCGCCCCCGGCCGCGCCGGCGCCCCGCGGAAACCCATCAAGATTGAGCGCAAGCTCGTCGACGACCCGCTCAACCCCAGCTTCCCGCACCAGCCCATGCCCGACCCGCACTACAACCCGGCCCAGCCCTACGAGTTCGGCATCATGGTCGACCACTTTTCCCAAATGTCGCACCAGACCTCCAACGCCCTCCACGACTCGGCCTACATCGTCCACTCGAAGCCCCTCGCCCCGCAGCTCGAGAACCAGACCCACGGCTTCAAGCCCGTGTGCACCCCCAAGGCGCCCATGCCCACCGACCTCCCCGCCGTCAGCGCCCTCGACCTCCTCCCCGAGCACGACCGCCCGCGCTGGGAGGACCTGCCGCTCTACAGCGAGGTGTGCGCCGGCGTCGTCCCCGTCATTGCCCACCACAACTGGTACAAGAAGTGGCCCATTGAGAAGCTGTGGGCCGACAACTGGTGGACCGGCCGCGCACGCACCTTGTTCGAGGCCCGCAGGGACATGGGCGACCGCAAGCTCGTCGGCGGCGCGGACACGGACACCGGCCTGTCCTTTGGCTGGGAGGACCTCTGCCCGCCCGAGTGGGACGAGGAGATCTTTATGGACGGGGGAGGTGCGAAGGGTGGCAAGGACGAGCCTAAGGTTGTCGCCGCTGCGTCGACGGACGCGAAGCCCGAGGATACCCTGGGCGAGAAGAAAGAGGCCAGGATGGAGTCGGCATGAGCTCTATACGGTCGATATTTCTTCCTCTCGTAACGAAGCTGGAGAGTAATCAGGACCCGATATTGATCGGGCAAGGATGATATGACGATATGGCTGCCCCGTCATGGGGCGACATGAAATACCCTTCCAGGCCTTTTGTATATTCTGTGGCCTTTTTATCTTTTTGTTATACTTTCTTTATATCTTTTATATATTTCTTCTTTCTTCTTCATCTTGTACTTACTTTTCGGTCCAGTCGGCTGTTACCTTGGCCCATCACGGTGGGCTCAATATTTACGGACATATAGGGGAGAAGCCTCAGCCTTGGATCAATACCTCTTGATTGTCGATATATTAACGGCTTACGGTCTTTGAACATGATTCGCCATCCATGCCCGTGTTCCTTTGAGTTGTCGGCCTGGAATTGGACTTCGTCTTGATCCTACCTGATCTGATATGGTCAGTCTGGTTGCTCAAAGACGGCAATCCGCTTTCGAATTGCCGGTTACTTGTCCACTTGGTCTTTTTTATTTTGCTTATTGTTACTTCGTGTTTTCTCTCCCACCGAATGATCGGATATTTTGAGCCTGAAGAGTAGCCGGCCGTTTTCTTTTCTAATAAAAGCCCTCTGAGACACGAACTCCGACTGCCATCAAAGGGTTCGCCATACTCGACTCGTTTCGACCGTGATACTTGTCTAAAAGGGACTCTGGAATGTAAGACCCTGGACAGTCTTGTCAAGTGGCTCTTCTTGGACTGGACAGCGCCGAGACTGTTGAGCAAAAGGAAGAAAGGAAGCCATTCGGTTCATTTCCCGGTATGTACTGCCGGCAGAATGTGGCCTTGACTTACACTGGCTGCATGGCTGAACGGCGATCGCTTTCTGATCCGGATGCCCCAAAGACCTCG
The DNA here is from genome assembly GCF_042370955.1 of Sodiomyces alcalophilus JCM 7366. Lineage (NCBI taxonomy): Eukaryota > Fungi > Ascomycota > Sordariomycetes > Glomerellales > Plectosphaerellaceae > Sodiomyces > Sodiomyces alcalophilus. Next base: position 1,914,129 of record NW_027263538.1, read on the forward strand.
GCACGCATGACATCTGCTGTTTTCCAACTTTGCGCCATCTTCAATGTTGATTATAGACCGAGTGCTGTCTGGGAGGTAAGAGGCAATGTGGATTTGCATTCGATGACTTTGACCTACTGTCTGACAATGCAGGTGATAAATGTAGTAGCTATTAACGTTACTTATTCAATATCATAACAATAGTCTTCTCCGTTCACGTATAGCTTGACTTGGTACAGAGCCAACCGCCCTGCACACGGAAATCAGCTTACGGGTTCAGGGAATAGACTGAATGGGAAAAGACAGCCTCTATGACCACTCAAATGTGGTTGTGCTTTGAGTCCTCATCATGTCATTCTTTACTATGAGATAGTGAGTGCACTGTTGGTCTAAGTGCCTCCCAGGGGAGCTGTATGTGAACATGATAGCTGACTGTTTGGCGTTGCTTGTCGCCAGGGCAGCCTCTGTCTTCAGTAGATAGAACCAGCTCTTTTGTTCACCGCGTCTAGTGCGCCGTGAGAAACCAATGCGGCGTCATATTGTCATTATCAGAACTCCTTTAGTTGGTGATAAGTCGTCCATGCATGCAGTGTTGTAGGCATTGAGTATCGGAAAGGTCATCAACGAGCTGAGTTAGGTACGTGTACCCAATAATAGCCCCTGAGTTTATACTAAGTGTCTTCAAAGATCATTGAGTGAACAATGCCAGAGTATCTCAATCAGAAAAAAATACCATGGCTTATTCTAATTGTATGAGAGTATTGAGACTCGGGAACATCGAACATTTCTATACACCGCATTCTATCACCATATCACATTGCATGCACTCGACTCTATTACTCTCCTAACCATATGATGCCCTCCTTGTATGTCAGTGCATTGAGCTGCACTTAGAGTGTCTCCCCTATGCTAAATCACTGCCTCAGGGAGACGTCAACGCCGGGCAGGGGTGAAATTAGGATCGCGTCACGGTATCCACGATTCCACGATATCGTACACAATCGCTGACCACGTACAAGGCGTCTATATCTTATTCACACACTACCTATGTTCCTATACAGTGACTATGTCATTACCAGCCCGAGGAATATAAATATACAACCACCACCAGGGTCTTCTCGAACTTATCGCACAACACCATCAACACCTTCAACAACTAGTCAACCACACTCACAAAACGAACAAGTGCAAGCCACAAGGCACAACCCATCTACAACCCTCAGTCTTTCACCCAAGAACGACGACAACATGAGCTACGGCTACGGCGGTGGTAGTGGTGGCGGCGGCTACAACTGGGGTGGCAGCGGTGGCGGCTACACCTGGGGTGGCGGCGGCTATGGTGGAGGCTACGGCGGTGGAGGCTACGGCGGTGGAAACAATGGCGGAGGGAACAACGGCGGTAGCGGCAATGGTCGCGGCGGCCGCGGAGGAAACAACAACACCAACGGCGGCCGCGGCGGCGGCAATGGCAACGGCAACGGAAATGGCGCCGGTAACGGTAACGGCAATGGCACCGGCAACGGCGGGAACGGCACCAACCCCGGCGTCCCCGACTGGATGGACCCTCGTAACTGGGCCACCCCGCAGTACACCTACTACACGCCGGGCAACCAGCACAGCCAGGTCCAGCAATTCGGCACCGGCGTCGGTCAATCCGTTCAGGCCGCCCACGACACGTACCACAAGTGGGAGTGCTGCCAGTGCCGCTGGTGGAACAGCTTCGTCAACAAGCAGCGCACGGCCACCGGCTGGGTCTACGTTTGCCGCTGCGGACACCTCAACGAGGGCTGCGCCCGCTGCCAGAACATGCAGCCTCTCCGTGTTCCCTGAGTCTGCTCTTTGAGTCTTTCAGGACCTGATCTATTCTTTGGGAGCCCATCTACTTTACAGGCTCGCTAGCGAAAATACGTGCAGAAGCCCCTGGGCGAGAAAAATAAATAAGCTGAATGTTGTCTGACAAGTGGTCTTATTCGACGGTGATGTGTGCCTCATAGACTATCTAATACCTAAGAGATAGTTGTTGATGCTAACGAAGAAACCTGATATTCAACATGTATGTATCGAACTTTCTCCTTATATGATGGGCGTCTTTGAAATAAACCAATTAAAGTTACATATTCAATAGGCTTGGAGCTGGAGATATAAAATATTTCCTGGTCACTTATATATTCAGAGACCTCGTGCCTCACTTTAAGACCAGACGTGTTCAAAGTAGACTAAACGCTGATCTACAATACACGGGTCATAATATAAATACTAAACCTCTAAGGTGTAATTAAACCCGTGAAACTCTATTCCGTTGTGCCACTTGAAGTCTGCAGCCACGGTGTGACAGTTAGACTGAAGCTAGACATGCTCCGGAATCCGCACGTCCTCGGGGCCGGAAAAGTGGGCCACTATGTGGGTCCAGTCCGGTCCTGTAGTCCGAGGGTTCCGAAGCTCAGCCCGCCGCCGAACAACCTAATCGGCTCGTCCACGTGCACGTACACAGAATTCGGGAGTCAGACAAGTGCAATGCGTGAAGTTACCAGAACACCTTCAATGATTTAATCTTCCATTCTAATCACGTGCAATACTTATATGGTCGACCTTATATCACTCTGTAAGTCGATTCGGGACGGCTTACAGATCGTGACCGCATCCCAGGTGCCTCTCACCAAGGGCCTCAAGGGCGTAAATGGCGTCGAGCTCTGGCCCGACATGACGGGAACGGAGGAGAGGCAGCATGGTGGCGTTGACAGGAGCCTTGGGGATCAACTCATGGCCCTTCATGGCAAGGATGGCGAGCTGGTGAGCGGCGGCCTAGAGACACGTTCCATGATTAGCCATAATAAGAACTAAATCAGATTCAAGACATGCAAGAAAATCGTCTACCTTTGCATTGACGGTGAGCGTCTCGGGATCCGGGTTCTCGATGGTATCGCACTCCTGGTGGTAACAGGGGTCTTGCGCAACACCAGTGCCGGTATGGAGGAAACCAAAAGGCTTGTTCAGATATTGCCAGAAGGACGCATAGTCAGACCCATCTTTTGGATCGTTGTTAGCTCTCGTTTACCATTCAATGTTCTCATTGTCAAACTGTCGATCGACTTACTCGTGAGGACGGCGGGTGTGACCTTAATGCCCAGGGACTCGAAAAAGTCGTGGTAAATGTCCTGGATGACCTCGGAGCCAGCGGGGGCGACGGACCCGTGGGCGCGGCCGTCGTTATCACTCACGCCAAAATAGCCGCGGGCAATCATGTCGAAATTGAGATAGACCAGGATGTCGTCAATCTCGTTGGGCTCGAGGTGGGTGCAGTAATACTTGGAGCCCAGGAGACCGTTCTCTTCGGCTCCCCACCAGATGAAGCGGACCTTGTTCTTGAATCTATAGTTTAGGAGGGCCTTGAAAAGTTCGAGAATGGCGGTGGTGCCGGAGCCTAGTGAGGTGCCTGTTAGGACTCATTCCAGAGTGTGACAAATTCAGGGGCACTTCCATACCGTCGTCATTAATCCCAGGACCAGCTTGGACGCTATCAAGGTGGGCGCCGAGCTGCAATGCGTGGTCAGTAAGGAGCAGGAGTCCCCTCGAGCAAATGAAAAGAAAGGGAGTGATAGTCGGAGATTTCACGTTCACATACAACAATGACATTATGAGGATCACCCTCTTCCGTCTCGACAATGACGTTCTGCGTGATGCGCTCCTCAACGACCTGCGTCTGCTGGAAATAGGCCTCCACCTTCTCGCCAGCCTCCAGACGCTCGACCAAAGCCTCGCCATCGGCTAGGTGGATAAACCCAGCGGGCACAAAGCCCTCCAGGTCAACCTCGCCCAGGGAACCAGCAGTCGGGGTGGTGGTCAGGTCATGGTAGATGATAACAGCAGCAGCGCCGTTCTCAGCGGCCGGGCGGACACGACCAGCGAGCGTGCCTCCGGTCGGGCAGCGGAAACGCTGGGTGAGGACAATCTTGCCTCGCACGTCCAGTCCGTCGTAGTTTTCGCTGTAGCAACCCGCCTCGCCGGGCGGGCCGAGGACCAGCTCGGCGGAGACGCCCTCCTCGGAGGTGGAGGGGGAGTAGGTCAGGCCGTAGACGTAGTAATCCTTGTCGTCGACCTGGAAGGAGATGGACTCGACGAGGCCGAACCAGGCGGGGAAGTCTTGCTTCCAGGCCTTGGTGGCGGTGACGTTGGCGATGTGAGACCAGATGTAGTCGACCGACGCGGCGTATCCGGGGAGGCCGAAGGCGCGGTTCCCGTTGCCGTGCTCGTATGCGATGTCGTTGAGTGCTTCGAGATGCGACATGAGGCTATGGGAGTTTCTAGGTTAGTGTCAGACTGTTGTATGAATTTGAGGTCTACGGTACTTTTTAGTCTTGATGTCGGCCTGGATCTTTTCCGATTCGAGTCTGGGCTTGCATTTGGCCGAGGCAGCGGCCACGGACACTAGCGACAGGACGGCCACTGTCTTGTGAGAGAACTTCATGGCGGGATAGGACCCTGAGGTGCCTTTGGCGAGACTGTGATGTGATGTCCAGGCAGTTTCAATGAAGCCCCGAGCCCAGCAGAACTTGAGCAACTGGAGTCTGGCACTTGGACTAGAAAAGACCTGATGGCGAGACGTGATGTCTTATTTTCAGGGGCTCATCCGGAAAAAGGGGCTTATCAATGGCGAGCTATTTGTATGTCACCACATGCATGCATGCAGCTCTCTAAGAAGACGTCCTTTGATACCTTCTTAAAAGAGTAATCATGTGCCGGCTTTTCAAATTGTAAAATCTGGTAGATTCGTTTAGTCTCGTGGGATGAATAGACGTTGATGGCGCTATGTTGGGTGCGCCACCAGTAACATGCAGATCCCGGGCAGCTTGCACCGGCAGCTGCTGGATCAGGAAGGTCCTGAGCGTAAGACGGGGCTGCCAAGAGTCGTACAATGGAGCCCTCTGAGGCCTGGCCGACTTGTGCTGATCTATCAACGGCGTCCTCCAGTTTGCCGACTTGCCAAGTTGCGATCCTCAGTGGCTTGGCCATCTCCTGAGTTTTGTCTCCTGGCCGGGACCACATCCATGACCGGATCCCAACACCTCGGTTTAAGAAAGATGCATGGTTTAAGACACTGCATCTCTACATCTCGAATTCAAATCCCTTGGCCAGAGTCCATTGGGCTCGGATATTCTGTACGTCACCAGTACCGTGTACGATATGCCTCTCATGAATGCAGGGTTCCCTGTCTTCTTAACTTACACATTGAGCTTTTATCAACGTCCTCCGGTGCCTGGCCGCACACTCAACGGCATACGGGCCCTTACCCGCTACTGCGGAAGAGCCGGTAACTCTGATAAAGGCGGCATTTTCCCCTCGCCGTACCCAGGCCTCAGCTGCGTCGCGCGCGTTCTTCCGGCTAGCTCCCACGCCGCGTGTCCCTGGCCATGCAGTTCTGGACTAAGCTCGGATGCCGCCGCATCTCGGGCATGACGTGGTGGGGGGCTCCGTGCATTCCGGTAGAGAGACGAATGGTCAGGCACCACAAAGCCGGGGCTCGGGGTGCTCCTCGGGACGCTCTGGCGCTGGTACCGGCCGTGTGAGTTCGAACGCGCCACGCTCGTGTGGTCGGACGGTGCGTGATGTGACCACATGGTCCCTCGATCCGACTCGGTCTTGTCTGGGACTAATAATAGTCCCGGTATAAAGGAGCCTTCTCCGCCTCGGGTTTGGCGTTGCTTTTTCTTGATCTTGCGTCGCCACCACCATATGACGAAGAGGGTGGCTGCTACCGCCGCTAGGGGCCCGATGACAGCACCGGCAATCCATGCTTGGTTGGAAGTATTTCCATCGGACGATGAGCCCAGTGATGTGGCAGACGAGACGACGTGAGAGGTCTGTGAGCTAGTGGAGGGTGAAGAGTTGGGGTCTATAGGAGGTAAGGAATGTAAGCAGACTGTCCAAGGGTTGAGTGGCGGGATTTGTCGAAACCACGATGATATGGACATGAATTATGAGTTGAGACATACTATCATGTGTTGGATCCGGTGGAAGGTGACGGTAGATGGTGTGCGCTGCCCAGTCTGTCCATGTCATCACCTCACATCAGCATTTTGGTCCCAACGACTCTCTTTACGGCGACAGAACGATCGCGTACTAATGCCGCACATGATATTGGCAGTAGGTTCGCCCTCGGAACCCATGGTCTGGTACAGCGTCATGGTCACGCAGGAGTGATCTGGTCCGCAGTCGATGGTGTACGAGTCGTCATACGTCAAGACGTTGGCCGAGCAGCGCGTCGGCATGGCACAGGGGCCGTCTACACAGCAAGCAGCGAAGCGGCTCGAGGTCTGGAGGTGCTCGCCGTGGCGACACGAAATCGGTTCCGCTACCCATTTCGACGGCACGTTCGCGTCAGCTCGTATCCTTCTGTTGTCTGACGAGATAAAGAAGGAGAAGAAGACAATGAAAATGGAAAGAAGAAAGACTCGAGGTACCATCTTACTACTTGTAGGGTTGAGGAACCATCCTATAAACTCGGACGATGTTTCCGGGTTGTCCGCGGTCAACGGTGGTAGTGATTCCGACATGATGGGCGACTTTTGCTCCTTTTCTCTCCCCTCGTTTTTGTTTTCTTCTTTGTCGTCGACACAGGTCAAGTACTCCGCGTACTTGACCGTGCTTGGATGTAATGGGATCACTGTCAACAGTCGACAATCGGCAGGTCGAGTCCACAGGATAAGGGGCTGAGGCCGCAAGGGCGTCCTCGGGCAAGTTGAAAGAAAACTGACCCAGGAGTAAACGGCAGGAGAAGGTGATGATCTGTCACGACAAGAGGAATCCCACTTCCACTTGAACACCAAGGCAGGTGTTCAGCGCTTAAGCCCGCCATCAGGGGCCAGGGCCCAGGCACGGGGTTACACTGGGATACAGGGCCAGAACATTGATCCCACCCATATCCAGGTCTTTGGGCAATGGTTCTTCAATATAATCGAGGGTCTCCAGTCCCCAAACGGGACTTCTGCTCTTCCATTTCGGGAAATCGCAAGTCATTTATGAAGCTAAGATCTGACATGCAGGGGGCGGTAATTAACCCGCAATCAGGACGCACGGAGTGTCAGCCGAAATTATCATGTTTCTATATTTATAACGTTCTTACGCCACTTATAACGGACGAGTTAGAAAGGCCAAGAAGAGAGACGGAGAGTAAGAAGAAGAAGCGCAAAGACAGACCGAGGACAACGACAGTCAGACAATGACTTCAGGACAGTAAAGGGATCACTACCCCCCTGGCAAGAAAGGCGGCAAGGCCTTATAGGCAGCCGAATTCAGCGGCGTCTTGGCCAATGGCACTTGCAGTTACCAAGCCCTAGATGCACCCTCATGTCAGAACTCGATTTCGCCGAATCACGAATCACCACTACTCCCCGGGACACTCCGCAACCGCGCCTGCGCTGCACGATAGGTGTCTGCGCTGCATGATAGGTGCCTGATAAGATGGAGCTCAGTCAGCGCCATGCGCCAGGAATGAAGTTATAAGGCCGCTTGGGCTGCTAGTGGTGACCCGAGGGGCCGAGCTGTTCATATGTGACGAGTTCGACTCGTTTCGCAATCGCCGCGAGGCATTTCACAGACTGTCAACCACCATGGGCAAGGACGAGGAGAAACGCAGCCTGTACGACGAGGCCTTGAGCCGCTTCCGCAAGGAGGCCGCCGAGCGCTACACCGATGTCAAGCAGGTGAAGCTGCTCCGGGACTTTTTCATGGAACGAGCGACGCCCGAGGAGACGAAACAGGCCGCCGAGGTCCTTAGGGGAGACGCCGGCAAGAAATGGGGCGGCCGCAAGCTGGGCAACGCCGAGATCATCCCCGAGACATGGATCGCGAACATCATGGGCAACATTGAGAACTTTGTCGCGGCCGGCGACTATGCCACCCAGGGAGCGCCCGAGACCGTCGGCATGGCCTGGTACGCCGTCAAGCTCACCCTGACGGCCATCCACAGCAACTACGACCTCTACGCCTTCTTCGGCACCGGCCTGAGCGACATTAGCGAGATGATGATCATTATCCTCCACTACGACCGTCTCTACGACGAGCGGTCCAGGCCCGAGTGGAAATCCAGCCCGCTGGTCGAGAAGCTCTTCGAGGATGTCATTGGCGCCTACGTGGCCGTCTTGGACTTCTCTTTCGCCATCAAGCGCCACTTGACCGCCGGCGCGCTGACCCGCATCAGGCATGGCTTCAAAGACTTCTTTGGCCTCTCCAAGACCAAGTTTGAGGAAAAGATGGCCGCCGTGGCCACACTAAAGGCCAAGATCCTCGAGGAGAGCCAGGCCGCCTTCCAGGACAAGACGCTCACCCAGCTCCGGAGCGTGTCGACCGTCCTGGAGAGCATCAAGAGTACCGTTCGCCACATCGAGGGCTTCCAAGCCACCCAGAAGAAGCTGCACGAGGACGCCATGGCGAGGTTCGACCTGTTGCTCAAGGGGCTGGATGACATTAGGGCATCGACCAAGCGGAAGACTCGGTGGGATTATGCATTCCAGGAGTATCAGACATTCCAAGACGCTCTCCACCCGCTGGACGAATCGATCAAGGTCTACAGCGACACCATCGACGCCGTGTATCCTGGTACTTGTCAGTGGGTTTTCGAGGAGGATGCCTACAAAACGTGGGCCGCCGCGGCAGACAACGCCGTGCTCTGCATTACCGGCCCTGAAGGTAAGTTGTCCAAACTCTTATAAGCTCCGTCCCTCGCCCCTACACGGCTGACGCTTCCCAAGGGTCCGGCAAATCGCATATCGTAGCATCCGTCGCCCATCGCGCAACGCAAGACGACCCCGACCAGGCTCTCTTGTATGTCACTTGCAGCGGGTTCGCAAGCCAGCCATACTCGGCCGATAGCATCTGCCGCACTCTCTTGTCACAGCTGTACTATTTCGCGGCCGAGAGGGGCGAGGACGAGGTCATTCTGCTCGAAGCCTGCAACGCCGTCTTCAGAAAGGCGAAAGAAAAAGGCGACCCCCTGATGATGAGCCACAAGCGGACAGTCAGCATCAACCTGCCCGAGTTCGTCGACGGCTTCTCCCGGCTGGCCGCGCTCATCAAGAAGAACCTGGTTCTTGTTCTCGACGGCCTGGATCGAAACAACCTCAGTGACGGGGAACAGGACGAGCTCTTGCAAAAGGTGCAGGAGCTCAGCACAGCCTTGTCCGAGGAGAAGAACGGACCTCGCCTCCGCCTCCTCATCGGAGGTGCGCCGTCAGCCAGCTTCCTCACCGGCCTCGACCCGTCGCAGGGCTCCTACGTCCATGTCCAAGACAGCAACTGGAAGGACATGGAATTGGTCCTCGCCGATGCGCTCAAGACCGTCCCCGGGCTGTCTGCCGCCGAACAGGACGCTGCCAAGGCCGCCATCCTGGACAAGGCGCGCTCTCGGTTCCGTTACGTCCGGGACACGGCCATCCCTTTTATGCGTGAGCCGTTCCAGCGGCCCCTGTCGAGGCGGCTGGAGGCTCTGCCCGACGGGGCGAGCGATGTCTATAGCAAGGCACTGCGGAGGATGAGCCCTAACTACTTGAATCTCCTCGGCACCGCCCTCCGATGGACCCTTCTCTGCCCCGCATTCCCAGGACTCACTCATGCCAGGGAGATTATGGATGCTTTTCAAGGGACGTATGCCATGGCCCCCGAGACAGACGCCGAGGGGGATGGTGGCGATGAGGATGATGATGGACACAAGGCCGGATTCCCAGCCATATCTCGCTTGGAGGTCGAACAGCTGCGGGAAGCAACCGATCCTTTTCTTTCCGTGTTGCCGGGACTATCCGACGACGCGGTCTGGGTCCGCGAGGCTGACGAGCAAGCCGTCTGTGACTACTTTATCAAACGTGGCACGGATACCCCGGAGGAGCCAGAAGACCACGGCCACCTGTGTGCTCGATGCTCCGCCCGTTCATCGGCCACCAAGCCGCTGTACATTGATCCCAAGGAGGGTCATCTGCAGATGGCCTTGACCTGCCTGCGCCATTTGAACCATCCCCTGTTCCAGCGAAGGGCGGGCTTGCTAGGATGCGCCGTGCCCCAAGTCCAAGAGACGAACACGGAAAACGAGGACGACAGCCGCACGAGTCCAGGGGAAGATCTAGCAGAGTATGTGGACATGTATTGCACCGAGGCATCGGTCGACGACGAGGATGTCATGCAGCCCGGTATGTATGACCCCGACTCGACGGTCTTCACAGCGCGCGCCATCGACGAGGAATCCGAGAAAGGCGACGATGGCGACGGCCACGTCACACGTCTCCGATACGAACTGGCGTATTGGCCGTGGCATATACGGAACGCCGAGAAGATGTGGCCGGCCGAAGAGCGCGCAACGAACAGCGACTGGGCGGCCCTGATGCAGGAGCTCGACAAGTTTGCATTCGACACGCCCCATGTCTTTGCTGCTTGGCAGACCAAGCATGCTGGGAACGACGACGAGCACGAAGCCTTCTGGTCTGGCGACGGACCACACAAGCCGCTCCACATAGCTGCGTTTCTCGGACTCGGCAGCTGGGCGGAGCACCTCCTCGCCCATCGCCAGCAGGAACTCCACGAGCTATCCAAGGGCTACAGCGCGCTGCAGGCCGCGGCGTGCTCGGGACAGGCCCTGGGCACGGTGAGGCTGTTTCTGGAGCAAGGGGCGGATGCCAATGCGCAAAACGGCGTCGGCCGGTCGGCCTTTCACGACTGGCTGTTCCGCGGCGACCTCGGCGTCGACGGGGTGAAGATGTTTTTGGAGCATGGCGCCGACCCCAGCCTGTGCTGCTCGCGCGCGCACTTTAATGCGCTGCAGTACTTTACCTACCGTGGCAAGGATCCCGAGACGCTCGATCTCCTCCTGGCCCACGGCGTGGATATCAATGCAGTCCACCCCGAGGCGGCCATGCAGTTCTCCGCTCTGCATGTGCTGCTTATGCAGCGGGACGTTCCCAGGCCGCTCTTGCGAGCCTTTATCGAGCGCGGGGCGGATACCAACTGGGAGAACAGCGCTTCGGCGAGAGCCCTGCAGATGGTATGCTCCTACGGCCACCTCGAAGACCTCAAGATCCTCCTGCAGTCTGATGTGGTGGAGATTGACGACAAGGATTTTCACGGAACGACGGCCGTCCACCAGGCAGCTTTCCTTGCCCACGTCAAGTGCGTGGGTGCCCTGCTCGAGCACGGCGCCGACCCTGATATCACCGACAAGATCCACAGAACCGCCCTGCATACGGCCGCTAGGAAGGGTCTTGCCGACGTTGTCCGAGTCCTGTTGCCGTACACCAAGCTACCCAACCTCTTGGACAACGGCGGCTGGACGCCACTCTTCTGCGCCTGTGTCGGCAATGACGAGTCGACGGCCCTGCTCATCCTCGACGCGCTCATCGAGCAAAGCGTTCCCCTCGCCGAGATTAACAAACCCACGCGGACAGGCCGCACCGTCCTCCGCCAGGCCGCGGGGCACGGCTTCGACCAGGTCGTCTCCAAGCTGATCCAGCTCGGTGCCGACGACCCAGCCAGCCTCGGCCTCGATGAGCCCGACACCAAAAAGGGCATGACGGCCCTCCACCGCGCCGCTATGAACGGGCACCCCGCCAGCGTGCGAGCTCTCCTCGCCGCGGGCGCCTCCCCCTCCCTCCCGGACAAGCATGGCAACACGCCCCTCAGCCTAGCGCACGCGCAGTGGTCCGTGGCGACGGCATCCGCATCCTACCCGGAAATCCTCACGCTCCTCATCACGGCGGACCCGGCCGCCGCCACCGCCGACGCCAACCTCACCGCCGTGTGCGCCGCCAACGGCTCTGTCCCCCTACTCAGCCAGCTTGCCCGACTCGACGCCCCGCTGCACAGGCCCGACCGCTTCGGCTGGACGCCGCTGCAGCTGGCGCGGCGCTTCGGGCAGACCGAGGCCGAGGCGTTCCTGAAGCGGCAGCAGCAGCGCGCGCCTGCCGACGCCGATGTCCTGCCGAGTCGGTGGGAGAGCAGGTTTCCCGGTGCGACGGCCGTTGGCGCGGCGAGCGTGTGTGCCGACGGGAGAACGGTCGTGCACACGAGTGGACGGCGGGTTTGCGTCTCGGCGGATAGACCGCTGCCGCCGGTCGGGGCGCTGGTCGGGGAGGAGGGGTATTATTTTGAGGTTACGCTGCGGGAGGTTACTTGGGAGGACGGGGAGGAGGGCGGGGAGGAGGACGGGGAGGAGGACGAGGAGGAGAATGACGGGGAAGATGGGGAAGAAGAGGGTGGCGAGGAAAGGGACGACGACGAAGAGGGGGATGAAGACGAAGGAGACGAAACGGAGGAAGAGGAAAAGGAGAAAAGGTACCCCGAAATGGCCATTGGGTTCTGCACCCTTGGCGGCGCGGCGGTCAGGTTCCCTGGCTGGGGTGCCATCGACGATAGCCCCATGAAGACCGCCCGGTCGTGGGGGTATCACGCGAATACCGGGGGGGTGTATTCGTCCATGAGGGATGGGGAGGAGTATCTGGATGGCAGTGGCGAGGAGTTGAGGTACGGAATTGGAGATACAGTTGGGTGTGGCGTGGACTTGGTGAAGGGGGAGATTTGGTTTACGAGAAACGGCGTCAAGCTGGAGACGGTGATCAAGGGGGAGTTGGAGGGCAGGTTGTTCCCTGTTGTAGGGCTGCACGAAGTCGTTTGCTTAGAGACGAACTTTGGGAGGAGGGAGGATGGGGAGTTTAGGTATAAGCCGCCTGAGGTAATAGAGGGGGAAGAGGAGGTGAAGGGGGGAGTGGTGATGGAGGTTGCTGTGGTGGGTGATGGGGGGGTGGAAAAGGGGGTGGAAAAGGGGGTGGAAAAGGGGGTAAAGAAGACGGAGGTGCGCGTGACGACCGAGAAGGTGGAGGATGTCGTTGTCGTAGTCACATGATTTGTCATGTGATACTGTCACGTGATACGGTCTCGGGGTATAGGAATCTAAATAGGGGAAATCTCTTATATATTACGATTATAACTTTATACAGAGTAAAAAACGTTGTATCCTCCTCTAACGTATATAGAATAGACCCTATTTACGCTTTTATAGGTACCGCTCTATTACTTATTAGTCTATATCTTCAGTTCACGTGACGCGACATCAGTCCGGCCCTGCTCGACAACCCGCCCACCATCCAGCCTCAAAAAGTAATCCGCCCCTCGCACAGCCTCCAGCCGGTGCGCAATCGTAATCACCGTGCTCGTCCGCAGCTCCTCCCTCAACACCTCCTGCACCCGCACCGCCGTCTCCTTGTCAATCGACGCCGTCGCCTCGTCCAGCACCACCACGGGGCTCCGCCGCAACACCGCCCTCCCGATGCCAACGAGCTGCCGCTGGCCCTGGCTGAGGTTGCGCCCCCCGCCGTCGACCCGCGCACGTAGATCCCACGACGGCCCGAGCACGCGCCGCAGCACCGCCGCGCACTCCTCGTCGGTAAAGTCGCCGAGCGGGTCGAGGTTCTCCCTCAGCGTGCCGGGGAAGAGGACCGGGTCCTGCGCCACGAAACTGACGCGCTGTCGCCACGCATGCACGTTGACGTCGGAGAGCTTCATGCCCCCGACGTAGATGCTGCCTTGGCACGGGTGCATCGTCGCGAGGAGGGAGAGCGCCAGCGTCGACTTACCCGATCCCGTCCGGCCGAGCACCGCGCACGTGGAACCCCCCGGGATCCGGAACGAGACGTGAGACAGCGACGGGTCGAGATTCGGCGCGTAGCGCAACGTGACGTTATCAAAGACAATGTCGTCGTCCTTCGTCGGCCAGGTCGCCGGGGGGTCCACGTCGCCCTGCGGTTCCCTGGGCAGGGACAGGAGTTCAATGACGCGCTCGACCGACACAAAGTCCATCTGGAGGGTCCCGTACTGCTTGCAGAGGTTGTGCGTCGCCTCGACAAACTGCGACGCCGTCGTCAGCACGAACGCCGTCAGACCCGGCGACAGCCCCTCGTAGAGGGCGAGGAGCGTCAGAGCAAAGGTCGAAAAGGCCGAGAGCGCGTCGAAGCGGTACATCAACCAGGCCTGGAGGCTCCAGTAAAAATGGTCCATCTTCTGGAACGCGTCCGTGACGGCAATGTTCCGGTCCTGGAAGTGAGGCTGCGCCTTGAACGCCCTGATGGTCGCCAGCCCATCCAGGAGGATCCCGAAATTGGACATGAGGGGACTCAGGGAGACCATCTCGAGCCGCCGCAGGCTCTGCGACGTCGGTAGGAACCGCGAAAAGATGTAGACGAACCAGATGGTCATGCCGGTGGAGAAGAGCAGGAACATGGGCGTGACCGAGGCGATCACCGCCATGCTCGATACCCACGCGAGACCCCACCAGGCCACCTGCTGGAGCGGTCCCATGATGCCGCCGTCGATCATGCCAATGTCCGAGACGAGCCGGTTCATCAGCCGTCCGACGGGCGTCACGTCGTAGAACCGAAACGTCGCCGAGCTCACGCGGTCGACGACGCGCAAGAACAGGTTCCTCGCCGCCTTGTAGATCATGAGCAGTAGGAGTCCCTCCGACAGTGCGAACACGAGCGTCTGGCCGAGCGCGATACCCAGGTAGATGAGGAGCCACGGTCGGAGATTGCTGTCGGGATCGGGCAGCCGGTCAAATAGGCGGCCGGCGAAGGAAGAGTCCGGCGAATAGGCATACACCGACGCATCTCGTTGATACGCTTCGCCCCATGCCTTGAGGAGCCAGTAACTCAGGAGGCTGCCGAAACGGTAGAGCCCAAAGACGACGATCAAGCCAGCCCACCACTTGAGCTTCCCCGCTTTGATGTAGGTCCAGTAGACGGAGAGCATGACACCCCCGTCACGGCGATGCTCCTCTTCGACGAATTTCTCCGGCACCGTTTTATCTTCTTGGCCGTCATCAGGTCGAGTTGGTTGATCGTCGTCGGCGACGGCACTAGCTGAATCTCGTCCCTCCAGTCGTAGTTGCTGCTGAAACTTGGCAATCTCCCTGGACGCCTCGTCCGAATCGAGGACGCAAGCCGATCCACCTTCCAACTCGACCATCTGATCCGCCAGGTGAAGGCAAAGATCGACTCGATGGGTAACGAGAACGACGGTGCGACCTTCCATCAGAGGACCCCTGAAAAGCTTCTGGACGATCGATTCCGCCGTGTTGTGGTCGAGCGCTGCGAGCGGGTCATCGAGCAACAGGACGCGCGAGTGGCTGTACACGGCCCTGGCGAGGGCGACGCGGGCCTTTTGTCCGCCCGACAGACCTATCCCGTTCTCTCCTATATCCGACAGATCGCCATGCCTGAAACTGGCGAGGTCCGGTCGAAGGGCGCAGGCGTCAAGGACGGCTGCGTACCGGAGTGGGTCGTAGGGTGCCGAGAAGAGAATGTTGTCGCGGATGCTCATGTGCTGGAGCCAGGGTAGCTGGGCACAGTAGCCCACGGCATCATTCGGTAGGGACGCATCGCCCTCGACACGGTCGAGTTCCCCCAGAACGGCTTGGAGCAAGGCCGACTTGCCGGCTCCGACTTTGCCGAACACGACGGTGAGACCTCGGGGGAAAGCGAGGCAGAGGTCTCGCAGTACCGGAACGTCAGCGCCGGGCCACTTGTACCAGGCGTTCTTGAATTCGATATCGGAAGTCGTCGCCACCTGGCCTGAACCGTCCGGTTCGGGTTCATCCTTATCGGGCTCCTTCATGAACTGCTCGATACGGTCCATGGCGACCGACGCATTCAAGAGGACGGTGATCAGGTTGGGCAGTTCCTTGAAGCTGGATTCGAGCATGGTGAAGAGCTGGAGCGCAGGGAACGCCACCTCGACCCCGAGGGTCCGGCCCGCGACGAAGGTGTAGGCGAAAAAGGTGGCGACGGGGAACAAGGTGGCCGAGGCGACGTTGGTGGTGGCGATGGCGATCCGCCAGAGTCCCGTGACGATTCGCTGGTCGAGCTCGCGCTGCCTGGTGCCGGCGATGCGGTCGATCCACTTGGATTGCCAGTCGTACCAGCGGAGGTGACGGATTCCCTCGACAAACTGCGACGTCGCCTGCAGCCGGTCGTCCGTGGCGACCCTGCGAAGGCGTTCCGAGTCTAGCAGCCGTCGGATGGCGAGCCCGTTCAGGGCCTGGGCAACGGTGACGCAGGCGAGGCCGAGGAGGCAGGGCCATCCGAGGAGCTGCCAGACGAGAGCGAAAGACAGGCCGAACTGAAGGGGCTTGGTGATGAGCTGGGGGAAGTCCCAGAACCTCTGGGCCACTTCGTACACGTCGTTGCGCATGAGGTTGAGGATCTTGCCGGTCGTCGCAGGCTGCGGCGACGTCTTCTCGGCCGCTGGTTGATCGGCTGACTGATGTTTGGGCGGGGGCTGCCCAAATGCTTTGCGGGAGAGTGTCTTGGCATAGATGGTCGTGATCATCTCGCCACGGGCTCGCTCGTAGCACCGCCTCGAGAACCAGAGGGTGAACACAGACGACTGGCACGCGACGAGGCGTACGCCGAGAATGGCTGCGGCGAAGAGGAACGACGCTTCGACGTGGTGCGGGCCGGCCTGGATGGACTGAAGGAGTCGCTTCAGCAGGAGGGGGACGGACAAGTGGGCCGCCGACTCGAGGATCCCGAGGAGGCAGATGATGACAAGGTCCAGGCCGTTAGCCAGGAAGAGCCTTTTCACCACGGTGCCCCGCAGGTCCCGAAAGAGCATGTGCAGCCTGCCATGTTGGAAATCGTAGGGGAGCTGCCAGACATCCTCGTCATGCAGCTGTGTCTTGGTACCCCGCGCTATCAGGGGACCCATCCACGACACGGTCATGAATTGCCATAGGCTCAGATTGTCTTCGGGGCTTCGGGCGTCACGCGTTGGCACATTGGTTGCGATTCCTTTCGTCGGAAGCTTCGGCTCCCTCATGGGCATGAGGAAGACGGCCACTAGGGCGGCAAAGGAGAGGACAGTACGGACGATGATGAGCGGGTCCAGGGGCTCGCGGGCCCTCCTAGAAGCCTCGAGGAATGTCAGGTGGCAGAAGAATACGGCAGTGTAAAGAAGTAGGAGCGACTTTGGGGTCTTGGCCGGACGCTGGACGGCTGTGATGAGGGTAGCGATGAGCCATGGGATCAAGTGGAGCAGGTCGAGGGGTCGCCGAGGTGGTGACAGGACGGAAGCAAGGCTGACTGCCAGACCTGCAATGGAAACGATTGCTAGGTAGACGGTCCAAAGGGTCCGAAAGGTCCAGCGGCGGCGGGGCCTAGAGCTGGAGTCATCTTCCTGCTGTTGCTCTTCTTCCACTTCTTCCTTGGCAAAAGGACTGCACCACTGAGGGCGGCGAGGCAAGACGGGACGTAGAGCAACAGCCACAGCGAGGGAAACAGCAACGACTGCTTGGACGATGGCGACACGGTCGACGTTTATGCTGGTCAGCTGCGAGTCGGTGCTGGGGCCGAATCCGGGGAAGCGACCCTGAGGTTCGGCGGGAGAGAGGAGACGAGATGAGTTCGAAGACCAGTCATGGTGGTAGGGAACCTGGAGATTGGGACCCCAGATGATCTGGTTCAGGGAGCCCTGTTTCGAATTGGCGAAAGAAAACAGCTCGCCGTCGACAACCTCGTCGCCCATGAGTGAGAAGGTCTGTTGGTTCTGGAGAGACGGATTCATGATGATTCGAGGTTCACTTCACCGAGGTCGTCGACTCGTCGCCCCGTATCCTCAAGCCATGGCATCGTGGATGGGAATGAACCGGATCAGGCCGTGCGAGGAGATGAGATGTTTCGTTGCTTTGCCGTCCCTTGCCTGTGTCGGTTCTGGTTCTCTCAACCGTACGCTTGCATCAAGTCCATGGAGCTTGTTTTTGGAGGGGGTTGGTCTGAATTTCTAGGTGATTATGTGGCAGTGGGGACGAATGAGGCGGCACATGACCAAGCACGTGCATTGGGCCGACAGTAGCAACCGTCCAAGGCGAAACGATGCAAACATTTTGTCGGTTGCGGCATATTGATGTGAAGACGGGATACTCAGAGGCAGATGAGGCTCAATTCAGGACAGGAGGAAGAACTCTAGAAGGTACGGTGATGGTTGTACAAGGTGGTGGATGATGGTCAATGGTGAAGGGTTGGAGCTGATGGACAAATGTACTAAGTAGGTATCTGTGCCACGATCGCATTAGCTGTACATGGTACATACAGCGTATGTATTTGTACCTACGCTTAGTAAGGTATTGGGTGGAAATGGAATGGACGGTACCTAACAACGTAAGTATTCGTACCTGACCATCCATCAAGGTTACGTATGATCAAGACTCGAGACTGCTTGTCGGAATGGAGACTCGTCGGAATGGGCAGTGTACGTTGTATATACGAAGTAATTACTTCGTACTTCGTACCAAGGTAGCAGGCATTGACGCTATCGTATAGTCCCCGAATCTCGGAGGATCCCGGAGCCTTAGCACCCAAATACCCAAATTTCCGTTGGCATCTCGGATCGACCCGGCACTTCCCTCGACCGCTCGGCTCCCCGGATTCTTTCAGTCACGCTGCCCGGGTACGGCACGATTAATGACTCGTCGCGGCTGGATTGGATAACGCTACCAGACAGGTCACGGGATTGAGCACGAAACAATTGACTACAAGTACAACGTACATCGCGACCAAGGCAGGTGGAAGAGATGAGCCGTTTCGAATGTATGGAAGCTCGGATGACGAGTCCCCGTCTCTCCTATTAATCTATCGACGTTGCGCCTGCAGTTGATCAACATCACGCACCATCGAGAATGGCAGGCCATGTCGAGGCGTACGTAATACGGTCCCGGGTTGAGAGCCGCGTCGATACGACTTGCCACAAGCACTTTGACCCTGTGACCCAAGAAAGACTCGAATGGGCCAAGTCCGCTTATTGTTTCGATTTACTGAGACTTGCTGGGTAGATCCCTCCATGGCAGCCGTCTTTTTCATCTAGTGGATCTCCTTTACGGGATGCATGTCGCGACACATCGTCGGAACATTGTATTAGGTCTGGGTATGCCATGACTTTGTAACACCCTCCAACGCATTGTAATGGCCTCAATTGGAAGACCCCTCGGCTCTACATGCATCTCCTAGAAGTGTCATGGACTGCGGGAGAGATCGTAGCGGGACAAGAATTAGCGGGTTCTGGGGAAGGACTTGCTAGGTACTCAGTACTTACGAAAACGGCCTAACGATAACTGTCTGGCCAATTAAAAGACGCATATTCCCAGTGTGGAGCCGAAGGGCGCCCCTGACACGTCCCAGAATGTACCCTGCGTCAATGTACATGTGCTCTCCCCGTATTCCCGACGTCAGAGGAAAGAATTACAACGTAGAGGTACGACGGGGTACCCAGTACGCTTCCAGACCCGCCGAATTATCGTGATGACACCCTGTTCGGCACGGGTAAAGTTGTACTTCCAAGGTACATCTCGAGTAGGATTAGTCAAATACCTATTATATGGGGACCTCATTCCCACCTTTGATACTTCGTACATCTGCAAACCATCTCACGACTTCACGACTTCACGACCTGACGACCTCACTTTTTCGCCTCGCATACAAAATTCGATTCCCCCGTGTCTAGCTCTCTGCCACGACGCCACCGACTCCCAATCGCCCACAATGAACTGCCCTTCTCGTACCGACGGCGCCACTCTCGAACACCCGGAATGGAACCAAAGCCCACCCTTCCTCGCCGCCGATCTCACCACCTGTGAAGACCTCAACGGCATTGTCAACGCTCGAGCCCATCGTCGCGGCGGCAAGGACGACGTCTGCCTGGAAGGGAGTTCGGAAAAGTTAGACCATTTAACCCATCCACATTTCGACCCGGACTCGCCCGGCCCCGGGCTCCCGGGACGATGGGAACCTGACAGTGAGTTGGTCGCCTTGACACCTACGCAACTTTCGTAAATGCTCCCTCTTTGGCATCTTCCTGACACCATTCTCAAAAACTAGGTTCCCGTCCCCGGTCCAAGGACGTGTTTGGTGGTGAAGACCAACCACGCCCACACGCCATGGTCCCTCAGCAGCCTGCTGCTCAAGCTTCCCGCTTGAGTGCAGCCTGGCGTTGGATCTCCTGGACAGCCTCGGTCCTGGCGTGTTCCGCCCTCCTCTCCTACTTTCGCTTTCCGCCCTCCTTCTCCCCTCCTGCCATCGGCACTCGCAATGCCACCGCCGACGATCCTCCCCGCGCTCTCCTCACCCGCCGCCTGGACAAACGCTCCACCTGCGGCTCCGGCGTCGTCGACTCGGCCGAGTACGACCTGCCCCTGCACGTCGGCGCCCTGTTCATCATGATCGCCGTCTCCTTCCTCGCCTGCGCCTTCCCCCTCATCGCCAAGCGCTTCCCCTTCCTGCGCACCCCGCCCGCCTTCTTCTTCGCCGTCCGCCACTTCGGTACCGGCGTGCTCATCGCCACCGCCTTTGTCCACCTGCTCCCCACCGCCTTCATCCTCCTCGGCGACCCCTGCCTCCCCGACTTTTGGGTCAAGGACTACCCGGCCATGCCCGGCGCCATCGCCCTCGCCGCCGTCTTCCTCGTCACCGTCATCGAGATGGTCTTCCAACCCGCCCGCCGTTATCTCCCCCCGCAGTCCGCCACCGACTCTTCGAAAGAAGATGCCGCCGATTCCACCACCGTCGTGGCGACTACCCCCCGGGGACCCAAGGACCCGAATCGCCGCGCCGGGGCCTCCGAAAGCCTCGGCCAAACCCTCTCCCGCCTCAACCGTCACCCTTCCATCACCTCGCGGAACCCAGACGCCACCGCTGCCGCTGCCGCCGCCGCCTCGGCCGAGCTCGGCGCGACCACCACCACCACCAACACGCTCAAGGAGGCCACCACGGACGAGGAGCGCAATGACGCCGGCACCCCCCACTCGTGCAGCGGAAGCTGCCACGCCCAGGCAGGCTACATCCTGACCCCGGCGCAGAAGCACCAAAAGGCCATTTTGCAATGCGTCATGCTGGAAGCCGGCATCCTCTTCCACAGCGTCTTCATCGGCATGACCCTAGCCGTGTCGACGGGGTCCGCCTTTGTCGTCCTCCTCATCGCCATCGTCTTCCACCAGACCTTCGAGGGCCTCGCCCTGGGGTCCCGCATCGCCGACATTTCGTGGCACGACGGCGCCCTGCAGCCGTGGCTCATGGCCCTGGCCTACGGCTTCACCACCCCGGTGGGCCAGGCCATCGGCATCGGCACCCACTCGCTGTACGATCCGGAATCCGAGTTTGGGCTCATCCTCGTCGGCACCATGAACGCCATTTCCTCCGGCCTGCTTGTCTACGCCTCGCTCGTCGAGCTGCTCGCCGAAGACTTTCTGAGCGATGAGAGCTGGCGCGTGCTTCGTGGGAAGAAGCGCGTCGTGGCTTGTCTGCTTGTTTTTGCTGGTGCTTTCGGCATGAGCCTTGTGGGTGCCTGGGCTTGAACACAGAACCGTACGACGACTGCGAGAGCTGAACAGTTCATACTGTTGTTGTTTCGTGGATGGGGCGAAGGAAGCGACGAGCGCAATGTTGAGGAATATTCTTCCGTCGTCTTGCGACGGAATTGGTGTCGCTGTCGCTGGAATCGAGGATTGGGTTGGCGTGGGTGAGACTGGCGGTTTGCTTATAGGGGTTCGAGTGGCAGTGAGCGAGACGAGGGATGAAGTAGGCGTCTTAGGCTGCCAGAACCTCCTTAGTCCATACCCTGGCAGAGGTCACATAAAAAGGGGATCGGGGAAGACTCGGAATCAGGAAGCGTTTCCATATACTCACTTCGTTTAGCTTTTTTCATCGGCCTGTTCTTTCCAGCCAGCCATATCAGCCTCTTGAGGTCTGCAGACTTAGAGTAGATCTAGACAAGGCAATATACATACATCTGCTGATTGAATACCCAGTGACTAAAGGGTATGAGAGCAGCTACATGTCACGCAGAGGGCCTTGTCGTTTTGTGGTTGTACTATTCCGTTCAACACTGGATCTGACTATACCTCAAGCCGGGCCTGGGGTTGACAAGAACAATCCCGCGATGTATGTGAATTTCCTCAACTCATCCTAGGTACAAAATGCCGGACGCCCGTCGCCACTCCAAATCAATCCCGTCGAGTTTCCTGCTTTCTATCCTGATCCCGTCTATCCCTCAAATCACCACGGTACAGTCCGACGACTCCGGACTCGTCCCAATCCCACTATCTCGTTCCCTCTCTCTCTCTCGATCCTCGTCACTCCCACCTCTCTTGCCCCACGTCTGCACCAGTCCAGGCGACCACCCGCCAGCCGTGGTGAAAGGGACGCCGTCCCGCCAAGCCCTCGTGGCGCGCAAGCGCATGTCAGCCTCCAACCGGTCCCTCTCCTCGCGCAGCCGTCTCGACAGCACCTCCTCGGTCGGACTCCCGTATTCGTATGTTCCGCCACGTATCTGCTGCTGCTGCGGCTGATATTGCTGTTGCTGTTGCTGCTCAGCCGAAGCCGCCAACGCCTCGCGCAGCATCGCCGTATGGTGGATTCCGCAAAAGAGAGCGCTATCCGACGCCCGCGGCGCGGCGCACCCAACCACAGCACATGCGTGTGTCGCATTGCAGTACCCTCCGTCTCCGACGACCGTTCCTTCGGCTCCAGGCTCCGAACCCACGGCGTCAGGGGCGACTGCGTGGCACCCGGGGAAGCGGCACTCGTGTGCCGCGCAGAAAAGCACACCCGGGGTGGCTTCCCGGTCGAGCGTGGCCGTGCAGTCTGGGTACCGGCAGCGTGCGGGCATGTGGTCCCAGCAAACCTCAAAGTCATAATCTTTGAGAAGACTGCCAATGCCATCTGTGTCTGCTGTCATCGACGTCGGCAGGGGCCCCGGCAGAGAAGCCCGGGGCTGTGTGCAATCCCGGACTTTACACGTCTTGTGGAGCTTGCACCAGCTCCCCCCGTTGATGACGTTGCCACAGTCTTTGACGCAGCAGCTATGCGAAGTGCAGTAGAGTCCATGTTCGGATCTCGTCTCGTGGCAGTCTGGGATGAGACAGGTAGGCGTGTGGATGCTGCACATGCTGGACGCAGCTGCACGCTTAAGATGGCAACCTTCGAGAAAGCACGTATCTATGGGGGCCCTTGTTAGTCGTCTAGATCACCTGGGTAGTATCTGTAAAGCCCGCGGAACAGGCACATAAACCGTACGCTTCTGGCAATAGGCCCAGTCCTGGCTAATATCGGCGCATAGTCTGGGGAGAGTGCAGTTCTCGGCATGACATCGACGGTCTATGAAAAAGTCAGCCTTTTAATACTTTTCAAGGAACTCAAAGTAAGTTTGCGCGCTACACTCACGATCTTCGCAGAATCGAGATGAGCCGGGTTCCTTGGCGTTGGGACACATCAAGCCACCCAGCCTGAAGCGACATGCATCTTGGGGTCTGGTTAGTTTGCCTCGGAAGGGGAGACGGTAGGTATTGGGCGACTGACGATCTTTGCAGTGGAGCGACAGCAGTTCCCGGCCCTGTGACTTCGACTCGCATCGGAGCGCCCTCCGGGTGCAGCCATGGCGCACGCAGTCGGGCCGGGGCGTAGAGAAGACGTATGATTTTGACTTGGGGCGACATTGGAAGAACATGCTCAAGAGACGATAGGCTGGAAGTTGGTTCAAGTGGAAGAGGTGAGTATGATACCGTTGGAAGATAAGGGTACAGTCGTGACTTGTTAGGAGAACGTTGGCAAGCCTTGGACGGAATTGTGATGAAATATGACAAGCCAGGCTCAAACTTTTGAACAGAGTTGAGATAGAAGAAGCTCACTGATATACAGTGGTTCGACAAAGATATCTGGAGACGTGCCACATACTACACCATACGCGTTTGAAGTTTGAGGTCTCCGGGTTAACCGATAGCTGGGTCATGCTGGGTATGGGGCATGTTGCCCGGGGTCTCTGCTGTCTGCATGTCGAAGACACAGAATGTAGAACAGAACGTGAACACGTCAGCAGCAACTATGAGTGCAGCAGTATCTGTTGATTCTCCAAAGAACTCTTGTGCAGCCCACGAAACCCCCAAGACTCGATCCCAATGGCCATGGTCACGGGAGATACCTACAAGGCGTCGTATACCAGGTAGCTGTGCTGGCTTGCGCTACGTCATTGCCAGATCTCCCGTATTCCGTGTTAGTTGACTGATTCAGGTGCCTTGAAGCATTCTCTGAGTCGTGGAAACGTCAGGAAACACGGCGTAGAAGAGGCGTAACCACCAGGGCGAAGGTGACCTTGTTCATTGAAAGGACTAGCAGGTAATCTCAAAAAGTCTCTGATCAGTTCTAAGAAGTTGTGGTCCATTGTAAGGATGTTTGAGAATGGACAAAGACCACAGCAAAGAGGGATCGGTCCCTGTTTCTCTACATAACGTTGATGTTCTTCCGGTACTTTATTGCATTCGTTGCGTTGCATTTGAGACAACATACAACGTGGCTCTGGAAGGTAAACGAATCGATTCCAGCTAATAGTGATACGCATGCATGGTATTGTTTGAGACTGGAATTTGATGAGAAAGGCGTGAACGGTGAAGGTGTGAAACAGATGAAGGATTGGGTGAAGTGGGTGAAGAGAGCTTGTGATTCGTCTCGGCCCAGAAACTCAGGATAATCCGCAGATGCACAGCCTCAAAACAGCCACATACATGCGCCACATCCAAGACCAAACTCAAAACCCGGGTTTGAGTATGAGGACGTGGAAGACGTCCAAGTTCTTCTCCTCATCCTCCTGTCCTTCACCTCGTGCCATGTCCTTTAGTTTCTTATCGCGTGCATTCTCTACGTAACACTCCAATATTTTGCTCTACTCAGGTAGTTCATCTTTAGAAGAAAAAAAAAGGACAGAAAAAAAAAACACAGATCAATCGACATCCGACTAGCTATGGACTCCTTCGACTGTGCACCTTGTGCGTCCATCGACCCTCCGTGTTCTGCCTACCACCGAAGCTCCATCTAGGAGGCCCTTTCCGGCCCCGTCTCTTTTGCAACCAATTTACCCGCCATCCTCCTGGGTCCAAGGGTTTCCGGCATCAAGCCGTCCAAGAACGCAGCCAAATCCCTTTCGGACGCCGAAAAGGGAGCGATAGAAGTGGAACTGGGAGGACGAGAAATCGCTGACCGCGGTCGCCGCTCTGTCTCGCCGTACCCCCGCGCCCGTCTCTCCAAGTGTCACATTCGCAGACGGAAACGCGCTGTGGTCATCGTCTCCTACATCGTCGCCACTGTAATACTAGTGGTCCTCATCTATGCCTTCCGGCCACCAGGTGGGTATAAGTTTAGGTCGTTCTTGTCCAGGTTACGCGGCACTTCCACGGCCTCGAGCCGTACAACAGCCAGAACGCGCCCCTTTTTACGTCAACCTGGCGGCAGAGCCCGGACAAATAAGAGCAAGACTAGTGAGTAGACACGAGGAAGAGAGCCGATGAGTTGAGCCGCGAGGGTGGGCGAAGGGCAGGGACCATGTCAAGTTGTCCACTGCAAGATGAGGACTCTTTGTTGGCCTACAGACTGATCTTTTCGACCTGGGCGTGGCCAGCCCTTGATTGTACTCAACAAACTGTCACCTAAATTCGGGCGGGAATTTAAGAGACTCAACGGCCACAACGGGTTATGGGGTATCCCGGCCTTGGATTTGGTTGTGGGATGGTTATCCATTTCTATTAGCCCTATTGCATTGTTAAATTGCATTCCAATACGACCCAACTATGGTTTCTGTCTCCTATATTACTGTACTGCACCTGCCCTTATCGCCTTGTGTCTATACGAGGGGGCTGAATCCCTGTCAACCTAGGCTTCGCCGCATCACGTTTCGCAACGGGTTTTAGGCTTCAGAGCATCGAAGGAGCCTTTGTGGACCAAAGTCTTGGTGCCACTGGGCCATAATCATTGAATAGGGTGTCGTATACATGAACACGGTTGCTACAGAAAGGCCTCACTACAAGTTAAGCTATGGAAAATTGGAAAGTTGGACCAAGACGGACGTCAAAGCGGTTGTCAGGTGTGAGTTGCCAGTCATGCAAGTGAAACGGTTGGATGATGCGTGGACTGGATGGACTGAACCTTACGCTATCAATGCAAAGAAGTGAGCAGATTCGTAATCAAGTGACAAAGCAACTTGGCGCAGCGGAAGCGCGCCGGGCTCATAACCCGGAGGTCGGACGATCGAAACGTCCAGTTGCTAACTTGATTTTTTGTTCTTTTTTGTCTTTTTTTTACTTAATCTTCAATCGTTCTCCTTCAACACACCAACTTTTTTCTTTCTTTTTTGATAATCAATTACCTTTCACACTCTTGATTCACTTTCTTCCTGTCTCTTTCATTTTGTGCTATTCTTCCCTTTGCTCCCGTTTTCCTAGCATACAAAGTGTGAATATAGGCAGTGTCTTATGCAGGACCACTAAGAGAGATACATATTCTTAGAGCTCTAACACTACGTTTGCACCAGAAGTCGATGTATTCCCTCTATCTATTTTATCTTGTCTTTCATCAGTGAGCAGAACCATCTACGAAGTAATAATATGGGTTTGTCCTTCTCTAAAAATTGTCACGTGATCTGTTATCAGTGACATCACGCTTGGGGCGAGTCATGGAAGTACCTCCGTATTTCTTCTCTCCGAGGCCGAGAAGACCAAATTCCTCACCCCACCAAAATTTTACCCCACTGGCATTTCCACAGCCTCGAACAACCAACCCGACAACTTCCAACGTTGCAATCACGGCGGCACCTTCAGTGTCATCAACATCGAAATACAGATTTCTGCGCGGAGCTGTTCATCAAGAGTCTTTAGCTTCAGGCATACGCATTCGCTTCCTCTCGTATTCTACGGCAACGAGGGGTTCTTTTCCACAAACAGCCATAGCAGGAGGCCAGCCCGGACAACACCGCAACCATGTCGACCACGGTGGACAAGGTAGGACGAGCCTGGACAGGTGTTGATATTTGGAGACTGCATTATGGGCAAATGTGGCTAACCGCTACGTGCAATAACAGATCAAGGAGATTGAGGCCGAAGTACGTCTAGTCATCGATTCCGAATTACCTCTGGCCGAACCAGCGACTGACTAACAAACCACTGCAGATGGCCAAAACTCAGAAGAACAAGGCGACATCCTTCCATCTGGGTCAACTCAAGGCAAAGCTAGCCAAATTAAAGAGAGAACTGCTGACCCCATCCGGCGGCGGTGGCGGAGGAGGCTTGGGCTTTGATGTGGCCAGGACAGGCGTTGCCAGTATCGGTTTCATCGGCTTTCCTTCGGTTGGAAAAAGTACTCTGATGAGCCGTCTCACCGGACAGCACTCTGAGGCCGCTGCCTACGAGTTCACCACTTTGACCTCGGTGCCAGGTCAACTCAAATACAACGGTAAGCGCGTGGCCCTGATCGATTGTCCTTTTCAGGAAGCACGCCCAGCAGAAATGTTGTCTAACCGCGGGTGCTCGTTTCTTTTTACTCTCTAGGTGCACCCCTACAAATTATCGACTTGCCCGGTATTATCGAGGGAGCCAAGGATGGTCGTGGTCGAGGTCGACAGGTCATTGCCGTGGCCAAGACGTGCCATTTGATTTTCATCGTCCTTGACGTGAACAAGCCTCTGACAGACAAGCGTGTTATTGAGGCCGAGTTGGAGGGATTCGGCATCCGCATTAACAAGAAACCCCCCAACATCACCTTCAAGAAGAAGGAGAAGGGCGGCTTGAACATCACCAGCACTGTGCCTCTGACCAACATCTCCCACGACGAGATCAAGGCCGTGATGCACGAATATCGTATCAACTCGGCAGACATTGCCATCCGCTGCGATGCGACCATCGACGACGTGATTGACGTGCTCGAGGAAAAGAGTCGCAGCTACATCCCCGTCATCTACGTACTGAACAAGATCGACGCCATCAGCATCGAGGAGCTCGACCTGCTGTATCGAATTCCCAACGCGGTCCCGATTAGCTCCGAGCATGGATGGAATATCGACGAACTTCTAGAGGCCATGTAAGTCTCATGTTATCCTGTAATGGGCGTGGTTTGGTGATGGTATGTTCTGGATGATCGACGACTAACGTGCGTGGCGGATACAGGTGGGAGAAACTCCAGCTAGTACGGGTATACACAAAGCCAAAGGGGAAGCTGCCTGATTACAACGAACCGGTCGTCCTTCGTTCTTACAGGTGTACCGTTGAGGACTTTGTAAGTCGTCACTGCCGCCGTCTATCGGATCGCACGCAGGATCCTGGGTGACCCGGACCAGCCTTACTGACTTGAATACGTCGTCGCAGTGTAATGCCATCCATCGGACTATCGTTGGTCAGTTCAAGACCGCTATCGTCTACGGAAAGTCGGTCAAGCACCAGCCACAGCGGGTTGGCCTTTCTCACGAGCTTGCCGACGAAGATATTGGTTCGTGATCCTGCCGTCTTCTTACCGCCCCGTACCCCGCCCCCTTATCCACTCCACCCACCAGGACCACCGTAAGCAAATCAAACATTCTAACACATCCATGTGAGCAGTGACCATTGTCAAGCGGTAAAAGCGGTACAACCAAAATTACACGAAGAAGGGTGGTAAACGACCCATCATTTCGTCAACTGACGACGAAGCGAATTCACGACTTGACGACCATGACTGCGGCTGGTTCGGGAACCCTCAACGCCGACAGTCGATAGGAATAGACGGATGGACGGCGGTGTGTCTAGTTCTCCACTAGATCAAATCGCCAGGGCTGGTGTGTGTTTGTAGCGCCTTTGGATATTTTCAGGGGGAGTACGGCTGACCTTGAATAGCACCAAGGAAAGTCGTACCGGCTGACGTTCGATAGTGCGCAGGGGCGCAGCGATCAGGCAGGACGGACGTCAACAAAAGTTATCTTGGGTCTCTGGTCTTCTCAGCATTCTCCGACCCTTTGGACCGTAGATAGACGCGATCAGCCTCGCGACACCATGGCTGCCGCCCACGCGCTGTCGTTCGTCACACGAAACTTTGTGCGTGCGGATTCTTTGGACGACGACGACGACGACGACAACGACGATGCGGCTCTATAAAATATTTCAAAATACGTCACAAAGACCCGCGTACCCAGGTGAAGGACTTGATGTCGCAGCAATGGCGGCGAGGTTGCATAACCGACGGGTCGCTTGCTATGCGGCCAACACGTACAATACCAGGAGATAAAAAGCGTGGGGATGGGATGCAATGCATGCAGCCTGTACGTTGTATAAACTCCAGCATAAGGTTAGGGTCGCCGACTCGGCCGCATACAGGGAAAGGGGTGCATGGAGTGAACCGGCATTTCTTGGACGTTTGGCACCTCGCCTTCTTACATGGATTGCAACAGGCCGAACTTGATCGACTCGACCGCAGAACGTCCGGATTCGGCTGGTGGCCTACCGGGTCCCACATCGCATTCGTCCCAACTCGTCCGTCCATCAAGTGTTGGCGGCATGTGCGCGAATAGCCATCTCGACTCGACGACTCAGCGTCCGTCTCGTGAAGTGAGGTGTTGTT
Organism: Sodiomyces alcalophilus JCM 7366; assembly: GCF_042370955.1. Lineage (NCBI taxonomy): Eukaryota > Fungi > Ascomycota > Sordariomycetes > Glomerellales > Plectosphaerellaceae > Sodiomyces > Sodiomyces alcalophilus. Next base: position 1,943,525 of record NW_027263538.1, read on the forward strand.
GGCCCGATCGCGAATGGAATTTTGTCGGCCACTTTTTGGACAGAAAGTTCCTGGCCAGTAGTTTGTGCAGGGTGAATCCTTCTGACAAAACTCCGTCTCTCAACTGGCCTTTCAGAGGGCCTCTTTTGCCGCCGACGCTCTTGGGAGGGGGGTGTGGCTTGCTGTCAGTCAACCAGCGGGAGTGGGCCCCAATCTTTCACAGTGAAGAAATACGCAACTTGGCGTGAATCTTTATCATATCTGACTCGGGGAAACGGCGGCCGGCTCTACCCCATACGCGACAAACCAACTCCAAGTCGATGAGAGATGCAGAGATCGTCGCGGGTTCTGGGATGCCTTTTTCTCCTGTCGGGAGCAAGGATTCAAGGTGGAACATTGGGCGCCCCGGTTCCGAGTCCCTAAATTATGCGTATCCACTTGCCGGTCCAGTTTTTGTCGGCCGACGGTTCGCTCCTTTGCCCGCCACCACAAGCATTCCATCTCCTAGACGGGCATAGTGTTGAGGGGAAAGTCCGCATTGGGACAAGACAACCAGGGCACGGACATTGGACACGGATTGCTTTGTTGCTCGAGCTTCTTATTGTACAACGTACTCGCAACGATTATGCACGACCATTCGAATTCTCGAGTTCTACAGCATTGTCACAGGTACGAGGTACGTGAGGTGCTGGTCACAAGATGCCCTGGCGAGTTTCTTACTTGATACAGAAGTGAAAGCAAAGCTTGGACGGTATGCGATGATGGAGACCTGGCGAGAATGACGATTTTGCGCTCTACACAACGAACGAGAGACGAGACACGGCTGGCCCTTATACGTCCGGTTCGGCGTAGAATCATTCTACACAACAGCTGATAACGCTACTTGGCCGCTCCCAAAAGTCGCGGAGCTGCACTACCCTCGTGGCTCTCATGCAACGCGACTGCACCAAAATATGAATTGACATAGTCAAGCCAACATCTTCAAGTCGGAGTACAACGTACAGATTATCACCAACGCCCAGCCAACGTGTCTCACATGGCAATCATACCACGGTTGCGCTAGGAAAACTTGGGACTAGAAGGGAATCGGGACCAGGATACTCGTGCCACAATACGGGTACATTTGCACAGCATGACAAAGTGCGACCAACACGCTCTTGATGAATTCATAATCACCCAAATCAGTCAAAAGGATTCTCCAGGAACTCTATACTAGGTGCACAACCGTACGAGGATCTCTGCTATCTTGATAACACCAAGAGACCGCCTTTTGGGCTCCAAGTTGAAGCACCGGTTTTCTTCGCCATCCGTTGTCTTACGGATGCAACGCACATGTTCGTCTGGCAAGTTCCTCCCCTCACAGGTCCAGGTCCACATCGTTCCGCTGGCGATCTTGGAACTAGCCAACCGGAATCCAGGACTTTGTAGCTTATGCTGGACTTATTCTCCGCTGTCATGCATGGCGCGTTCAACTCATACTGTTGGACGAGATGCCCTTCTGCTTCTGGCCTCCCCCACATTCCCGTACTTGGGTCACCGTATTCTCTTCGAACCGGGAGGATGAAGAGGCGGAGTGGAGGAGACTAAGAACTTATACACAACGTACAGGCAGCATACATTGTCCTCCACGAGTAAACGGAGGTGACAGGGCGAAAAAGCCCACCAGTACTTGCAACGTCGTTGTATGTACATTGGAAAGACGGACCCAGTGCGACGAAATCAAGGATCAAGACGGGACGTGCAACCCTGGTAGACCATCACACACATCACTATATCGTCCAGAGTACAGTACCTACCTATGTACTCAAGAAAGAGAAAGGCCCGTCCCATTAGCTCCCGCAGGACAGACCATATGGCCATATTACGTTGTACAGATATTCAGACTGTCTGAACATTGACCGAAAGGAACAGCTGGCCTATTACTTAGCCGGCCCGAGGTAGCACCGGTTGGATGTGTCCACCAGAGAGGCTGAAAATCGCGAGTTACACTGTTCTTTCTCACACTCTTAGTCGGCTGAGGACATACGGCGGAGCCAGTCATCCAGTTGGTGGTGGGGTGACACGCAAAGAACAACAGTTGCCGGCGGGGCGCATTGGTTGACAATTCTTTTGTCAACGTCAAGGTCATTGTCAACTGGCATTGCGAGGCCAAGAGGCGTTGACCGAGAGTGCGTTGGGAACATGAAGAGAAAAAGCAAAGAGGAGGAAGCGTTGGATTTGGACGTGGGGATATGCCGTTGAAAATATCCCTGCAAGCTTCTATGGACTGACTATTCAGTGTAAACCGGGGTCATCCCAGCACGCTGCCCGCTGTGCGCTATGACAGGACTCGCCTTTTTTCCCCGTTTTAGCGGATGATTATTTACACGTTCCTTGTGGAATAGGACGGATGAGGGCGCAGAGAGGGAGACGACAGGCTTACCCCGAGATGTCATCACGACTACAACGTACGTTGTATACCCACGATCACGACTCATGGTCACCGAGTATTGGCTCAGAGAAGCATGGCGTTCACTGAGACAAGGGACCAAGCCGCTAAGGTATAAGCGCCTTCCGGGCCCGCCCGTTACCCTAGAGGACGGACGGGGTGGTTTAGCGGTGAAGGGCCCGATGATTCAACGCGACGACGGCCTTTGACGAGTTCGACTCGGACGTGTCTCTGGTATCGTCCTGCCCAAATAGCAGCGGAAGGGCTGACTGCGAACAAAACGGCTCATCGGCGAAAAAGAAAGGCCAAGGGAAGAAACGAAGACGAAAAGAAAGACGGCAATCAAGACCATGACGAACCAAGTTAGTCAGTCAAACAAATGCCTCGCTACAGGGCTTGATTCGCACGTTCCAAGCGCCGCGGGGCGACCAACCCATCTTCTTCAACGGACATTCAGTCATTCGAAAGGTCCCGGGCCGCGGGCTTTGAGATAAGACACTCATCTGCCGTTTCAATTCTCTTGCTGTCGGCTCTCTTCCCAGCCCCCTATCTTGTCTACGGTTCTTCAAGTCGCCCACCCGAAGAAAGAAGAGAAAGAGAAAGAAAAAACGAAAGAAAGAAAAGCAAAGAAGAAAAAAAGAAAGCACCCACTCCTCAAACCAATGTCTCGCTAGCAATTATCCCGCAAATCTTGCTCTTTTTCCCCCATCTCGACAGAGACAGGAAAGCGAACAAGTCGGCATTCAGGGGCCTACGAGTGCCCATCCGTCCTGTCCGTTCCGTTCTGTCCTACTCACTCGCCAGACAAGACCCATCCTTACAGCGTACTTTTCGGATATTCCCCTCTTCTCCGCCTCCTCATGCTTCATTCGGATAGATCCAATCCTGCCCACGGGTCATCATCCACACACCCCTTGACCCCTTACCCCTGTCCTCCCCACCCTTTGGATTTACCCCTGCCCACCCCCTCTAGGCCATCAGTTTAAGCATGTCGGCCACATCCACGCCCCCTCGCTCCTCGCCCGAAGTACCCTTGCCGGTATTGCGACGGAAACCTCCACCGGACACCGGCCGGCTCGTGGATACGGAGTACAACGTACGTTGTATGGACATATTAGTGTATGGCCTGGCCCATTACTACGGCATCCATCTGTCTGTCAGTTCTGTCCGCCGCATGTCGAGTTTCAAGCCCAGTCGCGTGGTCCAGCACCTCGATTACCGGTATTCCCAAGACTTGGGGGCCTTCGGCTGTCATTCGACTGGCAAAGAGACAAACCCGACTCTCGACGTACGTTGTACATCCCCCGGCTTTTGCGTCCCTGCAACGCAACGGATCCTGTTTGCTTTGCTAGCCAGCATCGTGCATCTTGCGTCCCCTGATCGCCGCCGCCATCCTTCGCTGCTCGAGGACTGAGACGACGATAGCTATCCGCCAAAACGAACCACAACTACAGCCGACTTGGGCGAGGGAAGAGAAGGACTTCACAGAGTTCACAGGGAAAAGAAAAGAAAAAATCATTAGCCCTACTCCCGCACCTCTTTTCTTTCAGGGGAGCGTGCTATCGCACAACCTTGTCCATCCCCCCACCCTCAGACCCCCCCTCTCTCGCCATCATCGCTTGGTGCACCTTCAACACACCTGCATCGGATCTGCGTCCGCGGATTAACCTTTGCCTAGGTCTGCTCACGACGCAAAGCGCAAACTGCTTGCACAACGCAAACCCACAATCCAATTGGTTCACCTCTCTTACTCCCGCTCTGTGTCTCTCTCTCTTCCCTGCATGTCTTTCATTCATGAAGTCAGACCGACATAGTGTCTATCGGGGAACAGATATTCCCCCCACACGTCCGTCGAGTGGCTGTCTGCCAGGCTCTCGTGGCCGGCACGATACCCATTACCTCTGACTCCAACCCAGCCTTCCAGGGCCGCACGCATGCTGTCGTCGTCTGGCACCCGGAGTCGTCCCTGGCCATCCCATTCTCCCCTGATACCCTCATCGGATTTCAAGACATGAACCAGCCCATGATGCTTTCTACCGGGGTAGATCAGGACAGCCAGCTCTCCCCGGACCACTCATTCAACAGCCATCATCAGCCCCAGCAACAACAGCAGCAACACCCTCATCATCACGATGCGCCTCACAGCAATGAACACTGGGGTGACATGAGTCCCTATAGTCAGAACACCATGCCGGACTATAGCAGTTTCCATTATGGTTCCCATAGTCCACATGGCCTCACATCCGAGTCGATATCTAGGATGCCTCCACCGCCGGTGCCCTTGCAACCGATGCAACCGATACAGCCGATTCAACCTCACCACCAACGTCAACCTCACGCACACCTGTCCATGCTCACGATACCGACCCAGCAACCGGCGTGGCCGAGCATGCTCACCAACCCGAACAGCTACTCGGCGCATTCGGCGCCCCCCATAAGCATGCCTTCCATGGTGGCGCCCACCCCAGCCAAGATGACACGACCGCCCGGCGCATCCCAGTCGACTCCGCGAAAGACCCTGACCGACGACGACAGGAGAAGGATGTGCCAGTATCATCTCGAGAACCCCAACATGAAGCAAACGGAAATCGGCGCCATGTTCGGCGTCGAAAGGAGGTATGTCTCCCCCTGAACCAGACACCTCCGATCCAAAGAAAAGAAAAGAAAAACACACTTCACCGTTCTCTGCTCCGGGGCCAGCCGGTCTAACCATCCAACTTCTTCTTTCCCCCTCTTCTCCTCCCGAAATGTAGCACCGTATCCAAAGTCTTGCGGAACAAGGAGAAATATCTCTACCCGGAAGACAGGAGTCAATCGCCCATCAAACGCACCAAGAGCAAGATCCCGGATATCGACAAGGCCATGTCGAGCTGGGCCAGGAGGCAGGTCCGCCACGGCTCCGACGTGTCGGACGAGGAGATCCTCCAGCAGGCCCGCCACTTTGTCGCCAACGTCGCCGGCGATGCCGACGCCCACATCAAGGCTTTTCAGAACGGCACTTGGCTCGAAAAGTTCAAGCAGAAGAACGGCATCGGCGTGCGCCGCCTGCTTCGAAGAGCTTCTGAGACGAACATACCCGATCATGCGAACATGTCGTCGACCTCCTCGCCATCCCTCGGACACAACACCAACGACAACGGCAATAGCAACAGCAACAGCAACAGCAGTATCATCGCCACAACGTCTCCGACGGTACAGGGCCCGTTATCGCCTTTATCCGCCGAACGGAGCGACGGAGACACGAGCCCCGGTCTCGGTTTCGTCGCTTCCCTCAACACCGCGCCGCCGACCGACGCGGGATCGTCCTCTTTTTCTTCCGTGGCCGCCGCCCCCTTGAGCCCCACGGGGCCATTTTCCTTCTCACCCGATCCGAATGTCGGCGGCTTCCTCCCCCCCGCCGACCAGACACGCGACATGCAGGACGGCGGCAGCGGCGGCGCGGGTTCCAATTTCCAGCGGCCGAGAAGCCAGACGTTCCCCACGCTGGATCTGGAATTCGTGAACAACAACGACAATAGCAACCAACCCAACTCCAACTCGACGGCCGGCGACCCCACGACCCCGAGATTCCAGACGGCCGCATCATCTTCGGCAACCACGGCGCCGTCGTCGGCCCTGCAATCCCCCGCACACGAGCTCAACAGGAACCCGTTCGCCATGGATACCACCAACGTCGTCACCGCCGCCTCGCCGCACCTGCACCGCCACCACAACAGCAGCAGCAGTAATGGTAGTGGCGGCAGCAGCACCGGCGGCAGAATGGCCGGGCGATCAACCACAACGTGCCTCACCAGCGGTCTCTCGTCGACTCCCCCCCTCGGGTCCTCCCCTTCGTCCCCGTCCCAGGAAGACGCCCGTCGCGCGGCCGACACGCTCCTGAGCTACATCCAAAACGCGGCGTCGAGCGGCTTTGTCGACCATAGCGACTACACCGCCGTGCTCCGGTTGACCGAGAAGCTGCGGCTCCACCAGTTTCAGATGCAGGCTGTCTCCAAGACATCTGCTATCGGTGGACTGACGCGGATCCCGGAGGGTGATGGGGAGATGGGGCCGCTGCCTAAAGTCGGGGCTGCCATGGTGGAATAAGCACGTCAAGCGGGCGCACCTCGTCGGGGAGTCTTTTCCCTTCTTTCATCATTTTAGTTGTTTGTTTTGTGGGTTTATGGCACATTCGTCGTGGCCAACGGCGCTAGATTTGGTCCTCTTCTAGGACTGGGCTGCGGGATACGGACCGGACAACACCGAGGGGTGAAGTGACAGGCCGTGTGTGTTCAAGCGTTGGGTTTGCGTTTCTCAAGGTGGAAAAGGAGAAAAAGATACAATGAGGGAAAGGATGCATACGATGGCCTGGTTTCCGGCCTTTCCTCAACATATCGCCAGCCTGCATGAGGATCGACTTCGACTTGGCCCGCATTCTTACATCCACGGCGTCTCACGACCAATTACCACTCTGGACGAGCAAAGGAAGTGGAAAGAGAGGGAACAGAACATACCACGTACACGGCAGGCCGACGATCGACCTCTCGCTGGACAGATCACCCGAGTTGCCATATATTTATTGTTTCGAACCGTCGCTTCTCATCGATACCCCCGAACCGACATGCCGACATCTCTACAGCTTCTACCGAAGAATACTTGCACCGCTCACGCGATTCCATAGTTACCTTTTCCCTTTGTAAGGGAAAGTCTTCCAACATAACTTTTGGGTTTTCTTGTCGGTTTTTATTTCTTTGCTTCTCTCTTTGATTTTGTTTCTATTACTTCAGGCGGACATGCCACGCCTTTCGTATATCAGTTTACTTTCTTTCCTTTCACCTTTTCTTCTTGTTTTACTTTTCTTCTCCTTCTTCACATTTGTCGCACGCGGCAAAGACGCCTGTACACGAGGACGGCGACCGGACTGCCTGACCCTCTTCATCGGGCGCGAGCTCATATACAACCAACTCGCATAGTTGGGCCATCGACTGTCTATACTTTGTTTCATTGGCTTGGGTTGAGGAACAGTATAAAAAATGGTGTTGAAGCGGAAGAACACGTGCTTGGTCATAGGGCTAGTTCCCTGGCAGCGGTATTGGGGTGCGCATGGCAACTACACAACGCTGGCTGGCTGGACCGGTGCCTTGGGTCTTTCTCTGGGCTGGACGCTCAACGGCAACGTGGGTCTGTTGCTTTGTCTACAACTTGCAATGTTTTGGGGGATGGCTCGGCTGGACTGGACTTGGTTTGGTCTCTTTGCGTTGAGATGGAAACGAGGAGAGGGAACAGGCCTGCGCAGTTCTCCCTGTCTTGCTTGGTTTGGTGGTTTGGGGCCGACGGGAGACAACTCTTATACCTGTTGCTACAGTACTGTCCTCTACGGCCCTGTTACTGAAATCCAAGCCAAAGAGGAAACCCCTGAAAAATAAAAATAAAAAAGGGCGGCTATCTGTATTCTCTTTTACGCTATCTCTGGGGATTATGCCACCCTTTTTTGCTTTCCTCTCCCCCTTTTCGTAGCAGAAACAACCATGGACCAGTCCATCCGCTCATCTGAATCGAGTTCTCAAAGGGGATGAAAGCGCTCTGCATTAGCCAAACACATTGAGACCGCCATTCCTGAGCCGGTAGCCTGACGAGACAAGAAAACTGAGACCCGGGACGCTCAATACTATTACTACATTACGTTACAGTGTATCTAAGACGACGAAAGGCGCCCAAGAGACTGCCAGTCTAAGCCGATTCGCTTGCTGCTGATGAAACGAAGCATGAGGTGGACGGAAGGGAACAACAAAAACGACAAAAAAAAACACCCAAGAAACGCGCGGTCATGGCATCGTATCTCATAAGCTCAGCCTCTCATCCAACAACTCTGCCACCCCCCGATCCGCCAGCTCGGGCATCAGTCGCACAAGAATGAGCTCGAGCGCACCGTAGAGGAGATGCCTGTTACAGTACTCGTCGGAAAAGACGTCGAGTACCCCCTCCTCAATCTCGGAAAGGATGCGATCCTGCTCGCGCTGCTCGTCCTCGTCTCCGCCGTCGGGCGCCGCCCCGACGATAGTACCAACACCCGACTCTTCATCCCGGCTGCCTTCCCTGGGCTTGCTAGTCTCGAAAATGGTACTACAACTACTGTTGGCGTCGGGACCCGTGGACCCGCCCAGGAGGAAGCTGCCGAGACGACCGCCTCCTCGGCCGCTGAGGTAAAGCCGAGACACCCATCTCGGCAAGAGGGCCCAAACTGCGCTAGCGCAGCGGCGGCGGAGGGCGCGCAGCTCGCGGTTGGATGAAGGGGCGACGAGGGTCGAGGTGCCCGGGGCGTTGTTGGGGAAGAGGGCGGCGCGGATGGAGCGGAGCAGGACGGGGAGGTGGGACGGGTCGAGTATGCGAGTGCGAATTGCGTGGGAGAAGAGCCTATATTGTTTTGCGCCGGGCGTTACCGTGCCACTTTAGGTCAGCCTCGTGTTTTTTCCTTTCTTGTTTCTTTGTTTGTCCTTTCTTTCTTCTCTTCCTCTCCTTTGTCTCAGCATGTCATTTCGTCAAGCGTCTTGCCATTTGTCTTCCTCCCCCTGCTCTTTGGGCAGCAATGGGTATGGCTTGTGCGTTGGGGGTGGTGTGAAAAGAAGAGATGGGGAGGGGTAGAGATAGATAACCAAGGGGTTGATAGACAAGAGAAGCAGAGCAAAGGGTACCACTTGGCCAAAGTCAGGGAAGAAAAGCGCGGGCAGCGTTGAAGTGTGGAGAGACGACAAGGGTGGTTGCCTTGGAATGGAAATGAAGGCAGTCTTCGCTCCGCAGGAGAGACTTGGGGTCTCTGCGAGGGTGGGACGCGGGGAACTTCCCGAGCGCACAGGCAAGCAGACGAGCTGTGCGCCGAGAGGGAAAACGGAGAGAGACGACCCTGGCGCTTAAGACAGGCTGGCCAGGCCGCCTTGCGGTGGAGCGCTGTGGCCCCGTTCGGGCGATTGATATCTGACGAAGCTTTCGCAAGCTTGACTCGTGTAAGACGATCTTGACGGAGGGTGAATACACCCGTCCCTCATCTGTAGGAGTCTCCATCCGTAGAGAAGGCCAGACGAGGCAGTTGTCGGTCGCCCTTTGCCAGAGGGGCGTGGATGGAACTGTCGAGGTGACGCGAATGGTAACGTCGTATGTGCGACCCCCCGGTTCCTGTCCCAATAGGTAGGTGATGGGCCACCTCGGCGCGTAATCGAGGCGTGCTGCTGGACGACCTTGACCGCATCGCAGAACAACCGGACACCAATGTAGCCGATCTGTTCTGTCATTGGCTGGGCGGTTATAGGTCTTTTCGAAACCATTATTGATGTCGCGAGGTAGGCGAATCGTTGCGCAGCCTAGGTGTCACCATGGCACCTGTCGGAGGACCAGAACAGTCGAATTGGCGGAGGTGTGGGCGTGCAAGCAATAGCAGCGATGGTAATAGTGGCCGGGGCATGATTTGTCCGCCGTCTGGAGCTCAAAATTACCCCAGATTGTCCCGACGGTGAAGGTTCAAGACCCCCGTGAACCAAGCGGTCTTTCATCGCGCATGACGCATTTCTACCCCTCCCGCACTTGCGGGACCAGGGCTGTCCTGGGCGCTCACTGGAGCACCGAGTTGGTCCCATGACCAACAGCTGCTGCGGTGTGACGAGGTTGGAAACGAAAGGGCAGAGGATAACTCATGACGGACAAAACAAGTGGGCGTGAGGGACTGTGAGAGAGAGAGACAGCTTCGACTTACCTATCGAGTGGCCCGTCTAGGTCAGAGAGCCGTCCGGGCCCCCTGACAGCCGCGAGCTGAAGCATAGACAAGGTCCCTCCTAGCCACGGCATCCGGGCATCCAACTCGATCCAGTCCGAGATGCAGGTCCACAGCTTAAAGGTCACAATGGGAGCCTTCTCGGGTGGCGCGGCGGCCGAAGACGTTCCCTTGGACGCCCGTCGTTTCTGGTCCGCAGCTTGGTCGGAACGGGGAGGCAGAGACGCGGAGCCCGCCAAGGCCAGCACGACGACTCGACCCCACGAGAAGGCCAGGAAGAGCCACTGAACACATGACCAGAATATACTCTGAGGCGACCATGTCTGTTGGTATTTCTGCGTGTCGGCGATGTCAATATCGTTTTTCTGGTCCGGCATGTTATGCGCCGCTCGCCTTCCCGACGCATTCTCCTGCTCCTTTGGACCCGTCTTTTGTGAACCTGAACCTGAACCTGAACCTGATCCATTCTTCCTGCCAAGCACCCTCGTCAGGATGATCAGACACTCCCATATAAGCCACGGCTGCGATAGCCTGTTGATGAAGACGTTTCCAATGATGAGCTCGGACAAGATTTGGCCAACCAAGGACGTCAGGCACTCGTTCTCGAGGTCTTCGGTAGGAAGGAGGACGGCGAGGACACCCTGGACGAGGAGCTGTCGATAGGCCGCTTCGTTCTCTTTCTGCTTGGTGATCGACTGGGGATCCTCGGGCTTGGGGACGGGAGAAAGGGGGGCTATGGGGCAGAGCGCATGGTAGACTTCGCGAGGGTCGGTTTCGGTGGGAGGCCGCGCAACGGGTCCGTGAGCTGTACGATAGGCTAGAGAAGAAGCCGCGCTGTCAGCCGGATATACACACAGCGGTTGGCTCGCGGAAGGCAGAAGGTGAAGAAATAGGAAAGTAAATAACAAAGCAAGTGGAGGTAGGCAAGACATACCAATTATATGGCTGCTGAGCAAGTCGGGGAGTTCATCAAACAATAGACTCTCCAAGTCGACCTCCCGGATCCTCTGCTCAAGAGCCCGAGTGCAGTGCGCAACAATGTGGATGATCTCGGCCAAAAAGGTCTCATCGGGCGTAATCTTGCTGTACCATGCCTGCACAAACTCCCTCAGGATGACGGCCAGCAGGGCGTACAGCTGGAGGTCGACATCGTTCCGGCTCGTGAGGGGCGGTAGGAGTTGTTCGATCGGGGCGGGCGTGCTGCCTCCTCTCTCGGCGAGATGCTGCGAGCAGAGGACGCGCCTGATGAAGGCGGATGTGGCTTTATCTGAAAGAAAGTCGGGCGAGGAGGAGGCGGAGTTGGTGGTGGTGGTGGTGGTGATGGAGTAAGAGGGGGATAGGTGAGAGCGTCCCTGGTAGCGGGACGCCGGGGCGGGAGACGGGGTCGACGCGGACACTGGCTTTTGTTTCGGTGGATGTGATGCCTGTGCCGATTCCGAGGCGGCTGTCATTGTGGTCGGGGAGACGGCCGAGGTGGTGGAGGAAGAAGGGGAGGGGGCCCTGATGACAGGACCTCGCAGCCGTGGCGTCGGTGCGCGGGAGGGAGCGGGCGAGGCCGTTGTCATGGCTAGGTTTGGTCACAGCAGGTCCTCCTCATGTTCGCATGTGTCCTTCTCGGCTTGTACGAGGCAAAGTACTGGGTATACAAGAGTCGACGTTGCTCGGTGGGAGTTGATTGTTCGATCGTCGTCCTCGTCAAGATTGGGCATGAAGTAACTCGTACAGGTAGGTACCTAGGTACACGCAGGGAGAGATAAGATTACTGATAAGAATCTGGGTATGACAGCAGGTAACAGTTGGCATACTCATATGACACCTGGCAGATGGATGGGTCTTGATTACGAAGCTATTCTGACCGCCGTGATAGGACCCCCGAGATATCAAGAACATCACGCAATGCAATGGTAGACCTCAGGAGTCGAGTCGTCGTATCAATTACCGCCGTCTATGGATCCAGCTACAACCGACCCAATCATATATGTAGGTGGCACAAGAATACACTGGCTTACTATACAGCATGGTACAGGCCAAGCTCGCAATGCGACGTCTGGCAATACAAGACACCATCTACTATTTCCCATCTCTCCCCTTATTCTTCGAACATTGGCAAAGATGTTGTTCCTTGCGTGTGTTCTTTTTCTCTTTTTCTTTCTTCTTTTCACCTACTCATCCCTCATCGTAGTCTCATAGCTGTATCACAACTGTTAGCACTCGGACACACACACACGACGAAAAGAAAACACAACATACCGCTTGCCTCGGAAGGCCCAGACGCCCCAGTTGCCGCAGCTAATGTCCTGCGGGTCGAGGTCGTTAATGTCCCACCGCAGGCTCCTAAAGGTGTTCTCGCCCGGTTCCAGCAGAATGTCAAACTCGCCGGCCGCCTTCTGGCGCACCCACTCAATGTCCCGCTCCATGTCGAACTGCGTGTACCCCGTGGCGATGATGGGCACCTTGGTCTCCAGCAGCTGCGGCAGCGTCTCCTCCCACTCGTGGCTGCTGGCCGGGTGTCCCAGGCCCGGGTGGAAGAGGACGAAGCAGTCAAAGTAGGGGTCGTACGGCTCAAAGTACCCGCTCTTGTGGATCGTGTGGTAGTAGTCGACAATGGTGCTGATCTTCATGCGCGACGAGATGCGGTCCTCCACCACCATGCCGAACGGGTTCGACGCCGTGCGCGCCGGCAGGGGGAACTCGTCGTCCCGGTTCGCCATGCTCTCGGGCCCGATGAACACGAGATGGATCCGGCTCTCCGGGAAGAGGTGCGCCAGCTGCACCCAGACGTCACGCGGCAGCGACGATTCCGCACGCGCGCCCAGGCAGAACACACGGACCGGGGGGGCGGCCAGATGAAGGTCCTTGATTTCCGTTCCCTTGGCTCCTCTGGGCGGATGGAGGGTATATCGGAGGGCTACACGTAGCGACGACCGTCAGTCTTTTGTTCCAAAGGAAAAAGAAGGCAAAGAAAAGGGTATATAGGTGTGCGGCTTACCACTCAGACTGCGGATTCCCTCGCTCGTCAACCGGCCTCCTTGCTTCACAGTATAAGGGCTGTACTCATGCAGGATGCTGCCAATGGTAATCGGATACGTCAGCAGCTTGGTGACCTGGCGCATGCTCCGCTCGTCATTGACCGCCTCAAACTCGCGCGTGTACATAAAGGTGTCCCAATTGGTCATGTTGACCACGGCCTCGGGCAGCTGGTCCTCGGCCATGACAAACTCGGGGAACGAACGGCCCGAGTGCAGGTCGTGGTCGTCCTCGTTGATCTCGCGGAGCTGGTCGCATATTTCCAGGTGCGACTCGTAGTCGTCCATCCAGTGCTCTTTGCTGCAGTACACCGGCACGCCGCAGTCGGGGCACTCAAAGTCGACGTGCGCCGGGGCGAGGTGCCCGCCCTGCTGCCCCTCGGGCGCCTCGGCGGCCTGCGGCGCGATCGTCGGCACCCGCGTGGTCCGGTGGTGCGGATGCGGGCAGTAGGCGTGCTGCCTCATGAACGCGGCGCGGCGTCGGATCTGCGGGATCGGGCTGTTGGTGAACGAGTGGAACAGATTGTCGGGTTTCAGGATCGGTTTCTGGGCCTGGCCGGAGTTGGCCCCGGGCGCCGAAGCCGCGGCGGCTGCTCCCTGGGCGGCCGAGGTCGTCGTGATGCTCCTTGCTGCGGCTAACCTGTTGCCATCCCTCGACTGGTACGACGCCGTCGTGGTGATGGTTCGGAAGGGACGGGATGGCTTCGCTTGAGCGAACCGCGCCACCGGTCGCCCGGGGATGAACTGCCTCCTCAATGTGACCGAGCATCTCGAACACACGCCGGAGCTCGCGCTCCTCAGTAAAGGCTCCATGCTGGGACCGAAACGTTGCTTGAACCGAGAGGGGTGGAGCTTGGTATAACAGTTTCCCGTCGCCTGATGTTCATGGTGCGAATGGGCTAAATAATTAAGGGAATTCCGTTTCTCCCATTCTACCGTCACGTGTCGGAGCATTGGTTGGTCCGTGCGGGGGACTGGTAGGCAATGATTAGTAATTCAACACGTAACAGGTATCACGAAGTACGAAGTACATCGACGTCTTGACATCTTGACCTCTGTCGTCACTCCGCCCTTTTCTTCGTTGAACCCGTCCCCCCGCGTCTTGTCTCCGACAGCAGTGCTTCTATCTAGAGTTGAACATGAGGTCGACAGAAAGTACGAATCGTACGGAGGATCGTATCTCCACCGTCCGCTAACATGGCCATATGGTCGTAGTCGTCGGCACCCCGACAGACGCTTCATTTCCGTTGGAACGATGGCAACCGTGGCCCGGATAACATGGCTATTATCTACGTGTAACGACAGATCCACAACTTCGTATTGCAGCATCTCTCAGTCCGAACCATCGCACATCTTATACCCACACGAACCATCACAGCAGCGATACCGAGTCGACCATCAGCACCAGTAGAAGCCCCTCTGAAAGACAATATGCAAATCACTGTCCCGCATCATCCAACCCTGCACAACGTAACACGCGCACCGCTCGCCGCCCCGGGTATCTCTCTTTACGTCCGTGGAAAAAGCAGTCCCAAAGGTCACCGTTCCCCAGGAAAATCGGTCCAGTAACTCGAGCATATCTTCGCGGCAGAACGAGAGGGTCTCAGACCCGCCGAAGCTGAGTTGGTCCTTGTAAGGCCCATTGTCCAGTTCCTCAAGCCGCTCCTGGATCAGGGATCGCGACAGGGCTGGCCGCTCCCATTTACCATTGACCTCGACGTCCGCGAATAGAGGCATCGTCCAACTGACCTCCCAACTAAACCCACCTTTGCGGCATCTCCCCAGCCTTGGCCTAGGTCCAACCCTGACCTGGGGCCGGCATGCTAGTGGAAATCTCTCGGCCAGCGTCTGCCCTGGTCGGATGAGGTCCCCCCAGCATTCGTTGCATTGCCAAACACAATGCCACGTGGGCCAGTCGTCCGGACTCCGTACTAATGTAGAAATGATATGTTGAATGGCCTGCCCCGTGAGACGGCAATGAGGACACGCATTCACGTGGCCGAACCATAATCCACATACCCTCAGCTCCGCGGCCTTTTCCGCTTTTCGACTTGGAGGGAACATCTCTTCTGGATGGTTCTCGCCGCACAGGGAGCAGTCCAACGTTCGTTTCTCTCCGTCAACTTCTATTGCTCCCCCTTCCTCGGGACCCAGACGCTGGGCAGAGGGGGGTTTTGGCTGCAGGTCTCGCATCAGAAGTTCGCGTGTGCGCTGTCTGCAATCCGAGAAGAAGACGTCGACGGAGCGGGCGCGGAAGGCTTGCAGAGGTAGGCTGCCGAGTACGATGGCGTGGGCCTCCATATCGAGGATCAAAGAGGAGTCTTTCTCGTGGTACCGGGCAAATTGGCGGTTGCTGAACAGGTCGGCAAAGCGGTGGCTGACTTGTCGGATGAGGTAGATCTCGGCTATGCCGCAATCCGCCAGATAGCCCATGATTTGAAGTAGGAGCTCGCTGGGGAGGCTGCAGAGCGTTTCTCGTGCGTTGCGGCGGCGGTTGACGAGCCAAGAGGGCTCCTGTTCCTGGTGGTCAAGAGTAGATGGGGTGCTGGTGGGCACCGTTTCACTTTGCGACGCCATACTCAGTAATTGTAATGAGGAGTGAGCTGAGGTGGCAGAAGAATGTGTGGTTGCAAGAACGCGGAGGGACAGGAAGAAGGCTTGGGACGATGATTAGGATTCAGGACTGGTGACATATTCCCAGGGCAGAGGATTCTTATATAGGACTGAAGGACTGACGATAGGTAGGCATACTTTTACATAGAGTTAACTTTCCCTGGAAGCTCAACCTTATGGACAAAATATGGTTTGTCTTCCAATATTCTTCGTCACGCGGCGTCGCTGCCTCACTTTCACCGGGTAAGGAGTCACATAATAACTTCAATCAAGGCGTATTTTAACTTTGAATTCCTATGGGGTCCGAACCTTGTACTGCCTGCCCCTTGATTTATGACTCTATTGGCTGCCTGGTCGATATGAGACACTGCAACTTGCAAGAAACTGAGCCACGGCCCGCATTGAATTAGTTGTTCGCGGGAGGGATCATCCTAGAGGTCTCTCAGAACGTGGGTGGTGCTGTCCGAACAGAGGTAACTAGGGTGTATTGGACTTTACGTTGCCATTATGATACAGGTATCCATAGTAAGACTTTCTTGTTATAGAAAAAGTGTTATATTCCCGTGTAGGAGAAAGAATATCCCTCCAGCTAAGAGCTGTAGAGGCTAGATAACCGATGGTCCTGCGCACTGCCGTAACTCCCACTGTCAGAGTGGCGCACATGTTCTCCTTTGCCCCCAGTTCTTGTCCTCTCACGGCTCTAATTCCACCAACACGACAACGAGTTATTTAGACAGACCAGCAACTCGACCCGATGTACTCGGCCACCGACGACGATGGACGATGGATGGCCCGATACCTTCCGGTTCGACGCTTGGGCCAGGGATGGAGGAAGAAGCCTTTGATGAAGAGCGTAGACTAGAAAGCCTTTATAAACCCCGTGTAGCGCAAGTGGCATGCTGATCCCGAACTTGTTCCTGATATTGGGTCGGCCCCAAGTGCGGATCCTTGAGGCTAAGCGGACTACATATTTCCAGCGCTGCTCCTCGACGAGATCCAGACTGACTACCAGTTCTCCTCTTGGAACCGTGCCTCCACCGATCCAGTGACACCTGGTACACGATACCGTGTGCCTTGAACCGCACAACGGCCACGTCACGCCGACGGTGGTCGAGGTAGCGCAGCCAACAGCGTGGACAGCTACCGCGTAAGTGGACGGGCCAGGTACAAAGAGCTTGTTACCTCTGAGCGTCTTGTCTTTGCCTGCTCGTCATGTACGGTGTGGCTTACGCCATAGTAGGGCTGATGGATGTAAGTTCTCAGCTCTCAGTGTTGGACGTCGAGTTGAATTGGTACGAACTTACAAATCACGTGACTTTGGCTGCACAACGGTTGGCTTACTAAGGTCATGTAAGTGCACGGACCACGTCGCGCAATTGACCCAGCCTTCCCAACTCCGCCTGAAATTTTGTATGCTCAAGCTTCTTCTGACCAACTGCCCAATGTAAATGAACCCATCTTTCCCCCACGCATCCAATTCGCCCTCGAGCTTTAGCCGGATGTCGCGCGGGCTGTCCACGCCCCAGCTGTCAAGATGGCGACCACCTCCAACATGTTCCTCTACTCCTTGACGGTGCAGCCGCCGACAAATATCACCCAGGCTGTGCTGGGCCAGTTCTCCGGCACGAAGGAACAGCAGATCATCACCGCCGCTGGCCCGCGGCTGACTCTTCTTCGCCCCGATCCTACCCAGGGCAAAGTCATCACGTTGCTTTCTCAGAACATCTTCGGCATCATCCGGGCAATGGCCGCGTTCCGGCTGGCGGGAAGCAGCAAGGGTGAGTTCGACTGAGAAGCACGCGTCTTTCCAAAGCGCGATGCTATCGAGGCGTCTTCTTCATCTATTGAAGAGAATATCAAACTCGGACATCATGCTAACAGCTTCATCTTTATAGATTACCTGATTCTCGCGACGGACTCTGGCCGAATCACCATAATAGAGTACCTCCCCGCCCAGAATAGGTTTCAGCGCCTGCATCTCGAGACCTTTGGCAAGTCGGGCGTCCGGCGCGTCATACCCGGCCAGTACCTCGCTTGTGATCCCAAGGGCAGAGCATGCCTGATCGCGTCAGTGGAGAAGAACAAGCTAGTCTACGTCCTCAACCGGAATTCCCAGGCTGAGCTGACCATCTCGTCGCCGCTAGAGGCCCACAAGCCTGGCATCCACGTCTTGTCCATGGTGGCGTTGGACGTGGGCTATGCCAACCCGGTCTTCGCTGCCCTGGAAACCGACTACTCAGAGGTCGACCAGGACCCGACGGGCCAGGCCATCTCCGATGTCGAGACCCAGCTCGTTTACTACGAACTGGATCTTGGCCTCAATCACGTGGTCCGGAGATGGTCCGATCCTGTGGACTCGACCGCCTCCCTCCTCTTCCAAGTGCCCGGCGGTAACGACGGGCCTAGCGGCGTTCTCGTCTGCGGAGAGGAGAACATCACATATAGGCACTCCAACCAGGAAGCTTTCCGGATACCCATCCCACGCCGGCGTGGCGCGACGGAGGACCCGTCGAGAAAGCGCAACATTGTCGCGGGCGTGATGCACAAGCTCAAGGGCAGTGCTGGCGCTTTCTTCTTTCTTCTGCAGACTGAGGATGGCGACCTCTTCAAGGTGACAATCGACATGGTCGAGGACCAAGACGGCAACCCCACGGGAGAAGTAAAGCGGCTCAAAATTAAATATTTTGATACCGTGCCCGTGGCATCCAGCCTGTGCATTCTCAAGAGCGGCTTCCTGTACGTTGCCAGTCAGTTCGGCAACTACCACTTTTACCAATTCGAGAAGCTCGGCGACGATGACGACGAGCTCGAGATCACGAGCGATGATTATTCGCCTGATCCCAAAGCGTCATACGACGCCGTCTACTTCCATCCCAGACCGTTGGATAACTTGGCCCTGGTCGAGAGCATTGATTCCATGAACCCGCTGCTCGACTGCCAGGTGGCCAATCTGACCGACGAGGATGCACCGCAAATCTATACCATCAGCGGTAGCGGCGCGAGAAGCACGTTCAGGATGCTCAAGCACGGCTTGGAGGTGAACGAGATTGTCGCGTCCGAGCTTCCCGGCATCCCTTCGGCCGTTTGGACACTGAAACTCAACCGGGGGGATCAATACGACGCGTACATTGTACTGTCTTTCACCAACGGCACGCTGGTGCTGAGCATCGGGGAAACGGTAGAGGAAGTTAACGACTCCGGTTTCCTCACCTCGGCGCCGACATTGGCAGCCCAGCTTCTCGGCGAGGATGGCCTCCTCCAGGTGCACCCCAAGGGCATCCGGCACATTCGGAATGGCCAGGTGAACGAGTGGCCGGCGCCGCAGCATCGGTCCATCGTGGCGGCCACGACGAACCAGCATCAAGTTGCCGTGGCCCTCAGCTCAGGCGAAATCGTCTATTTTGAGATGGACACGGACGGGTCACTGGCCGAATACGACGAGAAGAAGGAGATGTTCGGCACCGTCACCTGCCTGTCCCTCGGCGACGTCCCGGAGGGCAGGCTGCGGAGCTCGTTCTTGGTGGTGGGATGCGATGACAGTACGGTCCGCGTCCTCAGCCTCGACCCCGAGTCCACGCTGGAGAGTAAATCCGTCCAAGCTCTGACGGCGCCGCCTACATCGCTGGCCATCATCGCCATGGAGGACTCGTCCTCGGGTGGGTCGACGCTGTACCTGCACATCGGCCTGCACTCGGGAGTCTATCTCCGCACCGTCCTGGACGAGGTCACCGGCGAGCTCACCGACACCAGACAGAAGTTCCTGGGGCCCAAGTCGGTCAAGCTATTCCAAGTCACGGTCCAGGGACGGACGTGTGTTCTGGGGTTGAGCTCCCGCCCTTGGCTGGGCTACGCCGACCCGATCTCCAAGAATTTTGTGCTTACGCCGCTGAACTACGTTGACCTCGAATGGGGATGGAATTTCAGCAGCGAGCAATGCGAGGAGGGCGTCGTCGGTATTCAAGGCCAATCCCTCAGGTAAGCTTCCGTTCCTCTCCCACAGTTTTTGTTTGCTCGCCTGCAGAATGATGATAAAAAGGGATCCTACGCCACATGGCCATGAGGATGAACTTTTTTTGTACCAATTGTTCCTACTGAACTGCTTTCTTTTTACAACGTCAAGATCGAGAATGCCTGGATTACCGACGTTCAAGCTAACAGACCATTCAGGATATTTGCGATTGAGAAACTAGGAGATAGCCTTACACAAAAGTCCATCCCCCTCACATACACACCACGGCGCCTCCTCAAGCATCCCGACCTCCCCATGTTTTACACCATCGAAGCGGACAACAACACGTTGCCGCCAGAGCTACGGGCCCAACTCTTGGCGGACCCCGGGGCGGTGAACGGAGATGCGCAAACCCTGCCGCCAGACGAGTTTGGGTATCCCAAGGGCAAGGGCCGGTGGGCGTCGTGTATCAACGTCATCGACCCGCTGTCCGAAGAACAACGAACGGTGCAGACGGTTGACCTGGATAACAACGAAGCGGCAGTCAGCGCCGCCATCGTCTCGTTTACGAGCCAGGATGACGAGAGCTTCCTCGTGGTGGGCACCGGTAAAGACATGGTGGTGAATCCTCGGCAGTTTGCCGAAGGTTATATCCATATCTACCGGTTCAGCGAAGAGGGGCGCGAGCTGCAGTTCATCCACAAGACCAAGGTGGAGGAGCCGCCGACGGCTCTGGTCGGCTTCCAAGGCAGGCTCCTTGCTGGCATCGGGAAGACACTGCGCGTGTACGACCTGGGTCTGAGGCAGTTGCTGAGAAAGGCGCAGGCGGAAGTGGCGCCGCAGCTCATCGTCTCCCTCAACACGCAGGGGAACCGGATCATCGTGGGCGATGTCCAGCAGGGCATGATCTACGTGGTGTACAAGCCGGCGACAAATAAGCTCATCCCTTTTGTGGACGACACGATCGCTAGATGGACCACGTGCGCCACCATGGTCGACTACGAATCGGTGGCAGTGGGCGACAAGTTTGGCAACGTGTGCATCGTGCGGACGCCGGAGAAGGCAAGCCAGGAGGCCGACGAAGAGCAGGCCGGGCTCCACCTGATGCACACGCGGGACTACCTCCACGGGACGCCGCACCGGCTCACTCTGGTCAGCCACTTTTACTGCCAGGATGTGCCGACGAGCATCTCCAAGGCCAGCCTGGTGGTGGGAGGCCAGGAGGTGCTCCTGTGGAGCGGCATCAGCGGGACGATTGGGGTGTTTATCCCGTTTGTCACGCGCGAGGATGCCGACTTTTTCCAGACGCTGGAGCAGCACATGCGGACGGAGGATCCTCCGCTGGCAGGGCGGGATCACCTCATGTACCGCGGGTATTACGCGCCAGTCAAGGGGGTGATTGACGGGGACCTGTGCGAGAGGTTCAGTCTGCTGCCGAATGATACGAAGCAGATGATTGCGGGCGAGTTGGACCGTTCTGTTCGAGAGATTGAGAGGAAGATTTCCGACGTTCGCACCCGCTCGGCTTTCTAAAAAGGGTCCTGAGGGTCTTGACATGATTCCATGGGTTGGCGTTGGCGGTTTGCGGTTTGCGTTTTGGCTGCTGAACGGGGCAGGGAAGCAGTATGCGGCGTTTTTATGCTTTGACGAGCCCAAGGCATCTATTCCCATGGAGGACGAATGGTGGTCTTGAAATGTGTATTCAACAGTAAGGTGTCTAGTACGCGGTAATCTAGGTCGCAGGGTGTGTCGGGTTGAGTGCAAGAGTGGATGGTTTCAATGCATTTGAGGGCATTCCCATGTTCCATCCTGTTGTGACTTGCCAAAAAATAGAAAGAAAAAAAAAGAAAAGAAAAAAGTATCACCTGAACTACTGGCCAAACAGCCTCCACCCCTTCTTCTTCCTCGGCGCCGAACTCGAGCGATGAGGGTTCTCCCGCTCCCAGTCCTCGTCGGCGCGGTAGACATCAACGGCCGCAGCCAGATCGTAGCCGGCCTGCTCGAGGTAGAGCAGAGCGACGTCGTAGTCGTGGACCTTGCAGGCGACCATGAAGCGGCGGAGGGTGGCCTTGCGGCGCTCGTCGTCCTCGCCGGCGACGGGGCGGGGGCTGAGGCTGACGCCGGCGCGGTAGTGGGATGCGGGGATGAGGAGGGTGCGGCGGGCGGCGAGGAGGTGGTCGCTTGACAGGTTGTTGGCGCGGCGGAGGACGGCGGCGGGGACGCCGTAGCGGAGGCTCAGGGAGGGGATGGTGTCGTTGGGGTGGTGGAGGAAGTGGAGGGTGTCGTCTGGGGGTTGGTGTTGTTGCTTGGCCTTGTCGGGGGCTTCGGGAGTGAAGGATGGGTTGGGTGTGTATGGTGGGGGAGGATCGTCGGGGTGTGGATATGGTGGGCCGGTCGAGTCGGGTTCGAGGTCTGTCGCGGAGGGGGTCGGTGTGGATGTCGAGGAGGAGGGGGTTGTTTGGCAGTAGGGACAGTAGGAGGCGAAGCGAGAGTTCTTCTGGTTGATGGGAGATTCACATCAGTTCGGTGTCAGTGGACAATGTGAACGGGTCGAAGATCACAAGGACGTACATAAAGACAGAGTCCACAGATGATCCGACGGCAGCATGGCAGTTCTCGATCTTCTGGAAGAGGCTTCTCGGAATCTGGGATGAAGCGCGGGAGATGGCATAGGAGAGTGGCGCAAGTACAGCATGATGCTGGAGGGGGCGAAGAGGAGTCCTTCTGGTCGATACGAACGAGGCCCATTTCCAAGTACTCGATGTATTGGTTTGACGATGGAATAAATGGCGTTTATACTATCATGGAAGCCAACAGGTAAATATATTCGATGTAGGTATGACCTTATGTTGGGTAGATGTTGAGTAGGCGAGTTCAAGGTAGATGTAAGTGAGAAATCGCGACGTTGGAGATCCAAGCCATGGATGACGGGTAGAACGGTTGTGGCAAGGAGGCGTCTTTCAAGTATATAATGACTAATTTCGGTCTGTCCATCAGCCCGTACACCGTGCGATATCATGGCCTCGTTGGCGCAGTGGTAACGCGTTGCACTTGTACTCCATGTCATATGCAAAGATCACTGGTTCAAACCCAGTACGAGGCATCATTTTTTGTTTTTATTTTGCTTTTTTTGGTCTTCTTTTTCTTTTTCTTTTTCTTTTTCTTTTTCTTTTTCTTTTTCTTTTTCTTTTTCTTTTTCTTTTTCTTTTTCTTTTTCTTTTTCTTTTTCTTTTTCTTTTTCTTTTTCTTTTTCTTTTTCTTTTTCTTTTTCTTTTTCTTTTATCATCATCCACTCTATTATTCTTCTTCATCCTTCATCCCCATTCTTTCTATTATCCCTTTCCATTTGTTACCTCGTAGTCTTTGTCAAATGTAAATTAAATTCATTAGTTTATTTATTCGTTTAATTTTATTCCGTACTCTTATCAGTATTTCTTCCATACTCTCCACACCCGGTCTCCAGGCCTTATATTCATCAATGACTCTCGTACAATGAAGAACAACGCGTACTAGGATTACTTGTGTATACTAATTATGTATAGCCTTTAGAATTGCCCAAAAGTAGTGCAATGGTCTCCTCCCGAAACGTTCTTGTTCTCCTTCAGACAATCAGCCTCCTGCGCCTTGCACAGAGCAGTCGCCGACACCCAGGCCAGGAACCCCTTGTCCTGGAGCTGCGACTTGGCATACACATTGCGGCACGACTCGCCCTGCTCCTTGCAGGCGTCGACGCAGGCGCCCTTGACCTGGTTGCGCTTGTAGGCCGGGCAGCGCAGGGTGTTGGCGAAGAGGTAGTGCTTAAAGTGGAAGCCGTTGTTAAAGTCCTCCTCGACATCGTTGCACGTCACGAACGGCATCTCGATGCCGCCCACGGGGTTGCCGGGACCGTAACCCTTCAGCCGGTTCTTGGGCTGGACGCAGATGCTGGTCGGTTCCGGGACGACGGGGACGGTCGGCTCCGGGGTAGGGGCGGCCGTCTCGGTGCAGGGAATGGTCGAGGTGGTGGTGGTGGGCTGCTCGCCGCCACGGGGGGGATTGTCGGAGATGAAATCGGCCTTGGAGCAGTCCTTGCCCGGCTTGCAGGTGGTCAGGCAGTAGGTGCCGAGGTCGGCGCACCACTTGCCGAACTTGAGGCACTCCAGGGACCCGGGCCATCCCGCGGTGCCCAGGCACGCCGCCGTCTGCAGGACGCACTTGCCCTTGGCGGCGAGACAGCCCAGCTTGTTGTCAAAGTGGGGGATCGGGTCGCTGCACCACCTGCCGCAGCAGTACTCCGAGGTGGGGGGGACGACGACCTCGGTGGTGCAGATGGCGGGGGCGGACGAGGTGGCGGCGGGCTCGGAGGTGATGACGACGGAGGAGAAGGTGCTGGGGGGTTGCGACGGCTCGGGGCTGACGACGGCAGACGAGCTGGCGACGGGGGAGGAAGAGGGAGCTGGAGGAGCCGAAGGGACGTCGGAGGACGAGGGGACAGGGGGCACTTCGGAGGACGAAGGGGCAGGAGGAGCCGAGGGCACTTCCGAAGACGAGGGGACAGGGGGCACTTCGGAGGACGAAGGGGCAGGAGGAACCGAGGGCACTTCGGTAGACGACGGAACAGGAGGAACCGAAGGGACGTCAGAGGTGGACGGAACAGCAGACTCCGAAGGCACGGGGCAAAGGTCAGGCTTCTCCTCGCCGCAGGGCACCTGGGACTGGAAGCCTTCGGCCAGGTAAATCTGGATGCGGCCGCGGCCACCGCAAAGCTGCGAAGAATCGCCATGGCAGGGCATATCGCACTCGGCAGCCTGGGCAGGGATGGAGTCGTCGGCCTTGAGGGCGCCGCACCAGCACTCGCTACCGTACTCGACGCCGGCATGGGGGAAGCCGCCGGCCCGGCAAGCGGCGATGCAGAGCTGCGGGGTCATCTCGGACGAGCTGAGCTGGTCCTGGGGCCACGAGAGGGCGCGGCCGGCGGTGGAGTCGTCGGTCCAGCAGCCAATGTCGACGTAGTCGTCCTCGTCGACCTGGTCGGGGTCCGGGAAGGTGGGGTCGCTGTGGACGGAGAGGGAGTCGTCTCCGCCGCAGACCTGGTCCGCGTTGCCGTTGCAGGGGAACGAGCACTCGGACTCGTCGAGCTGGTCGCCGTCGACGACGTTGCCGCAGAAGCAGATGCCGTAGTACTTTAGCCCGGAATAGCGGAAGCCGTTGCCTTGGGCATGTCAGTCATTTCCTGGGAAACTTGGAAGAACTGTGCGTGCAAACTCACCCTTGCAGATGGCAGAGCATGCCTCAACGGTCATGCCGTCAGAAGTCACGGAAGACCGATAGACGAGGCTCTTTCCGTCGGCATCGGCGTAGCAGCCGGAATACTCAAAGGGAGCAAACTCGCTGGGGCAAGGAGGTTCCTCGTTATGCCAGGCCTGGACCATGGGGCCAAGGCCAAGGGCAACAAACGTTGCCCATGTTCGAAGGGGAGCCATTGTGCTGGCAGAAATTACGAGTTACTAGGATGTGGAAGAAAGAAATGTAGATTAAATGCAGATATATCCCGGGAAAGGGAAAAGACGAACGAATGTGACAGGGCAAGATAGGAACGAGTGTATGTACCGGAGACACCGGAGTTGGAGGTGAAGAGCCGGAGAAGAAGACCACACTCCAAAGTAGGGCGAAGGGTGCCCTACGCATATATTTATATCATGAACATTCTCTTGTCGTCTCCTGAGGCGGCTTGACCAGATACTTGGCTCCCGGTTCACCGGTCCCCCCTGACCCTGTCCCTCTCTCCCCCCTCTGCAACGGTGAAAATCAGCCGGTTCAGGTCGAACTAGCCCTATGAGGCAAATGGATAAAAGTCTAGGCGAATCCGCCATGCGTGGCTTAGGCGTGGGCGGCATCTGTCGAGATAGCTGGACACCAGAGGTCGATCTCGCAGCCCCCGGTCATGCGAGACAGGGGAAAGAATACAGCCCTGCATAAAGACACCGGCTCAGCTCAGTATATCGCTGGCAGAGGGCTTAGCTCGGCATCCGCCGGACGATAGACGAGCGACCATTCCCGTTTGAGAGGGGGGCGCTGCGAGGAAGAAAAAAGGGCTGAGCATCTGTGCGGTTGAGGTCAATGCCTGGGTTCAAGTCCTTGGCGACCATGCTGAAGGTGTGCCCACGGAAATTTCCTTATTCCTTTTGTTTCTTTTCATCTGTCCCTTCGGCTCTATAAACATTCCTTTTCCTGCTTTGGCTGGTTTGCCAGCCTTGTTCAGTCTCGGTTGACAGCATGCTGCGCTGTTATAAGTCAGTAGTCAGTAGTCAGTAGATAACCAGGACTACTACACTCCCAACACTCCCTAATCATGGCTTAACAGAAAGAAACAGTCTTACCACCGTCATGTTCTACTCCAATATCCTTGCCTATAGGCGTACAACGTACAACGTAAACTGACGCCAAGTCTGGAGCCCTCTTTCCCTCCTCCATCTCAGGGGCAGCAAACAAGACGCTCAGGTCAGGTCATGGGCTCATCTCCCCACTTTCCCACCAGCTCGGACCAAACTAGACCCCCCCTTGGATTGGCTTGACCAAAGGTGGTAATTAGAGGCAATTTGTCGTCTTTGCGCCCCTCGAAATAGGTTGCCGTGAGGTGCCATCTCGCTTCGACCGGTGCTGCAACCGGCGCATTCTAGACCGGCCCCCCACTCACTAACACCTAGTCTGTCTATGCAATGGCGACGGCGTGGGTAAAGGGAAAGACGCGAGAAGAAAAGGAAAAAGAAGCCAAGAAACTACCCGGATAATTACTTGTTCCAATATTGCAACCTCAGACGGGCCCCGGGACATGGGTTCCTGCATCCCTCCCGTCCCGTCTATTGGATGGACGCCCCTCGTGGAAGCGAGCCGTGTGCGCTTGGCAGGCCAATGTTCCACGAGCTTTTCCGGTATAGGGCGTCGGTGTCTTGACCGTCGTCAGGTCGGTCCCCTGAGCCTGACACTCGAGCCATCTGGTCGGGCTTGGCCTTGCTTGGAAGAACCAGATGGGCGGCCTCTCCGAGTCTCGTCTCTCGTCCTAGCCATTCCAACGCCTGTTCAAGTCTAGTCTTCAGCCCTGTCACAGTAAGAAATGCCTCAATATGTGCGTGTCATTCTAGCAGCTCCTTCAGATTAAAAAAGGCAAGGAGATGACCCCGTATGTCTTTAACAGTACAACCAGCGACCTTAACAAACGACGGCGTCAATCAAAAAATCCATGGCCTGGAACTCCAATGCGGCGCTTTTTTGTGCACCATCCATCATCCCAACAAGTTCCATCTCCTCATGTCCCGTAGCTCAGTTTCCTCCCTTTTTACGCAGATGGGGAGGCACCCACTTGTCCGGCCCACCCGACGGCTTCCACGACTCGGCCCCAGACGCCGGCGACGCGTTGCGACCGTTCTCGCCGCGGCTCGACGCCGTGCGGCTCATGGGTGCTCCGCCCGACGCCGATCGCTCCGGAACCGTATCGTTCTCCACCGCGCCGCCCGCCGCCGCCGCCGCCCGCTTGGCAGCCTCGCGCTCGCGCCAGCTGGGCTTGTTGCCCGCCAAGTTCAGCCGAGGAGGACCACCAGCCCCGCGGTCGCTCGAATCGTTGCGCTCCATCACCGCCGGTGCTTGACGCGCCGGCGGCGCGCTGTCTGAGCCCGACCCGGACCCGGCGCCCTTGGACATCTCCCTCTCGCGCCACTTTCCGGCTCCCGGCAGGTTGAGCGCCGGCCGGCGAGATTCGCCCAGGTCGGCACCGCCGCGAACAGGAATCGCCGCTGCTGCGCTCCTCTCGCGTTCCTTCTCGGCCTTGCGGCGAGCCAGCGCCTCTTCCTCGCGCCGC
The DNA here is from genome assembly GCF_042370955.1 of Sodiomyces alcalophilus JCM 7366. Taxonomy (NCBI): domain Eukaryota; kingdom Fungi; phylum Ascomycota; class Sordariomycetes; order Glomerellales; family Plectosphaerellaceae; genus Sodiomyces; species Sodiomyces alcalophilus. The sequence continues at coordinate 1,971,095 of NW_027263538.1, forward strand.
GCCTGCATCGCCACCTTCTCCGCCAGCTCCTGTCGCTCCCTCTCGCGCTGCTCCTTGAGACGAAGCATCTCCTGGCGCCGAGCCTCGGCACGCTGCTCCTGCTCCTCCTTCTCCCGCGCCGCCTGCTCCTCCGCCTCGCGAAGCGCCCGCTCCTTCTCCTCGCGCTCGCGCTTCTCCTGCAGCTTGCGTTCGCGGTACGCCTTCTTGCGCGCGGCAATCTGCTTCTCCAACTCCCGCTCAGCGTCCCTGCGACGCTTCTCAAACTCGTCGCGCCGACGCTCGTGGAGGTTCTCCCGGAACGATTCGTAATGCGGCATGAGACGGGTCAGACGGTGCTTCAGCTCCACGCTCTCCTCGTGCTTCGCCTTGGACTCCTTCAGAGTCGCCGCCTTGGTCTTCTCGTAGGCCGCACGGTCAAGCTCCGTCTGCCTCTCGTAATCTTCACCCAGCTTCTTCACCTCCTCCTTCCGGAACGCTCGCTCCAGGTGGTCGATGCGCTTCCAGACGATGCGGAGCTTCTCGTTGATGTCATTCTTCTCCCGCTCGAGCTGGGCGACCTTCATGGCCCGGATGGCGTTCGGGTCGAGGTTGTCCAGATCGTCGAGGTCCAGATCAATCTCCTTGGGGTTGATCTTGAGGTCGGCAATCTGCTTCTTAAGTTCTTCCTTACGCACGCGATCACGCTCCGCCTTCATGCGCCTCTCCTCCCGCTCCTTCTGCTCGTCCGCGAGACGCTTATCCTCCTGCTCCTGCAGAATCTGCTCGCGGAGACGCTTCTGGCGCGCAATCTCCCGCTCCTTGCGCGCTTGCATCTCAGACGCCTCCTCCTTGCGCTTCTGGATGATGTCCTTGCGCGCAAGAATCTCGCGGTGCTCTTGGTCGGCGCCCGCCTTGGCGCGGGCCAGGGCCGCCTGTCTCGCCTCGAAGCGAGCCTTGTTGAAGTCCGAGTCGATGTAGAAGCACGTGTTGTAGAGCGACTTGGCCAGCCGAGTCAGCTGCGAGCGGACAATGTCCGACGGCGTGTTCTGTAGTCGCTGAACCGAGCCGCCGTCGGCCTCGGCAGAGCCCGCACCAGAGCCCGAGTGCGCAGCCCTGGAAGACGAGAAGACGTCATTGTCAAAGCTCAAAACGCCCGTAGCGTGGTCCATGCGAATGGCCAGATCGCCCTTCTTGTTTCCGTTCATGATAAACTTCTCGATGGTGGCACGGGTGACCTGGAAAGGCTCGGGGAACTCGGCGAGACGCTCGACGAAGCTAAGATCCACCGTCTCGTAGACCTGAGACAGCTGCTGGAACAGGCGGGTCAAGATGACCTGCTGCAGCGGTAGAATGTACTTCTCCATCTCGGCGTCGGCGCCAATCTTGACAAGAATGGGCGAGATCTTCTGGCAGATGGAGAGCGGGTGGAAGTCCACCTCGAGGATGTTATAGAGGTCACGGATCTCAGGACGAGCCCGCTTGAGAAGGCCCCTGGTCAGCGCATCCCGGAACAGGCCGGCGCGCGTGGGCGCCTGCGCCATGCCGAGGAGGTGAGTAAGACGAGCGTTCTTATTCTTGCGAGACTCGTCAAAGTCGACCATGGCGCCTCGAGACCGGGTGGTGCTGATGACGGGAATGGCCAGGGCGGACAGAAGCACGAAAGAGGCGGCCCTCTGAAGGTCAGCGTCCGTGGCGGGTGGGTTATCCGCCTTCTTCCCCTGGCCAGAGGCAACCAAGGCGGCCGACTGTCGGAGAAGGGTGTAGTAGCGCGACCAGGACGCGGCATGGAACAGGTAGTTCTCGCCCACGAGGAAGATGCGGGTGAGCTTCTCGTAGTAGTTGGCCATCATGACGTTCTTGGGCGGTCGCTTGCTGAGGTTGAGCAAAGTATGAATATCCTCGACGGAGCGGAAAGCCTCCTGCCAAAGCTCCAACTCGACAGCGACATTCAGCTGCTGGAAGCGGGTCTCCAAGTGACGCTGAAGCGTATCTGGATCGCTCAGGTTGATGGCATGCATCTGGGACGAGTACTTGGCAGCCGTCTGCACGTGGTTGCGGAGCAGCTCGCAAAGCCTCCGGAACTCGGTTTTTCTGGCATACTTGAGGCAGAAGTCGAACGCCTGCATGGCGGTGCTCTGGTACAGAATCTCGAGCCGGGCATTGTTCCGGAGGATGTCGAGGACGGTGCGGTAGGCCTCCCACAGGAACTTGAGCCAAGGCGTAACAATGGCACGGTCTGTACGGTCGCGGGACTGTTCGCCGGAGACGGTGGCGAGCAGAATAGACTCGGGAGTTTCGCTGGCCTCCAAGTCGTCGACGTTGGAGGTGGCCGTCGACGCATCGATGGTGGATTGGACTTCGTCGGCCTTTTGTTGGGCGGCGGTCACCTTTTCGGCGGCCAGTTCGATGAATTTTTTCAGAACCAACTACAATACCAGGTTAGCTTGATGAATTCACGATGTTCCTTCTCGTCGTTCGAAGAGGAGTAGGTCTGCTGCAACTTACTTCGATGGTTCCAACGTCGGTATTTTGGCTAATGTTTTTGTACTGGTATAGTGCATCCTTGGCGAGCTTTCCCTTCTTTTGCTCGACCGACAGCTCCACCAGCAGGACCACCACGGGTTCTAACGATGCGATGGGGACGTTGCGGGATCGCTTCGACGTGATGTGCTCGTGGAGGAGAGTCAAGGCGGCGGGCGCCTGGTTGACGCCGATGAGCTCATGGGCGCGCTTGAGCACATTTTCGGGTTTTTGGTGGGGTGGGGGCGCCTGGAACGATTTAAAGATTTATCAGCACAATCGTCAATGAAGCATGACATCCGAGAGGCTGGACGACATGACATGGCAGAGGGAGGGGCAGCGGCGGAAGAGAGATGGCCATGACGCCATTGAGGGTTTATGGTGTGAGGCGAGGGGCAAGACGGTATGGCGGAGGGTCTTTTCAAGGCGTCAGAACTCACCATGATGGGCGATGTCCTCTCAGAAAAAACTCGCGATGGGTCGCTCTGTATCTGATGAGAGGCTGCAGCGCAAAGCCTGGACGCGAGCGAGACGGTTGACTTGGCTGATCGCTGCGGGTTATTGCGTTGCGTTGCGGAGGAGATCACGGAAGAGGATTTTTTCAAATTCCCTGTGTGGACGGCTAACCTGTGATCTGTGCGCGGGATCTCCACTGTTTAGAAGGCTGGTCACGTGATACTGAGTACAAGCCACAAGTGACGCCGCACAGTGGCTCGGCAAAAGTTTCGATGAGTTTAACGTTGAAGGCGTGTCGATGGTGTGGCGGATTGCTTACAACGTACTCTTCGGGATCCTTTGTGACGAAGCAGGACATGTAAGTAGCAAGTATCCAAGTGTGTTTCATTGAGGGGTCATATATATCGTCGCTAAGAGTGATGAATTCAAGACCCATCTCAAGTCCTGTCTCGCCTTGGACAACCGAATTACCTTCAACGTACATCACACAAGACAGCTCTATCAAGAAACGACAGGAATTAGCCCCAAGAGACGAGTGATTATCGCCCGTTTCGTTGATGAAAGATTACGTGGCAGCTCACCACAGTCCTCGGCTGGGTAACCTGAGGAAGTTAGGTGTGAATAGGAAGCGATGTACGAAGTACGAATAGTCGGCAAAGTGACCAACGTTGCCTAGTTCTGTCACTAGTCGTAAGTGGATAGGGACTACATTCCAACGGAGAGGCTTCTTCTCATTCAGAGCTTGCCAGTTTCTCCTCGTCTCTCTAGCCCGTCTCTCTGATATCCGGCCCCTCGGCTCGTAGGTTGAACGAGTGCCACCAGTGATGTCATATAATCGAATTCCCATCATGTTGATACGACCACTGGCTACAAGTCCCAAAAGGGAATCCAAAGTACGATTGAGGCAGAATTGTCTCGACTCATAGGTACCTACAGTACAACGTATTCAACAACTGGAGCTTACCAATGTCGAAAAGGCACACGGAGAAGCGGGCGAGCAAGTGAACGGTATTCCCCGATTCAAACCAATCAAAAAGTCCTTCAATTTTATTATAGCGGGGCCCTTCCTTCGCTTCCAATTTTCCCCCTACCTCCGCCCGTAGCCCCACCCATAGCTCATCGGACCAATGACAAATCCCGCTCCGGACCAGTTCCCCAGAAATCTGCCTCCTCAGTGACCAAAAGAGATTCAGCAGTGACCCTGGCACAGACCACCTTACATACTACTAAAGGTTGGGGGTAGTTTTGTCAGTGCTCTCTCCTGTTCCCATCTATTCTCGGGGGGTTGCAGTACCATCATCTCGTGTCCCTTTTTTTTCCCTCTCTACCTCTTCGTGGGCCCCCTTTTACACGCCAGCCGCATCGCATCCTCTCCGAAGCAGCAGTCAAGTCACCACTGCTACGAACTTGCTCCCTCTCACCCGACGCTCCTTCTCTTTACTACCGTCTCTCTTCTGTGTCTCCGCCAATTTTCTTTCTAACGGCCGATTCATTCACCTGCTCCGGGTAAGTCGTGCGTCCCCGTCGTAACCGGGTGCATCCCATTCAATTGGCCCTCGAGATCGATACCGTCTTCGGTCCGGAGCGGTGGTTGAGAAAGAAAGAAATAAATAAAGAACAACCACCTGGCATTGAATCTCTTGCAAGTCGATCGAATTAGCCAGACTGACACGGACAAAAAGAGCTGCATCAGGACTCGAAGCGAGCTCATCCTTTCTCTCGACCTTTTCTCCACCACGATTTTCCATCGACCCGAGCTCGACTCTGCAAAACACGTCAATCAGAGCCATTTCGCGCCCTCTCCACTCTACCGAATAACGACACGATAATCGAGGAGGGAATTCCATCCTATTCCCTCTGAAAATCAAGAAAAAAAAACAATAAAAAACGCGACACATTCGATACTCTTAATATGCCTCAATACACATCCAGAGATGTCGGCGATCCGTCGCAGATCAAGAAGAACAAGCAGTCGATGGCGGATTTGAAGCTGCGGCGGTTGACCGAACTCAATAACCGGTTGCGCGAGGACCTTGAGAGAGAACGCATCCCAGTGAGCACTGCTTCAAAGAGGTAAGGATCTGAACGGGAGAGAAACCGCAACTGTCGTCTTGATCCGTTTATTCCCTTGCATCGTTTTCACTTTATCCGCCTATTCGTGCACGCGACGCGACTCGATGATGAACCACACCACGCCTCACCACGCCATACCTTGCTCGTCCAATTGTACTGGGATTCAAAAGGGCCATGCTAACCACCGTTCGTCCAACAGCATCATTTCCTACTGCAACAGCACCAGGGATTACATGGTCCCTTCAGTCTGGGGAAATGTACCACGCAGCGAGGATCCTTACGCGCCACAGCAGTCTGGCGGATGCTGCGTGCTGATGTAGTGAACCCACGCAAAACCACTCCCAGTCACAGACGCAAACTGAAATCGGCTGCCACGGAGTAAAAGCATACACTTTTGGCGTGTGCTCACCGCTGTCATAGCGTCTCGTTTTTTTTACGCGAAATCCACGGAACAACCGAAGCGATCACAGAGTCGATGTGAGCGCACCATCGACGGCGGCGTGTATATATTCCCCCCCGGCGCTTGTTCAGAGGATGAATGGCCGAGTTTTCCGCAACCACCCGGGACCAAATGGTGAACTCGAGGGAAAACAGAAGAGGTCATCGTTCCATCGCAACAGCCGTGTTTTTCTCTTCGCTTCGCTTGCCAGGTCTTTCATGTTCAGAAGTGGCTGCTGGGGGGACGCGACTGGATATTGTTGTATGTGTGCGCGTGTGTATGTCAATTGGCGAGATGCGTGCAGGCGACAGTCACGGGGAGGCAAGCAATGGCATTTTAGAGCTACGATCGATGATGCTTTTCCATGTCGGTTTTTTTCCCTTTGTCAACAAGATCTCGAGAGGGGGCGGCCAAGCACGACGGGGAGCCGAGCAGAGCTCTTCCCGGACGTCAGGCAGCTTTTCAGCATGTAATAATTCTCTTGATGTCTCAATGTACTTTTTTTTTCTTCTTCTTTTCTTCTCTTTTTTCTTTATTCCCTTTTGATTTACATGGTCCTTTGGAGATATCAGAGGGTCGTTCCCAGACCCTGTGTCGAGTCAATACAGTCAGATACCATATTCTTCCGCCGTCATACACATTCGCCCGATACGTTTCTTCGCCTGACGATCGTCTTCATCTGCCATCTCTCCTGAACTCCTTCCTCGGGAACTCGCGTCTCTTATTTTATTTTTATTTTTGGATAATGGAGGAACACGAAGACTCGCCAAATGCCGTTACACAACGCTGTAAACGTATGGGATGTTCATCGGCATCCGTCCGTCGAGAAAGGCGAACAGATGGAACCCGACATTCTTATAGGCAACTCGTTGCATACAGCCAGCATGTATCCGTTTTAATTGCTGTTACGTGCCTATCTGAGGATCTTCCCCTTGAACAGACCTGATGGAATCCTCGGTATTGGCGGTCTTAACGTCGGGTCGACAGTAGTGGCCGCAGGTCGGGCCAGGCCGGGTGATAGGCCGCATCAGACCACCTGGTGTAATCTTAGACCGATCAACTCGGTTCGAGGGTTTACCAAGTCCACGAGTCGTAATGCCTTTATGCACCTAAAATCATACCCAGGTCACTACTTCGTATTGCATTTCTGCTTGGATGTGGTTGTATATTTTTCGACGACGTTCGTCCCATGACACAACACAGCCACATTCCGAGTTTTGTCTATCATGGAATAGCATTTTCCACGTAAAAGAGTTACCCAGGGTGGAACAAGATCAATACTGCCCAACTTATGTTCATGTAACTGCCCAGACCGAGTCAGTCGTGCACGTACTCGCGTCATAAAAGTAGAGTGCCCTTAAGGTATCGTTGTTGAATACGGTGCCTCAGTACAGGGCTACGTAGCAGAGGGTACGAAGTATGCTGGGGAAATCAGGTGAGCTGGCGCTGAACGTGCAAAGCTCCAGTGGTTACTTGGAGTACCGGTATTTATACGCCCCCGGTTCACTATTTATTGTCCACTCAACCCCAATTAGGAAGGTGAAGCGACCGCGTGCATAACCAAAATCTTAGCTCTAAATATTACGTACCGGTACTTTAAGACAGGCAAAAGATAATACAAATTTTTAAGTGAGATACAGGATTTAAAAACAGAGTGGAATTAGCTAGTAAAATAACGTATTTCTAAAACATCTATCTTAAACAGAACTATCACTATTCACGCCGCTATCTATAGTAAAATAGCTATTATATTATGGCCACTAATTCCCTACTCCCGGCGCCTATAACGGCTATTATTATTATTATTAGACCTAAAACTCGCTCCCCGGCGCCTACTAGTTTAAAGGCGGCACCTATATATAGGATGCCTGCTACTAAGTCGGTAAAGGTACCTATTAAGAGCCCGCCTACTATATTTAGCTAGGGTTTTCCCTAGGAGATACCTATTACTACCCACCACGTAGAGCCGCGATTATATCGACTCTAAATTCTTAGAGTAACGCCCGGGTAGTCTCTATAACTATCGTAGCCGTAGCCTACGCCTAATTAGTCCTCCTACGCCGCTATGGCCGTGGCTAATCACGCTTATGCTACGATAATATACGGCCACTACGTGCTATTAAAGGAGGCGGCGCCCGGGGCTCGCCTATAATAATAAGTAACTCTTGTGGTTAATTCCGCGTTAATCGGACCGGCAGAGGATTAAGAATTCGAGTACGCTTGTGTATTTATCGAATTTCGGGCTAGAATAAGTATAAAAACGGTTAGAAAAGGATAGTTAATAGAGTAAAAGAGAACGTATAAGGCTCTAATTAACCCACTAGTAAGGGTTAATATACCGCCGTTCTAGAGTAGTTATTACCTTTAAATAGCGTAATATCGTGTAGCGGCAGGGTAGTCTATACTACGCCTAAAAGCTCCTTATATAGGCAGGTAAGCGCTAGCGTTTAGTAAACGCCTCTTATATAACTAGATACTACTACTAAATAAGATCCAGCGCCTTAAATATAATCTTAAAGACGAGGCTAGTAATAACGGGGCGATTTATATATATTAAAGCGTGTTTTATCCCCGCCGTTACTAGGCTAACCCTTAACTATTTAGTCTTTCTTGCTACTATCTTTTATACCTATATAGCGAGTTTATTAAGGTTAGATAGGCGGTTACGGAGGTATACTTTAAGCTCGGCGTAGGCGGACTCTATACGGCTTATTACCCTAATACCGTAATTATATAGGCTTTTAACGGCGTATTCGTAGAATTAATCTCGTTATAATAAATAAATAGACTTAAGATAGTTAATAAAAGCTATAATAGTTAGTCTAGGCCGTGATAATAAAGGAGGCGTAACTAACCACGCTATTCTATACCGAATTACCGCTTTAGAGAGCCCTAGTGCTTTTCGAAGTTATCCTTAGAGGCCGCGTATACGCAGGACTTCTATAAAGCAAGGAACCTATTAATAGTCGAGTTATCGGATAAGGTTAATACCGAAATACGTGTATTTACCTGCGTTAGGGCATTATTACTATTCGTAAATTCGTCGCCGGTTAAGTTAATAACTTCTAGATTATCGGGATTAGGAGGGATAAGCTGGGTAGCGATAGCGTTATTATTATCCTCTTCGCGAGCCTTATTATTATACGCGGTAGAGTTATCGTTATAATAGGAATTATATACGGCTAATTTTAGTTAATAAAAAATTTTTACTTACTTAGCCTTATTAGGAAAGGTGGTTAACCTATAAGCTAATCGCTAGCCACGAAAAATTTTTTAAGCCCTATATATACTATATAAACTATATAAACTATATAAACTATATAAACTATATAAACTATATAAACTATATATATATAATAATTATAATTAAGGTAGTTAAACTACTATAAAAAGATTATAAACTTATTTACGGATAGTATAAGGGTGGTGCCCTTAAAAGGCCCGTTCCACTTCTTTTTTACGTGTAGAGTAATATTCTTTATAATATACTAGATATAGATCTGCTACGGAATAACAGGGAAAACGATATCCAAAGCATTTTTAAGAGCTTTATTAAAGTTAGTGATAATAGCGCTTAGAAACCTAATACGCTCGCTGCCTATCACCGCCTTAATCCGGTCGTATACCTATTTAAAGGTATCGCGATTTTCCCTTAAGACTAAGGCAAAGCAGTAGTTATATATGCTATAATCCGCGGCCACGCCTATAACCTTAAATAACAGTATATTAAACCGGTTTACCTAAAATAAGGTTAGCTAAAAGCAATTAATCCCGGGATCTCTAATACTCGTTTACTAATAGAATAAGTATAATCTATTATAGAGGGGTGGATCGGAGACCCAGTGCTATGTCGTTAGGACGTCACGTGACGTTATAAGACGCGCGCTTTTTCATTTGTCTTATATATTATATATACGTGGCGACACCACCTAGACACAGAGGATGCTTATTATCCTATATAATTATTATCCTTTTAACCCTAAGTTTTGCCACGTTTATTATATTCACTTCGTTTAAGCTACGTTGCCCTAATCAGAGCAGCATACACCTCCAGGAACTTCTTTTAAAGGTCTCCTTATTATATATGTTATTTTAGTTATATACACTTCGTGGTCTTAAGCACTCCTGTTATTAAAGACTTATCTAAGATCACACTGCCTAAGCCGTTCTGTATAATAACGGCTTCGCCTTTCTTTAATTAATACTCAGAGGCGGATCTATTCGGTGCCTAGGAAGTCCTGATCGTTTAATTAGGGTAACTAAAAGCACTCGAGGGGAGTTCCGGCCTACCTAAATAAACTATACGTTAATTACGGAAATAGGAAAGGAAGTATACGGCTAAGGGGCCGAGATTAAAATAAAGTATTAATATTTAAAATTAGTATTAAGATTACGATAATAGCCTAGGTAACCTGCCCCCTATATAGCCTTAATAAAAACCCAGTAACTAGAAAACGGGGACGGATCCTCCCTACTAAAAATAAGATAAGAGCTATAAACGGAGAGATAGGCCCCTACCGCCGATAAGGTAAAGGTAAGAAGAAAAGCGAAAGATAGTTAAAAAAAAGGTATAATAAATAAAATAAAGAATAGATTAACTATAAGATAGATTCCGGATATAGTATAGATATAGATATAAAGGGCGTGCTCCCTTACCGGAATAAAAAAAGCTACGGATATAGACTATTAGGGGCTATAGAGCCTAGATATAAAAAAATCCTTTACTATAACCCTCTAAGTACGAAACGACAAAGGCGTAGGGTTAACCTTACTATAATCAGGGTAATAAAGGCCTATACGAATAGCGGTAAGTCCCTAGCCCCGAGAATTTTAAGAAAATCTAGTTATATAAGGCCTTAACGGTTAGAAGAACCTATTAAGGAGCCCCGAGATACCGCGCCCTTATAGACCCGGCGGTTAAGTAAACCTACTAATAGATCCCGGATACGACTTAAACTAATCTCTTATAACGGCTAGCGATACCTTATCCTATTCCTTATAGGTGTCTCTATTAGTCTAACTATAGTAAGTTCCCTCCTAAGCCTTAGCGGAGAGTACTTATATTATATCCTTTAGGGCCCCTAAGAAAAGGGTTCCTTTTACCCCCTATCGCTAAGTGGAATTATCCTTAGACTTATAGACTTAATATATAACTGCTTTTTATTTCTTAACCCTTTCTTTTTTAAAGACCCTGATTCCCCTAATCTACTTAAACTAGTTACTATAATAGATTAACCCCCCCCTTTTAATAATATAACGGCTTCGTGGTGGACCGATTATCGCGACCCTCCCCCTACGGTTATAGTCTATAGCGACTCTAAGCCTAACGATAATAGTATGCACGCGGCTATCCTAACCCTAGCGACCACGGTTACGCCTAATTAGGGTAACGCCGCTCCTACGGCTAACCCTCCTCTCGCGACCGCCTCGCTTAGGTAAGGGGACGTAGACCCTGGTATCGGCCCGTCAATAACCGTCGTTCACGGTTAAGGCGCCCCGGCGTCCGGCTATGGAGCCGTATCGGCCTCCCCTTCGCCTAGTTAGGGTAACCTAACCCCTATCGGCGGGCTAGCTCCCCTTATTTCCCCTATTCCCCCCGTTTCCCCCGGACTAAGCGCTCCTTAGTAGGCCCACGCTCCTAGTATAAAGGTCGCGCCCCCTAATAATATCCTAAAAAACTTTAAGGCGAGCCTTATTATGGAGACGCTCGCGGCTATCTACTAATATATTAGCCTATACGACGATAAGAAAACTTAAGCTATTATTACGTCTCGCGCGCCCCTAAACCCCTTTACCGCGGGAGCCCCTCGTTTTAGTAGAAGGGCCCTATCTAACTTCCTTAGGGACTATAAAGACTATACTAAGCTTAACCGCCTTAGCGAGGCCGATAAGATCTCCTATATTAGCCTATTTATAGAGCCTGGTATCTGTCCTGCGGTTAATAAGATAATCCGACTAGTCGAAGTATCCGGCGGCCGATAAAAGTATTTAAAGTAGCGGCTTATTAATAAATACTCTTACCTGGATCCCGACTAGTAGCTTAACCTATCCGACTAAGTGCGCTAGTTACGACTTACTTATAAGCACGAAAAGGTTAAGACCGTTTAATAGGTTAAGTAGCTATTAATAAGTGTTACGGTTTAGAAGTCGAGAGTAGACGAGGTTGGCGGCACCTTTATCGAAGACCACGAGCTTTACGATATCTTCCTTATTATCTTATATAGAGATATTAATATATAGCTCGCTAACCGGATAAAGTGTAAGTTCGTTAACCTAAAGGACCGACTATATAGGTATTATGATTTATCGGATATATTAAAAGAGTAGGTAGAAAACGTTTAGGTAGCCGATAGGCGGCCTATTAACGAAGTAGCGAGTATTATAGATATTCCTACCCCTACGCTAACCACTAAACCGATACTAGCCGTTACGCCTTAGCCTAATTAGGCTAACCCGATAATATATACGCCGACTATTTTACGGAGGCCTATAGTGGTGCCTAAACCGGCCGTATAGATAAGGAGCGATATAGATAAGTTAATAGAGCTTTTAGAGAAGTGCGCTATCTCTATAGTCTATAACGGTGCGGGTATTATTAGGAACGCGGTCCCCTAAGTCATGGCCCTCTCGCGCCGAGTAGGAGCCGATAAGGTTAACACGATCCTGGCTACCGACCCCTACCTAAAGACCCCGTTTTACGCCGCCCTAAAGTAGTCTACTTCGGAGAGGCAGGACGCCGCTCCGATAGCTTATTATATTACCCCTGATTAGACTAATATCGGTATATATAAGGATAATATATAGTACGGGTAAGGGCTACCGCGGTATAGGAATAGGAATTCCTACCCCTGTTCCGGCGGTCCGTTATAATACCACCCTATTAATAACTAACCCCCCCGTTACTTTTATTATAGATAGGAGCGTTACCGCCGCGAGTAATATACGGTACTATAGCTAGATAAGACCTAGCACCTAGTTAGGTTCCGTTACCCCGACTACCTCGCCTTAGACCAGAATAATAAGTAGTAGCCCTGCCCTTAGGATATATACCTTAAGCAGTAAGACTAGCCGCACCGGCGGTCCGTCCTTTATTAGCTTAGCACGCGCCTTTAAGGGAAGTATAAAGACCTAGCTAAAGCCCACCACGTTAGCACTAACTCCGGAAGCCTCCCTATTAAGATAGAAGACGTTATAAGAGTAACGTTAGAATATTATACCAGGCTAAAAGAGGAAGAAGCAAAGGCTAAGGCTCCCGTAATAAGCACTAGCGTTAATTTCGTGTCTATTATATCCGATTATTAGTAGGCGGATATCTATACCGTGTTAAAGGATACTCGGAAAGAGTAGCTCCCTGCGTAGCCTTTATACACGACTAGGAGTAGGAGGATCGTTAAACCCACTCTTAAGGTTATCCGTTTCCCTAATTAGGTTATTAAATAATGCCTATAGAAGTTAAACCCTAGTCCTAGCTACTAGGTGCTGACCCTGATTATAGCCGAGGTCGTTAATAAAAAAGTAAAGATAAAGGAAGCGCCGATATAGCCTGATTAGTAATAACCTAAGGCCGTTAATAAAGGTAAAGGCAAGGCTAGTGCCTCCGCGGATAACCCTTACGACCTAGAGTAAACACGGAAAGACCTGGATAGGTAAATCAGGGATCTCCGGATTAAAGTGTAACGAGATAATCGCAGACCTATCGGTATATAGTCGGACCGATAGCCGCGCACGGACCACCGATCCGAACCTATCTCTATACGTACGTTAAGGGATTAGTTTAATCCCTTAAGTTAAAGTCTTAGTTTATAGTCAGCGCTTAGTTAACGAATATACTACGATTACTCTATGGTACTAAGCTATCGAGCCTTTTCTATAATATCTTTTCCTTAACTAAAGTCTACGGACTTTCCTTTTATTATAATTCTTTAACTTCTATACCTTTAAGGTAGTTAGGCCGAAGATACCACTAAGAAGGACTCGAGGAATAAGCGTCCCCCCGGGGGGAGCTAGCGAAGCGGACGCCGGGTAGCCGCCCGCCGTACTAAGGTTAATAACGATAATGGCCGAATAGGAACCGTCGGATAAAAATAAGGGGTTAACGGACACGCCGGTTACGCTTAGTCCCGAAGATAGTGGTTTATAGGCCGATCGGCGATCTATTACCGGCCCCTTAATATTAACGTAAAAGGCGTTAATTACGATATTTTCGTAATATCTCTAGTAATAAAGCGAGATTAATCGAGTAATTATAGAGAAGCTTACCGAATAACCGGCGCCCCGGCGCGATTATAAAAAACCGCCGGTATATAATTATAAGCTAATTAAAGAGTTATCCACGGTTATAGAAATCGATAATTAGTTAGTAGCGATTAAGGCTAGGAACTAGTTTAGACCTAGTGCCCTAGTGTTATAGTAGATCGAATAGGCTTTAACGAAGCTCGAATATACCTTCTAGACGTCCTAAAGGTATTATACCCGGAAAATCACTAACCCGAATTAAAACGACTTTATAGCGTTTATTCGGCGAGAGCACCTATCCCGGGATATATAACGATACTATTACCGTAAGGAACTTTGTAAGCTATAAATAACCGGCGATATAACGCTAATAAAGCTATTTAAACGGTAGGATAACCTGTATAGGCTATTAGGCCAGGAGATAAGCGGAAACGAAGAGCGTGCCTATAATTATTTTAGTCGGCTACCCCTGCGTATTAAGGATAAGATACGGGAGCGGAAAACCGAATTAGATAAGGCGGTGACGCTAGCTTAAGAGGCGTAGCTATTCTAGGATATAAGCCCTATTAAAAAGGCGAGTAGTAAGCGATCGGATACCGGTTATAAAAGGACCCTATCAAACTTCTAGCGTTCGGACGGTCGCTTAAGTCGGGTAAGCACCCCGGCGATTAGTCGGCGTACGCCCGCTAAGCTAGGTAAGATAGACTCGAAGGGGGCGCCCCTAACGGGTTAAAAGGCATCGGGCTCGGGTCCAAAGCCTCTATAAGCGTAGCCTAATACGCGTACCTTTATAGGCGAGTGCTATAACTACGGTAAAAAGGGTTACCGTTTTAAGGACTGCTATAGTAATAAGGAATAACGGATAACTAATAACGGGGCGGCGAAGGCTCGCGCCCGCGTTAGTAACGTGTATACTATACGTAATAACCTCGATAATGATATTCGGGTTAAAGAACTCTATTTATCGGGAAACGAGTCGGCGTAGGTGATAAGGGGGCCGGACCTACGCCTAATAACCGGCTAGCGATTATAGTTAGCGAGGTAGCGAGATCTATAGCGATAATAATCCGTTACGGAAAGGAGATCGAGTTTAGCGTGGATTTAGATACCTATACGCAGGTAGATATTATTAGCCCGGTATTAGTAGAACGCCTAAGGTTAAAACCGCTCTTAGCGGTTAAGACTCCGGAGATCGAAGGTTTTAACGGCAGCCCGGCGAGGGTTCGCGGAGTATACGGCTTAGCTTTTTATTTACTAGACGCAGAAGGGCGGCTATACCTATTAAAAAGGGTCTTCCTATATACGGATCGACCTAAGGGTACCGGATAATTACTACTCTTAAACGATAGTATAGGTTAGGAAGGTATTATAATTAATACGGCCCGCCGAATATTCGTCTACGGGCCGATCTTAATTATAGACCCCGAGCTATAGGCTCGCGAGGTTATCGAAAAGCGAGCGAAGGCGTATATTATATATATCGCTGCCGCTACTATTATCGTACCGGGGACGCCGGATATAACTATTCCGTCTATAGATAACGATAAGGTAATATACGGACTAATCGTTAAACTACCGCCGGAAATCGCTAACTATTAAGATATGTTTTCGGAGCAGGCTATAAAGGAGCTACCCTTACTAAAGGACGCTAAATACACGATTAACTTATAAGACGGGAAGGAACCGCTATTCGGGCCGTTATATCCCCTGTCTTAAGCCTAGCTAGAGGAGCTAAAGAAGTATATCGCCGAAGGGATAATAAGCGGTCGTATTTAATAGTTAACGAGCCTTATAGGCTTGCTAGTGCTATTTATGCCTAAGAAGGATAGCAGCTTATAACTCTATATTAATTATCGAGGGTTAAACGCTATAACGATTAAGAATAGGTACCCCCTACCCCTAGTCGGCGAGCTATTAGATAGGCTCGCCGGGGTAAAATACTTTTCTAAGGTAGATATCCGAGATACTTATTATAGGATCCGGATTAAGAAAGAGGACCGCTAGAAGATAGCGTTTAGAACGCGATATAGCCACTACGAGTACGCGGTTATACTATTCGGGCTAATAAATACTCCGGCTACCTTCTAGGCGTACGTTTACTAAGCGCTCGCCGGTTTACTAGATATATATTATATCGCTTACCTAGATAATATCCTTATATATTCTATATTAAGGGAATAGTATACGAAGAACCTAAAGAAGGTTTTGGATCGGCTTTATAGGGCCTAGCTATACGCGAAACTATTAAAGTGCGAATTTTATTATAACTAAGTGGATTTCCTAGGGTTCGTAATAACCGGCGAGGGTATTATAATAGACCCGGAACGTGTATATACGGTCACCGAGTAGCCGGCGCCCGGGTTATTTCGTGATATTTAAGTTTTCCTCGGTTTTACTAATTTCTATAAGAGGTTTATTAAGGGATACTCTAGAGTCACCGCGCCGTTAACTACGCTACTAAAAGGCAGTTAGGCGGGTAAAAAGAAGGGACCTTTTAAGTTCCCGGATAGCGCTATAAGCGGCTAGTCACGAGTTATTCATAGAGTAAGGCCGAATAATTAAATTATCTAAAGCTAAGGAGAAAAAAAGGAAAGGGGAAAACTCTATAAGTGCCTACGACCTAAATATAATATCGCGGCGACCCACTAGGAGTATACTATGATTAGTCGGAAGATCCGGTGCTCTACCGGATTATCTCCACGGGGTCAGCCCGTAATATTACCCCCCTCCCCCCTCGGTAAGTCGTTAGTTTTCGGTATAGGTTTATAGAGCGTTATTATTTAATCGAATAACGCCTTTTTATTAATTATATAATAACCCTTAGTGGCTTTTTAATCCCGAATAACCTCTTTATTCGTTAAAAAGCGCTTAAGGTAGGCCTTTATAGTTATACGATTAATCGACGTGTTATATACGGCTATTATTATTATTTATAGACGGGTTATAGGATCGTTCCTTCTATATAAGGAACCGATAGGCGTACCTTCCCTAACCGTATAACTCGTTTATTAATAATACTAACTTTACCGTTACCTCCGTTATCTCGTTTTTTCTTCTTTTCTTTAATAATATCCTTTACTATTAGCAGTATGTTTTTTATCGCCCACTACCCTTTTACACGCCGTTTTATCGTTCTAACCCCTTATCTCTCTCTCTAGAAGATATTTAAGTTTTTAGGATTATCTCCGGCCCTTAAGGTACGTTTCCCGTTCTTCCTAAAAGCTTCGCGCGACGTTTACTAACTTATATATATAATACAGGGGGCTAATAATAATAATAATAATAATACCGGCGAGGAGGCACCTACTCCCGCCCCGGCTAGTAAGGAGATCACTTCTCCTGCCTTAGCTATAGACCGCCGCGCCTAGCTAGCCCGAGCCGCTAAGGCTAAGGGTAAGCGTTCCGCGGGCGAAGCTTCTATAATAGTTAAGAGCCCCGCGAAGCGCGCTCGTGGAATAAAATATCCTCCTAAAAGGACCCGTTCAGTCTTCTACTACTCTTATATAAAGGCTATTACGAATAGCCAGGATAGGCGGCGCTACCGCGACTAATCGGGACCCGGAGTAAGGATACCCGATCCTAAATACTATAATTACTTAAAGGGCGGTTATAAATACGTTCCTCCTCCGCCTAGGATAACTAGTCTATCGGTAGTACTCCTAGAGGCGGCGAAGGTAGTTAATAATAACCCCTTTTATAGCCCTAAGGCGACGGAGGCGCTTATAACGGCTTATTCGGCCTTCTAGAAGGCGTCCGGGGTTTCGAAAAAGACCTCTAGCACTTTATAAGAGGATAAGCCTATCTTAATACCTATCGACTTAGGTACCAGTAAGCCTTACTTATTAATATAAGCCACCGCCTCCCCCCCCCGCGGGGACTCCCACGTTATAATAAGTAGACCTATACTTATCACGGCGCCTCCTACTATTATTACGCCTATTCCTAGTATAACGATTACCTTTATAAGGGTAAAAGGCCTATGCTGGCTTAACCGGTTCTTATAGGTGGTTAAGAATATTATAGGGGTTATTCGTATTAAGGTAAAGGATATCGAGTCCTTTAAGGGAAAAAAGAAGGATAGGCAGGCCGAGGTTATAGCGTCTATATCGTCTCCCGTTATCGCTAAAAGCGTTAACGGTTATAAGGATACTTATAACGATATTAATCTTAATACCTAAACCCGATAACTAGGGGCGGGGCTTATCCGCCCCGACTTAATTAACGTGGACGGCTTTACCGTTATCCTAACCTTTACTTAACCCTTACTGCCTTTCCTATAACTCTTCTTCTTCTTATACCGTTCGCGTAGTCCGTTATTAACTTTAATCGGGCTATACTTCTCTTCGTAGTAGTCTAGGGCAGTTAATTCTTATAGGGACTCTATCGGTTCCTAAGATATCTAGGCGTATCCTTCCTACTTTACTAACGCCTCTCTCCTTACGCCTCTACTTACTCTCCTATTCCTAGTATATAAGATTTCCTCTACTATCTATTCGTCTTCTTCGAGGCTATCACGAATTAGTCCGGGTTAGGGGTCGTATAGAATTTAACTAGGAAGCGGGTCTTCGCTTATATATCGTAGGAGGTCTATATAAAACCTCGGGTATATATTCAAAGGCATATCTAATTCCATAATATACGGGTTAATAACCTTAGTAACCCTATACTTTTAGTATAGCTAGCTTAACTTATATAACGGTCTTAGGGTAGAGTAGTTCGCGAGTAAGAGCTATATAAGGTCGCTTTTATAAAGGCGTTCGGCGGGGATACAGCGCTTATTCGCTGACTTTTCCTATTATAGCTATATAGCCGCTATTAAGGCTTAGGCGAACTCTATAGCTTCTTAAAGATAGCAAAGCAGGTTATAGGCTATAAACTCCCGAGTATCGCTACTTAGTTCCTCGTGGATCTAGATCGGGTTAATATAGTATCCGTATTTAAGGAAGAACGGGCTTATCTTAGTAATAAAGCTCTCTTAGTTATTTAACGCTAGTTAGGCGGCGGGTAATAACCGGTCCTAATTATCTTATATATAGCAGATAAAGGCTCGGAGGTACGCCTATACTTCTTAGTTTACTTATTCGGTAGCTCTATCGGTCTAGGGGTAATACGTAGTGCTTAATCGTTATTCGATTTTAGCTAATTTATAAAAGTATCGCTAAAAGCGACTTATTTAGTTAGAACCTCTATTATTTACGATTAAGCGAGGTATACCGTGGAACCGAAAATAATAGTATAAAAACTATTCGGTATAAGCTTCCGCCTTTATAGAGTCTATCGCTTCGAGGGTAATAGCCTTTATAAGTCGATCGGTTATAACCTATAAGTATCTATACTTCTTCTCCCTAGCGGGGGGTAGATCCGTTATAAAGTCTATTAATAGGTCGCTCTTTATTCGTTTAGGAATTAGGAGTGGTTTTAAGAGTCCTCGTTAAGCGTTCCGCCACGTATAGCTCTAGTTATAAATATTATAGTTATATATAAACCTATATACGTCTCGGTTTATTCCCGGCTAGAAAAAGCGTCTTACTATAAGGGTAATTATATTATCTTGCCCTAAGTAACCTCTAATCGTAGAGTCGTATATAGATTAAATTACTCGTGTTCGTAACGTGCTCCCTTTTTAGGCTCCTAGTACCTATAGGCGATCTCGGAATATTAATAGTCCTTATAAGGTAATCCCGTATTCGGTAATCTAAGCTCGGAGACCTAATAAAGGGGAAAACTATTAATCGCCTTTAGATACGGCTTATATAGCTTAGCGATACTAGTTATTTACTTTTACCGTAGCGTCCTATAGCCGTTATAATTCGTTATTAGCTTTAAATACTTATAGGTATTCGCGAAAAAGGCGGATCTTTAGGGGAATTAAGGTCTCGGGGATTAATTATATATATCGCGCCTATTCCTGTTTATCGGAGAAGTCCTTCGGTTCGTCTTATTCTCTTCGCGAGAGAGTATCGGCGGTATAGTTATCGGTACCCTTATAGTATTCTAGCACGAAGTCGAACTAAGCGAGCTCGCTGGCCTATCGGCTTTACCTCTTATTAAGTATCTTCTTTATTATAAAGTATTCCAGGGCCTTATAGTCGGATAGGATCGTAAAGCGACTATAACTTAGGAGCTCTGCTCTTTAATACGTTATATAACTTATAATCGCTAATATCTCCTTATTATAGATAAGGTAGTTATACTCGGCTCCTATAAGTCGCCTTAAGTAGTAAACGACTACGTAACGATATCCTTATTCGTTTTCTTAAACTAATACACCTCCTAGTACGAATCCTAAGTAGTCGGTTTCTATAAAGGTCTTATTACTTAAGACCTATTATCGTAGGATCGGTTCCTCCTAGAACCTCTTTTTAACCTCTTCGAAGGCCGCTTATTCGTTAAGACCCTAGGAGAATACTCGATCCTTCTTCGTTAATCTTATTAGGGCGGATATAATATAAGCGAAGTTCTTTATAAATATACAGTAATAGTTTATAAAGCCTAGGAAGCTTCGGACTCCCTTTACCAAGGACAGGGCTTCCTACTCTCGGATCGCCTTTAGTTTATCGGGGTCGTATAAAACGCCCTAGCCGGCGGTAACTATAAACCCTAAATACTTTACGGTCTTTACGCTAAACTCGCACTTTATTAGGTTAAGCGTTAATCCTATATCGCTTAGCGATAATAATACCAGGTTAACCTTCTTCTTATAGTCGCGGAGGGACCCGCTTAAGTAAATCAGGATATCGTTAATATATACGGTAATAAAGTTATCTAGGTAGCGTTATAACGTCTTATTAATATATTATTAAAAGGACGCGGGGGCGCTACTAAGTCTAAAAGGGTATACTAACTATTTAAATAAGCCGAATCGAGTTCGGAACGCTATCTTCGCTTCGTGGCTAGCGGCTATTTAGATCTTATAGAATATAGTAACTATATTAAGCTTCGTAAACCACTTAGCTCGCTCTAGGTTTCGGAGTATCTCCGTGATTAGTAAAAGAGGATAGCGGTCTCTCTAAGTAATCGTATTTAAGGCATAGTAATCGTAATAGAATCGTAACCCTCCTCCTAGCTTCTTTATAAATAAAACTAAAGCTTTAGCGGCGGAGCTACTAGCTCGTATAAACCCCTTATCGATAAGGTCGGTAAGGGTCTTCTATAGGACTAAGAGTTCCTCTCTAGATATATTATAAAGAGGGCCCTAGGGTAATTCTAGCTCCTTACCGTCGGGCCCTTATATAAGGTTCACTTTATAGTTAACCCTAGGTTAATAAGGGGGAAAGCGGTTTATTTATAAGTCGGAGAATAGGTCCGGAAATCGTTATAATATCTCTTCTAGGATATACTTCTAGGGGTCGACTAAGGACTTATTTCGGAGGGCCTTATCGATATCCTTAATACTAATAGCGTAAAGCGCGAGTTCCTTTTTACTAAACCATTATCTCCTTTATAATCGCCGTATAATACCAGCGAATACCGACCCAGTCACTACCTAAGCTCCACGGATAGCTCTGATATTATTAGGTTCTTCCTTACCTTAGAGTCGGATATTTATCCGGGCTACTCTATAGTAGAGGCGATATCTCTTTGCGTAATAAGTAATATCGTTATATTCTATCTATAGTTTCCCTAGGAATATATTATAGTCTAATCCTAGTATTATATAGGCGAATAGTCGTTATATATATCCACCGATCTTAAGATCGTATATAGCGATACTAGAACTCCTTATAGACCCTATAGTGTCGGAGAACCCCGAGAGGGGTCTTTTAGTCCTATCGACTAATAGGAGGCGGAGGGACTTTATAAGACGTTCACTTATAGCTACGTAATAGTTATATCTAGTATCTATAAGAGCGGTAACTAACTTTTTATTAATCCGCGCTCGTATAAGAGCTAAATAACTACTACGCGACTATAACATAAACTCTTTCTAATCCCTTTATTCCTCTATAGTAGGCTTTAGTGCCTGTTTTCGCACTAAAGCTATTCTTTTTCCGAGTCTTCGTCGTTATCTATAACTCCCGTATAGATCGTCTTATTATCCGAGGCTACTAAGACCTTCGCTACGCGGTTCTCTTTATAATCCTCGGCGTCTTTTTTCTTTAAGCGGTATCTTCTAGTAAGGTATCCTTTCTTTCCGTAGTTATAGCACTTTCTTATCTTTTTCTTCTCGGTCTATATTCGATTAACTCCTCCTATCTTTACGTCGCCGTTATAATTATAAGTATAACTATTATTATTACTATTATATAGCGCTTAGCCGAACTATAGCCTTATAGCGAGGGCTTCGAGTCTCTAAACGATACTTTATATTTCGGTTACCTAAGCGTAGTAGTTATTCGGTAGTTTTATGGTGATAAGGGCGGCGCGGAGGCGATTACTAAGAGCTCCTTCTAGGAATATAATCTTTATAGTATTATCCTATTAACCTCCCCCGGTAATAGCGAGCTATTATT
This sequence comes from Sodiomyces alcalophilus JCM 7366, assembly GCF_042370955.1. NCBI lineage: Eukaryota > Fungi > Ascomycota > Sordariomycetes > Glomerellales > Plectosphaerellaceae > Sodiomyces > Sodiomyces alcalophilus. The sequence continues at coordinate 1,993,250 of NW_027263538.1, forward strand.
CGAAACCGGGTATAAAGCTTCTAAACGCTTAGTTTTTATACTAGCATAACGTTCTTAGGGCGTTAGCCGCGTAGGGTTATTCGTTAACGTCTTTATATATACGGTTAAGGTAATTAAGGAAGTCTTTAGGGTCGTATTAACTATCGGTTCCGCCTATAGCCTAGAAGGAGGCGATAACACGGCGGGGAGCTTCGTTTAAGTAGGCGTTAATAAAATACCATTTCTCGCGAGCGTTCTAGAAGAGATATTAATCGAGTAGGAGCTTTTCGCGAATCTTAGACGACTAGCTCGCGTACTCGGAGCGTTTACCGTTAAACTTCTAGGGTAATAGAAGCGTTTTAGTCCTAAGGTTCGGAATAGGCGTTATATCGGGTATAGGCGTAGTAACGGGCGGCTAAGGGCCCTATATAGTTTTTTCCGATAGTATAGCGAGATAAGGCGTGGTTACACGTTATTAGTTTTATATCGCCTATAATAGCTAGTTAATAGCGTTCTATTATTCTTAGATCTAGGTAGTTAAGGTCGCGACTTAAGTCTATAGAGGGTTAATAATCTCCCTCCTCCACTCCGTAGCCTTAGGCGACTCGCCCGCTAGGCGTAACGGAGCGCCAGGAGGTGGATCAAAGTGATAGTCTATCTCTATTAGCGCAGCGTATAGGTTTCGCTAAGCTTTAGATATATAAGCGGCTAATCACGAGTTATTTATAGAGTAAGGCCGAATAATTAAATTATCTAAAGCTAAGGAGAAAAGAAGGAAAGGGGAAAACTCTATAGGTGCCTACGACCTAAATATAATATCACGGCAACCCACTAAGAGCACACTATAATTAATCGGAAGATCCGGTGCTTTACCGGATTATCTCCACGGGGTTAGCCCGTAATAAGCGCTAAGCGGGTATTCGAATTACTAAAAGTCGTTTTCGGGTCGGTGACTATTCTACGGCACTAGAACCTAGTGCTAGATATAAGGGTCGAGACGGACGCCTCGAATAAGGCTATTTCCGGGATCCTAAGTTAGAAGTACGAGACTAGATAGCGACCGGTCGCCTACTTCTCGTAGAAGCTTTCCGAAACGGAGTAATAATAGGGTATAGGATAGCAGGAGCTATTAGCTATAGTGGAGAGCCTTAAGTATTAGCGCTACTATCTTAAAGGCATAGGATAGGCGTTTATAGTACTAACGGACTATTAAGCGCTTAAGGGCGTGCTAAACGCGCCGGCGCGGGACCTTCGTGGAAGGCTTACTAGATAGGTATACCGATTATCGTTATTCGACTTCGAGGTTTAATACCGCCTAGGTAAGATAAACCCGGTAAACGGCCTATTAAGATAGCCGGATTATATAATAGATAAGACGCTATACGATAATATACTTCCTACCTTATCGTAAAGATTACGACTAGTTAGCGACCTCCTAATAAGCGTTCGCTAATAGATTATAAGTATCTATTTTACCCTAATAAATAACGCGGTAAAGATCGTATACGTTTAAGCCGCTTAGGTAACGCTACCCGAATATAGGCCTAGTAAACGTAAGCGGGCATAGACTTTATAGGAGGGGGCCCTGCCTAGCTTAAGAGAATATAAGGATAGAAAAGAGCTATAACCCCTACGTCCTATTAACGGTACCCGGCGTATTATCGTCGCTATTATTACCCGCTCCCGAATATAAGATATAGGGTATAGGGCGATTACCTAGTAAAGGGTCGCTAATAAAATATCGCTAACGCCTAAGGCTAATAAGGCTAGGGTTACTATAATACCGGATTAGCACGTCCTATATTCTATAGCCCGAGAGCTAGCTAGGAACGAAACGGTAGGTCGGCGTATTATTAACGAGGAACTAGAAGATCTAGTTAAAGGGCTATAGACCACTAACCCGGGTTATATATCCTTAATTAAGAATATTCGCTAAGGGACCGGGAAAAGAGCGGGGTACTCTCTCGGAGATAAGGATATACTATTATTTAAGGGATGGTTAGTATTACCTGTATAGGGCGCCCTAAGGGCGGAGGTCCTATAATAACACCACGATAACCCTAGAGCCGGGTATATAGGAGCGAATAAAACGCTTAAGCTGATTTTAAGAAAGTTCTACTAGGTGGACTTAGCGGCGGATATTCGCGATTACGTCGCCGTATATTTAGCGTGTTAAGGGGCATAGGTGCCGCGATATAAGCCGTACGGTTAGCTATAGACGCTGCCGTTACCCACGTATCCGTTCTAAGAGATTAGTATAGATTTTATCACGGGTCTGCCGTCTATAAAAGGGGCAGATAGGTAAATATATAACGCTATCCTAGTAATTATTAACCGGTATATAAAGTACGCTCTGTTTATTCCTACGCGGAAGGACCTAATAGCACCCTAGCTAACAGCGCTACTATATAAGGAAATTAAGTGCCGATTCGGTAGCCTAGAGGGCGTGGTAATAGACCGGGATAAGCTATTTACTAATTAGTTTTAGATAGAGTTTTACTATAAGCGGGCGAACGCTTAGCGACTATCCACCGTATACTACCCGTAAACGGATAGTTAAACGGAATAAATATATTAGTTCCTAATTAAGTATTTATAAATAATCGCTAGTAACACGATAATATAGTAGCTTATTTAGTTATTAGAAGCTAGGTTTGCTTATAATAATAGCGAGCACTCCTCGCTTAGTATCTCGCTGTATAAAGCGTTATACGGGTACTATCTATGTATAGTGGAATATATTCGACCTAGGGACGATACCCGGGTATAGGGCGTCCGAGAACGTATTAAGAAGCTAGCGGAAGTTTAGTAAAAGGTCCGTAAATACTAGGCGTATACTATAGAGTATTAGGCTCGGCACTATAATAAGCGCTATTAACTATAGTAGTATAAGGTAGGCGATATTATTAGACTATCTATAAAGAACTTCTGATTCCGGTAAGGGTCGAAGCTAGCACCGCGATATATTCGGGTATAGGTGACCAAGAGGATTAATAAGTAGGCGTATAGGGTTCGCCTTCCTGCGTAGTATATAAGGATACACGATATATTCCCGGTATCCTTATTAAAGCCGTGGAAAGACCGAGTAGCTATAGAGTTATTAGTAAAGGATCTCCCGCTCCTAAAGGAGGAGTAAGATAAATAGGAGGTAAAAGATATCGTTAGTTATAAAAAAGAATAAAGGAAAACGTTTTATCTTATAAAGTGGGTAGGCTAGCCGGTAGAATATAATACCTAGGAACTAAAGGACCACTTAGAAAACGCTTTAGGGATCCGGAAAAGGTACTAGAAGCATAAAAAGCATATATATAAAAAGTAGGACAACTATAAGATAGTATAAGGCGCCGAAGGGTTATCGGATATAAAAATAAGAACTTAATTATAGGTTATAATAACCTTTTTCTTTAACGATAACTAGATAAAATAGGGTTAAGCCCTAACTAATCCTAAAATTATAAAACTATCCGTATAAAGTTTAACGCTATTTTAGGCGATTATTACTAGCGGTGGCTTAGCGAATAAAAAAAAAAAAAATTTAGTTATTAAAACCGAAAAAGTCGGTCTTATTACCGATAATAGCGGCTACGATATCGTCGTTATTAGCGGGGGCCGGCTAGGCGGCGGGGGTATAATAGCGGGGCGTACGAATACGCCGATAAGGGATATTATCCTTATCCGATAAGGCAAACGCTAGCGGCGTGTACGCGGTATTACTAGTAGGAGCCGGGGCGTTAGTGGCCGATAAGGCAGCGGAAGCCCGATAATAAGTAGGATAGCGGGGGCGAGCCATAACGGGATAAGGAATAGGTTCGATAGCCTTATTAAAACTATCGCTAAAAGGATTATTATTATTATTAATAGAGGTATAATTATAGCGAGTGGCCGCCGAGCGACTAGTAAAACGACGAGCCAGAGCAGGGCGTCGGGGATTATTAACGGCCGCTAAGAGGTCGGTGAGCCTATCTAAAGACGGAAACGCCTTAAGGCCTTAAAGGCGATCCTTATAATCGAATAGGCAGTAACCGTTTATCGCTAAGTCCTTAACGAAAGAAATAAGCGACTTAACGTCACGGAGGTTACCCTTATAAGGCGGGCGGGTTTAATCTAATAACGCCGACGCTTCGGCGTTATTAAGGCGACTAAGACGGTGTATAAAGTTAACCGTTATTATAGAGCGTAAGGACGAGATTTTATCTAGAACTAGTATTTAAGACTACTAATCGTTAGGAATAGGTAGCCGAGCGGTCGGCGATTAAACTTATATCCTTAGCGGTAAGCTTTTTCTTACCGCGGTCTATAACTATACGGAACTATTTATAGGCCTTAGAGATACGCTTATAAAAGCGACGCCGGGCTATTAGCGTTAAATTATTATCTATTATATAAATACGCTTACTGCTATTCTATAGTAACTAAGCAGTACCTAGTATAAAATCAGGGATTTAACGACTAATTAGTATAGAAAAACGCCGAAGAGTCGGCGAACCTATAGCGACGTATTACTAATAACCCCGGGTATAGGCAATATAACGACTAGCCCCCGTGCCGTCGCCGGCCTTATTAAAATAGTTAATACTAATATATAAATCTAGCTAAGAAATATAAAATAAATAGGGAGCCTTATTCTTAACGACCGATTCCTACCCGTTATCGGTATTATATTATAGCTCGCGAAGAGCTATAGTAACTTATAAATTAACCGATAATATAATAGCGATTAGTCGGTATAATAATATTAATGTTATTAATAGTAATAGAATTAAGATAAGTAAACTAATAATCGGCGAATAGTCGGCGATTATAATAATAGAAGATAGTTATAGGAAGAAAAGTAGGAGCTATAAGGGAAATTATATAAGGAACTATATACTCGCCGCCGAACGGTTACCTAAGGCTAGGCATATTATCCGCGAAAGGTTAAATAACTATAGGTAATAATAATAAGTATCGCGGAGTTTCTATAATAATATTCGGATAAATCACGAGGTATATAGTCGGCGATAAAATACTAAAGAGGTAAATAAAAAGAGCGGCCACTCTTTTTCCCTACGGGTTTTTAACGAGGGCTCGCGTAGAACCAGATAGAGATAATTAATCGCGATAAATACGTAATTAAAGGCATTATAATAATATAAGTCTACGGGACTAGACTTATTAGGGGGGGGGCAGTATAACGAGATAATCGCAGACCTATTATAGGCGGCTAGTCACGAGTTGTTTATAGAGTAAGGCCGAATAATTGAATTTTCTAAAGCTAAGGAGAAAAGAAGGAAAGGGGAAAACTCTATAGGTGCCTGCGACCTAAATATAATATCGCGGCGACCCACTAAGAGTATACTATAATTAATCGGAAGATCCGGTGCTCTACCGGATTATCTCTATAGGGTTAGCCCGTAATATTACCCCCCTCCCCCCTCGGTAAGTCGTTAGTCTTCGGTATAGGTTCACGGAGCGTTATTATTTAATCGAATAACGCCTCTTTATTAATTATATAATGACCCTTAGTGGCTTTTTAATCCCGAATAACCTCTTTATTCGTTAAAGAGCGCTTAAGGTAGGTCTTTATAGTTATACGATTAATTAACGTGTTATATATAGCTATTATTATTATTTATAAACGGGTTATAGGATTATTCCTTCTATATAAGGAACCGATAGGCGTACCTTCCCTAACCGTGTAACTCGTTTATTAATAATACTAACTTCACTATTACCTCCGTTATCTCGTTTTTTCTTCTTTTTTTTAATAATATCCTTTACTACTAATAGTACGTTTTCTATCGCCCACCACCCTTTCACACGCCGTTTTATTATTCTAACCCCTTATCTCTTTCTCTAAAAGATATTTAAGTTTTTAGGATTATCTCCGGCCCCTAAGGTATATTTCCTGTTCTTCCTAAGAGCTTCGCGCGACGTTTACTAACTTATATATATAATATAGGGGGCTAATAATAATAATAATAATAATACCGGCGAGGAGGCACCTACTCCCGCCCCGGTTAGTAAGGAGATCACTTCTCCTACCTTAGCTATAGACCGCCGCGCCTAGCTAGCCCGAGCCGCTAAGGCTAAGGGTAAGCGTTCCGTGGGCGAAGCTTCTATAGTGGTTAAGAGCCCCGCGAAGCGCGCTCGTGGAATAAAATATCCTCCTAGAGGGACCCGTTTAGTCTTCTACTACTCTTATATAAAGGCTATTACGAATAGCTAGGATAAGCGGCGCTACCGCGATTAGTCGGGACCCGGAATAAGGATACCCGATCCTAAGTGCTATAATTACTTAAAGGGCGGTTATAAGTGCGTTCCTCCTCCGCCTAGGATAGCTAGTCTATTAATAGTACTCCTAGAGGCGGCGAAGGTGGTTAATAATAACCCCTTTTATAGCCCTAAGGTAATAGAGGCGCTTATAGCGGCTTATTCGGCCTTCTAAAAGGCGTCCGGGGTTTCGAAAAAGACCTCTAGCACTTTATAGGAGGATAAGCCTATCTTAACGCCTATTAACTCGGGTACCGGTAAGCCTCGCTTATCGGTATAAGCTACCGCCTCCCCCCCCCGCGGGGACTCCTATATTATAGCAGGTAGACCTATACCTATCGCGGCGCCTCCTACTATTATTATACCCGTTCCTAGCGTAATAATCACCTTTATAGGGGTAAAAGGCCTACGCCGGCTTAACCGGTTCTTATAGGTAGTCGAGAATATCGTGGGGATTATTTATGTTAAGGTAAAGGATATTAAGTCCTTTAAAGGAAAAAAAAAGGATAGGCAGGCTAAGGTTATAGCGTTTACGTTATCTCCTATTATCGCTAAAAGCGTTAACGGTCGCGAGGATACTTATAATAACGTTAATCTCGATACCTAAACCCGATAACTAGGGGCGGGGCTTATCCGCCCCGACTTAATTAATATAGACGGCTTTATTATTATCCTAACCTTTACTTAACCCTTACTGCCTTTCCTATAACTCTTCTTTTTCTTATACCATTCGCGTAGTCTGTTATTAACTTTAATCGGGCTATACTTCTCTTTATAATAGTCTAGGGCGGTTAATTCTTATAGGGACTCTATTAGTTCCTAAGATATCTAGGCGTATCCTTCCTATTTTATTAACGCCTCTCTCCTTACGCCTCTGCCTACCCTCCTATTCCTAGCATATAAGATTTCCTTTACTATTTATTCGTTTTCTTTAAGGCCGTCACGAATTAGTCCGGGTTAGGGGTCGTATAGAATTTAACTAGGAAGCGGGTCTTTGCTTATATATCGTAGGAGGTCTATATAAAACCTCGGGTATACGTTTAAAGGTATATTTAGTTCTATAATATACGGGTTAATAACCTTAGTGACCCTATACTTCTAGTATAGCCAGCTTAATTTACGTGACGGTCTTAGGGTAAAATAGTTCGCGAGCAAGGGCTATATAAGGTCGCCTTTATAAAGGCGTTTAGCAGGGATACGGCGCTTATTCGCCGACTCTTCCTATTATAGCTACGTGGCCGCTATTAAGGCTTAGGCGAACTCTACAGCTTCTTAGAGACGGCGAAGCAGGTTATAGGCTATAAACTCCCGAGTATCGCTACTTAGTTCCTCGTGGATCTAGATCGGGTCGATATAATATCCGTGTTTAAGGAAGAATAGGCTTATCTTAGTAGTAAAGCTCTTTTGGTTATTTAACGCTAATTAGGCGGCGGGTAGTAACCGGTCCTAATTATCTTATACGTAGTAGATAAAGGCTCAGAGGTACGCCTATACTTCTTAGTTTACTTATTCGGTGGCTTTATCGGTTTAGGGGTAATACATAATACTTAATCGTTATTTAATTTTAGCTAATTTATAAAAGTATCGCTAAAAGCGACTTATCTAGTTAGAACCTCTATCACTTATAATTAAGCGAGGTATACTATAGAACCGAAAATAATAGTATAGAAACTATTCGGTATAAGCTTCCGCCTTTATAGAGTTTATCGCTTTAAGGGTAATAGCCTTTATAAGTTAATCGGTTATAACCTATAAGTATCTATACTTCTTCTCCCTAGCGGGGGGCAGATCCGTTATAAAGTCTATTAATAGGTCGCTCCTTATTTATTCGGGAATCAGGAGTGGTTTTAAGAGTCCTTATCAAGCGTTCCGCCACGTATAGCTTTAGTTATAAACATTATAGTTACGTATAAACCTGCGTACGTCTCGGTTTATTCCCGGCTAAAAGAAGTATCTCGCTACGAGGGTAATTATATTATCTTGCCCCGGGTAACCTCTAATTATAGAGTCGTGTATAGATTAGATTACTTATATTCGTAATATACTCCCTTCTTAGGCTCCTAGTACCTATAGGCGATCTCGGAACGTTAGTAGTCCTTATAAGGTAATCCCGTATTCGGTAATCTAGGCTCGAAGACCTAATAAGGGGGAAAACTATTAATCGCCTTTAGATACGGCTTATATAGCTTAGCGATACTAGTTATCTTTTTTTACTGTGGCGTCCTATAGCCGTTATAATTTATTATTAGCTTTAAATACTTATAGGTATTCGCGAAGGAGGCGGATCTTTAGGGGAATTAAGGTCTCGGGGATTAACTATATATATCGCGCCTATTCCTGTTTATTAGAGAAGTCCTTCGGTTCGTCTTATTCTTTTCGCGAAAGAGCGTCGGTAGTATAGTTATTAATACCCTTACGGTATTCTAGTATAAAGTCGAACTAGGCGAGCTCGCCGGCCTATCGGCTTTACCTCTTATTAAGTATCTTCTTTATTATAAAGTATTCCAGGGCTTTATAGTCGGATAGGATTATAAAACAACTATAACTTAGGAGCTCTGCTCTCTAATACGTTATATAACTTATAATCGCTAATATCTCCTTATCATGGATAGAGTAGTTATACTCGGCTCCTATAAGTCGCCTCGAGTAATAAGCGACTATATAATAACGTCCTTATTCGTCTTCTTAAACTAATACACCTCCTAGTACGAATCCTAAGTAGTCGGTTTCTATAAAGGTCTTATTACTTAAGACCTATTATCGTAGGATCGGTTCCTCCTAGAACCTCTTCTTAACCTCTTCGAAGGCCGCTTATTCGTTAAGACCCTAGGAGAATACTTAATCCTTCTTCGTTAGTCTTATTAGGGCGGATATAATATAAGTAAAGTTCTTTATAAATATATAGTAATAGTTTATAAAGCCTAGGAAGCTTCGGACTCCCTTTACTAAGGTTAGGGCTTCCTATTCTTAGATCGCCTTTAGTTTATTAGGGTTACACGAAATACCCTAGCCGGCAGTGACTATAAACCCTAAGTACTTTATAGTCTTTACGCTAAACTCGCACTTCGCTAGGTTAAGCGTTAATCCTGCGTCGCTTAGCGATTATAATACTAGGTTAACCTTCTTCTTATAATCACGGAGGGACCCGCTTAAGTAAATCAGGATATCGTTAATATATATAATAATAAAATCGTTAAGGTAGCGTTATAACGTCTTATTAATATATCGTTAAAAGGATACGGGGGCGCTATTAAGTCTAAAAAGGTATACTAACTATTTAAATAAGCCGAATCGAGTTCGGAACGCTATTTTCGCTTTATAGCTAGCGGCTATTCGGATCTTATAGAATATAGTAACTATATCGAGCTTCGTGAACCACTTAGCTCGCTCTAGGTTTCGGAGTGTCTTTATAATTAGTAGGAGAGGATAACGGTCTCTTTAAGTGATCGTATTTAAGGCATAGTAGTCGTAACAGAATCGTAACCCTCCTCCTAGCTTCTTTATAAATAAAACTAAAGCTTTAGCGGCGGAGCTACTAGCTCGTATAAACCCCTTATCGATAAGGTCGGTAAGGGTCTTCCGTAGGACTAAGAGTTCCTCTCTGGATATATTATAAAGAGGGCCCTAGGGTAATTCTGGTTCCTTACCGTCGGGCCCTTATATAAGGTTTATTTCGTGGTTAACCCTAGGTCGATAAAGGGGAAGGCGGTTTATTTATAAGTCGGAGAATAGGTCCGGAAATCGTCGTAGTATCTCTTCTAGGATATACTTCCGGGGGTCGACTAGGGACTTACTTCGGAGGGCCTTATCGATATCCTTAATACTAACGGCGTAGAGCATAAGTTCTTTTTTACCGAACCGTTATCTCCTTCGTAATCGCCGTATAATACTAGCGAATACTAACCTAGTTACTACCTAAGCTCCACGGATAGCTCTAATATTATCGGGTTTTTCCTTACCTTAGAGCCGGATATCTATCCGGGCTACTCTATAATAAAGGCGATATCTCTTCGCGTAATAAATAATATTATTATATTTTATCTATAGTTTCCTTAGGAATATATTATAATCTAATCCTAGTATTATATAGGCGAATAGTCGTTATATATATTCATTAATCTTAAGATCGTATATAGCGATACCGGAACTCCTCGTGGACCCTATAGTATCGGAGAACCCTAAGAGGGGTCTTCTAGTCCTATTAACTAATAGGAGGCGGAGGGACTTTATAAAACGTTTATTTATAGCTACGTAATAGTTATATCTAGTATCTATAAGAGCGGTAACTAACTTTTTATTAATCCGCGCTTATATAAGAGCTAAATAACTACTATACGACTATAATATAAACTCTTTCTAATCCCTTTATTCCTTTATAGTAGGCTCTAGTACCCGTTTTCGTACTAGAGCTATTCTTTTTCCGAGTCTTTATTGTTATCCGTGACTCCCGTATAGATCGTCTTATTATCCGAGGCTACTAAGACCTTCGCTACGCGGTTCTTTTTATAATCCTCGGCGTCTTTTTTCTTTAAGCGGTATCTTCTAGCGAGGTATCCTTTCTTTCCGTAGTTATAGCACTCTCTTATCTCTTTCTTCTTAGTCTATATTCGATTAACTCCTCCTATCTTTATATCGCCGTCGTGATTATAAGCGTAACTATTATTATTACTATTATATAACGCTTAGCCGAACTATAGCCTCGTGGCGAGGGCTTTAAGTCTCTAAGCGATGCTTTACACTTCGGTTACCTAAACGTGGTAGTTATTTAGTAGTTTCGCGGTAATAAGGGCGGCGCGGAGGCGATTACTAAGAGCTCCCTTTAGGAATATAATCTTCGTAGTATTATCCTATTAACCTCCTTTAGCGATAACGAGCTATTATTCGAAACCGGGTATAAAGCTTCTAAACGCTTAGTCTTTACGCTAACGTAACGTTCTTAGGGTATTAGCCGCGCGGGGTTATTCGTTAACGTCTTTATATATACGGTTAAGGTAATTAAGGAAGTCTTCGGGGTCGTATTAACTATCGGTTCCGCCTACGGTCTAAAAGGAGGCGATAACGCGGCGGGGAGCTTCGTCTAAATAGGCGTTAATAAAATACTACTTCTCGCGAGCGTTCTAGAAAAGATATTAATCGAGTAGGAGCTTTTCGCGAATCTTAGATAACTAGCTCGCGTACTCGGAGCGTTTACCGTTAAACTTCTAGGGTAGTGGAAGCGCTTTAGTCCTAAGGTTCGGAATAGGCGCTATATCGGGCGTGGGCGTAGTAACGGGCGGCTAAGGGCCCTGTATAGTCTTTTCTGATAATATAGCGAGACGAGGCATGGTTATACGTTATTAGTTTTATATCGCCTATAGTAGCTAGTTAATAGCGTTCTATTATTCTTAGATTTAGGTGGTTAAGGTCGCGACTTAAGTCTATAAAGGGTTAATAATCTCCCTCCTCCACTCCGTAGCCTCGGGCGACTCGCCCGCTAGGCGTAATAGAGCGCCGGGAGGTGGATCGAAGTGATAGTCTATCTCTATTAGCGTAGCGTATAGGTTTCGCTAAGCTTTAGATATATAGGCGGCTAGTCACGAGTTATTTATAGAGTAAGGCCGAATAATTGAATTTTCTAAAGCTAAGGAGAAAAGAAGGAAAGGGGAAAACTCTATAAGTGCCTACGACCTAAATATAATATCGCGGCGACCTACTAGGAGCATACTATAATTAGTCGGAAGATCCGGTGCTCTACCGGATTATCTCCACGGGGTCAGCCCGTAACACCTATCGGCATATAGTCGGACTAATAGCCGCGCACGGACCACCGATCCGAACCTATCTCTATACGTACGTTAAGGGATCAGTTTAATCCCTTAAGTTAAAGTCTTGGTTTGCAGTTAGCGCTTAGTTAACGAATATACTGCGATTACTCTGCGGTACTAAGCTATCGAGCCTTTTCTATAATATCTTTTCCTTAACTAAAGTCTACGGACTTTCCTTTCGTTATATAAAGTTCCTTTATAGTATTACCTTATTAGCGACCTAGATACGAGGCTAAGAAATAATAAGAGAATACGCGCCGCTAAGACTAGTTAGCCTTAGTATAAGATTATTCGCTTAACCGCTAATAAAGCCTTCTTCCTTAATAGATAAGGTCCCCCTAGTATACCTCCTCCCCCGCCTTTATTTAAGGGGTATACCGTTTTATTTACCCGACCTAATAACGCTAACTCGAATACCCTTATTATTATTAAAAGGGAGGCTATCCCTAAAACCGATAACCCTCTAGTTATTACCCGATATATAGTCTTAAAGTATAGGCTTACTTGTAAGGGTGCCCTGATATATAACCCCGACGTTTTTATTAAGGCTATTATCGATATAAGGGCCACCTTTAATACTATCTTTATAGACACCGTAAAACGCTTCGGATTAGAATATCGTATTAGCTAAACCGAGATCCGAATTAAGGGTGTTAATAACCGGGAGGGGTAACCGTATACTGGATACCTTAAGGAGCGTTTATAGGTTAGCGAGCAGAGTGGTGTTTTTAACTTCTAAGTTCTCCCCGGTTTAGGGCCTAATATACTACTTAGTATACCGTGGATCTAGGAGACTAGAGCGTCCTTTTCTTTCCGGGATAATTAGATCGATACCGACTTTACGCTTAGTAACGCCCGTATCCTTATGCCTATCGCTTATCGTGAGTGGATTAAGGAGATACTAAGGAACTAGAGCTAGCCGAACTATAAGGCTAATAAAAGGCGTCGGATCGATAAGGATCGGTCTAATTAGGCTAATTATTATTAGCTCTAGGATAACGACCCTACCTATTAGCCTAGGGCCGCTACCTCGCTATCCGTTAAGGAAAAGGCTAACTATTACCCTTTAAACGTTCTAGAGGAGGGCGATAAGATTTAATACACGATTAGGGACGCCGACGCAGCGTCTTTAGTGGCCTTCGTATTCTCTAAGGAGATTAAGCCACTTTTACTAAGGGTATACGTGGCCTTAAGGGCGATACCACGGAATTAGGGCTAAGGGTATAGGAAATACGATAAGGAAGCCCGATAATACTATAAACACCGTTTTCTTCCTTTACTACTATATTTTTCTATAAATCCTTATTATAGTTACCCTAATTAGCCTAATTTATACTAAATTACTTATACTAATTTTAAGTCGGAAGCGTGGAAGTCTTACTAATCGTTAGCGTTATCGGCTCTAAGGGCTAACGACGCGCGTATTACTAGCGCCGCTATAGTAGCTATAAAAAAGCTATAGACCGTAAAAAAGAAAAAGCACTAGGACCTAATCGAAGAGGTATACCACGGGCCTAATCAGGCTATCTATACTATATATAAGCCGAAAGCCTTTAAGATTTACCCTATTAACGACGCGCCGTCCGATAGTTCCGTCCCTAAAGGCGACCCCCTCTAGAAGCAGAAGATCTTAGCGGAAATCCCCGAGGATATATAGGAATAGGAAAACGACTATTTTATTAGCCTGATCACCCTAAAGTTCTCTAAGATTACCCCTCGCTTAAGACTTACGGAAAAGCGACTTAAAGATATCTTAGACTCTACCGGCTATCTACTGCCTATAGAAAAGGAGCTCTTAATAAAGACCCTCCTAAACCGCGAAGCTACCCTTACGTGGGAGTAGCAGGAATACGGGAGGCTTGACCCTAGAGTCGCCCCGCCGTAGAAGATTAAGGTGGTTCCGTATAAGGTATAGTAGGCGAAAGGGATCCCTATCCCGAGAGCCCTAGAGTCTATTATCGTTAAGATAATTAAGGATAGGAAGGATAAGGGGGTTATTAAGGAAAGCCACGCGGCCTACCGTAACCCCTGGTTCCTTATAAAGAAGAAAGACGGTAATATACGCCTTATTAACTCTGCTACTAAGATTAACGCTATTACCCTACGCGATACCTTTATCCCGCCTAGGGCCGATAAGTTTTCCGAGGACTTCGGTATATATAAGATAGTTTCCCTTCTAGATTTCTTCTCTGGCTATAACTAGGTTACCCTCGATAAGGAATTAAGGGACTTAATAACCTTCGCTACGGTTTTAGGACTTTTTAGGATATATACCCTTCCGTAAAGGGCGACTAACTTAGTGGCCTAATTTATATATACTATAACCCGTATCCTATACGACCTTATTCCCTAGTGCTATCGACCCTTTATTAATAATATCGCGGTTAAAGGGCCGACTATTATTTATAATAATACCCTGATTAGGCCTAGAATTCGCCGCTATATGGCCGAGTATATTAGTAATATCGATAGAGTCCTTCTTAATATAGAGCTTACTAAAGGCACTATAGCTAGCGCTAAAAGCTAATAGTATTAGAAAGCGGCTATTATCGTGGGCTATATGTATAGAACCGATAGTCGTTCCCCTAAGTAGGCTAAGGTGGCTAAGTTAACTAAATAGCAGAAGTGCCGGACTATTTCCGAAGTCCGTTCTTTTCTTAGTCTCGCTACCTTTTACCGTATCTGGATTTACCGCTTCGCTATTATCGCGGGGCTATTAATAGACCTGCTAAAAAAGACTTCCGTCTTCCTATAGAGCGAGCCTTAGCAGTACGCTATAGATACTCTTAAGGTTACCCTGACCTTTATACTAGTTCTGATTATTATTAAGTACGGTAAAGGGGCTGGTATTATCTACGTGATCGTTGATATATATATTAAGGGCTAGGGCGGGATCTTAGGCTAGTATATTAACGGGAAGAGAGCTATTACCCGGTACGAAAGCGGTAGATAGAACCCGGTAAAGAAGGTCTACGATACCGGTAAGCTAGAGCTAAGGGGAGTATTAAAGGTGCTTCGCTAACTTCGTAACTATCTTTATAGAGTCCGCTTTATACTAAAAACAGATACTTAAGCCTTAGTATCCTAGCTTAGTGGTTCTACCACGGACCTACCTAGCGTATTTATTACTTAGTGGATTACCTAGATCCGACTCTTCGACTTTAAGGTTAAGTATATTAAAGGGACTAAGAATACTACGGCTAACGGATTTTCGAGGATACCTGCCACTCCGTCTAATTAAGCTAATAACGCTACGGAGGGAGATATTAACGACTTTATTAACGGCCGAATCTTCCTTATAGATACGGATAAGAGGTTTAATAACCCTACCCTAGCCGAAGACGTTTTAGACCTAGACGTTACCTAGAGCTAGTTCTCTTAATAAGTGGCCTTATATTTAATAAGCCTACGGATACCCTCTAGAATAGACCCTTATAACGCCCGCCGCGTCTAAGATCGGTTAACCCGTGTTTTTATAAAGGACGGTCTGCTATAGATAAGAGTTACTAAGAAAGATTCGACTCCTAAAAGGTGGATTAACGATAAAAAGACTTAGGTTACCCTAATTAGGAGGGCCCACGATGAGTCAGGCTATTATATAAGGGACGGGATATACTAAAAGCTCGCCCCCTTATATACTTAGGACGGGATCTATAAGTAGACTAAGGAGGTTATCGAAGTATACGCCGAGTATTAGAGCCGTTAAGGTAAAGTATATAAGGATCCCCTAATCGCTACTTAACTGCCTTAATAAGCCCTCCCCTTTATATAGGTAAGTCTTAATATCTAATATCTTAACGGGTACTATTTAGTAGAAGCTTAATATATATTCACGGGATAAGTCAAAGCCCGTTTACTATAAAAGAATATATCGCGAGCCGTCGCGATATTCTTATAGGAAGATATTATCTACCGGCACGGGCTATACTAGTATATTATCGTGGACGGAGGTCCTAAGAATAAGGGTAGTATAATTAAGCTAAATCGGGCGTACCTAATAAAGCGGAAGGTTATCTTTACCTATTACCCCCGCGCTAATAGTCTAAATAAGGTAAGATATAAGCCTATCGCCTATACGCTAGCTATCTAGCAGAAGATTTACCGCGGTATATTATATAAGATCCTGCCTATAGTCCTTTTCGCGGACCGCACGACTATCCGAGTATCTACCGGGAGGACCCCCTTTTACCTCCTTTATAGCTATAAGGCTATCACGCCTATAAAGACGACCTGCCTTACTTAGAGAGTGCTTAACTAGGGCCGCGTTAAGACCCCTAAGGAAGAGATATTACTACGCCTAAGGGCCTTCGCCTAGTTAGAAGCCGACCGGAGGACTATTACCGATATAGTTAATAAGTAATAGCAGTAAAAGACGGACTCTATTAACCGTTTAAGAGTCAGGACCCTGCGTAAGTAAAGACTCCGAGTCGGCGACCTTATCCTCGTGCACGATACTAAGCTAGCTATCGATATAAGCCGCGATAAGAAGCTAGACTACCGCTAAAATAGCTTATTTTATATTATATCGTCTAATCAGGATAATAAGACCTTTAGGTTATCGACTTTATTAGGGGAAGAGCTCCAGGGCGTTACTTTTGCCGCTAACCGCCTTAAGAAATTCATCCAGGACAAAGACGGATACTAGGAACCGGAGGACTAGATAATACTAGAAAGGGATTACGCTAAAGAACTAATAATTACGTACCCTGCCCGCGGCGTCCCTATTAATAAAAAGCTAGTTAAAGCACCCCTCCTCCTAAGTAAATCCACTAATAAAGATACTAGGGCTAAGGATAATAAGCGTTAAGATAACGCTAGTTCCCCTAATTAGACCGTTAACGCACTCTTATAACGGTTAGCGAGACTTCGGGATATACTAGGCAAGTATTATAAGAGGTTAGAAGCGGAGCTCCGGAAAGCGACGTAGTTAGAAAGAGTCGAAGTCTATATCCCTAAAGATCCTAACTTTAACCTAAGTAAGTATAAGGACTATACAGGAACCTTATACTTTATTCCTTACTATTACTTCTTACCTAGTTAACCTAATCGTGGTAATACTATACTTAATAGGAGTCTTACGTATAGTATTAGGGCCGAGGATATATAAGGCACCGCTATCTGCTTATTATCGAAAACTAACTACTACCCCCCTAAAATAAAAACACCACTTTTAGGACTCCTTAACTCGCTCTTTTTCCTATTTCTCTCCTGTTTACCCTTTATTACCCTAATTACCCTATTCCACGCCTTTCCACTTATTATTTTATTTATTAGTTCCTTTTATTTATATTTTACTATTACTATTTTCTATTTATACGCACTAACTAAGTGGATACCGTAAAGATATATCTACTAAATATATTTATTATTTATCTATCTTTCCTTTACCCGTTTACGCCCCGCACCGAAATAAAATATCCTAATTATACTAAGGTTACCCTAATTATAGTAATTACTACCCGAATCACCTATCTATATCTTACTCCGGCTTACTTTTATAGTTACTATTACTAGGGCCGTACACTTCCGACTTATACCGCTAAACCTAAGCCCTAGAGATAAAGGGAATATAATACTACTCCACCGTCTTTTCTTGATCCCTTTTTATCGGGTTATTCTGAATAGTATAACAGAACTTCTCGAGATCGTCCTTATATTTATACGCTAATATAGGGACCTATGCTATTATATAGTCCCACGGTTTAAGACCCCTTCCTTTATAAACGTCGCGTATCTACTAAGCACTTTCACGGTATAGAGTAATAGTACTTACTATAAAGACGCCGTATCGAGGCGATAGCCGTGGACGTATCTTATCGTCGTATACGGACTATAGCAGCACTAGTAAGTCTTTAGTATACGGATTAGCGTGACTAATACCTGTATAGTCACTATCTAGCTATAAGACCTCCTAATTAGACTAATAGAACTGCTTTTAGAGCTTATTATCACGATACGTGTAAGCTATCTTATAAAAATAGTAGTTAGCGTAGTCCGGAAATCGATCATTACGTTAAAGCGATACGTACTCGAAGAAAGGATAAGTGATCTTATTATTAACCCGATCACTTATAGCCGACCACCGTTCCTTATAGCACTAGCATAGCACCTTATTAATAACCCCGAACCCCTAGATAATTAGAGCTCTAACCGTATAAGCCCGGGTCACCGTCTTTATAATATACTCCCTTTATAGACTAGCAAGGTCCTTAGCCACGAATATATAGCGGCGAAATAAAGACGAACTATTACTAGACCTTACCTTCTTAAATAGCTCCTATTCCACGTCTTTATTAGTAAGATTTAGTAGGCTATCCTATACCCGGCCTATAATAGTAGCCTTAGAGTCGCCCTGGATAACCTAGCCCACGAAGTCTAGCTCGATATACGATACACTACCTTTATTAGCCACTTCGTACTAAATAAAATACGAGTTTGCCTGTATCTATAATATTAGCTTACCCTAATTAGGGTAACACGATAAGAAGCGTAAAGAGAACTCACTATTATATCTTAGACCGTTATAAAAACATTATACTTATTAACCGCACCTACGATAAGTCGTGTCTTAGACCAGAAACACGGTATAGGACGAACTAACTCTTAACGAGCCACGGCTTTCTTACGCTTATAAGAGCTAAGGTTATTAAGCCCCGTGATCAGAGCTTTGGTAGATATATCGATAATCTTATTGCTGTTATTAAAGAGAAGCTTATAGGAAACACGATATCGAATCGTACGATGATATAAAGACGCAGAGCCCGAAAGATACGCCTCTGGCCGGCAGCCCTCCGCCTTATATCCCTCGACGATAGGTGACGTGGCCTAGCGGTTTATAGTTTTAGTGACTTAAGGAGGCGTAGTTAAATAAATAGCCTATTTTAAGTTACTAAAAAAGATCAGGCTTTAAGCGTGATTTATAATTACCTTCCTTACGTTGCTTTATTATATAGTCGCGACTATAGGTATAATAAAAAAGGTACTATCTAATCTTTTCGTCTAATTAGATCGGTTACACGATAAGCCGACTTCCGTATTTAGATCCCACGCCTAATTCACTAAGTTACCTTTATCCAAAAACCATAAATAATATTAGGATTGCCCTTTCTTTAATAATTATAACCCTATTTAACTAATAGCTGTAATAGGAACTCCGGTTAAAGCCAGTCTCGTAAAGGAGGCACTGCCTAGAAACATTAGACGTTAATAAAGGATATATATCCCCTATTACTAGCTCTAGTTAACCCGTTTTCCCTCTTTTCTTCTCTTTTCCTATATCGTTAAGTTTATTTCTAACTTACCCCCTATCTATTTCTCCGCTATTTATTACCCCCGCTACCCTTATATATTTTTCCTATATTCCCCCGCCTATATATTACCGTGATTAGGCTAATAGAGGTATTAAGAATATCTATATCCCTTACTAACTACTAGGAGCCGGCTCCCGCCGGTCCTATCCTTACCGCTAATATCGTTCCCGCTACCCGCGTTACTATTAATAAGACCACGCGCCCCTATTATATTAATAACCCTAATATTAGCTAATAGGTGTTTCCTATATAAGGCCTGCCGTATCGTTTATTTAATATCCCCGATAATACCGCCCCCTTTATAGGTTTTCCCTAATAGCCTAAGGATAATATACGTATAGTCTAACGCCTCCTTAAGAATGCCGTGGATAGCGAGCTTAACGCTATTACGGTTAATATAATACTGCCTTATATTCCTATAGTGAGTATATTCGCCGAGAGACCACGGGATACTTATCCGGTAATATAGTCGTCTTTTAGGATATATTATAACCTAATAAATAAGAGATAGTTAGAGCGGGGCAGTCTAGAAGATATAATACGCGCTATATTTAAGCGTAGATAAGGGGACACCTATCCTATAGCCTGGATTAGTATTATACCTTACTAGGAGCTAAATAGCCGCGCGGTAGTCTACTCTCCTTAGCCGCTTAAAGAAATTAACCGTATTAAGAGAAGTCGCTTTATCCCTATTATTTATTATTTTAAGAATCACTTTATTAGTCTAATTAGAGATTAAGAGATATAGTGTATATATAGGTATAATAGTATTTAGAATACTAGTAATACTAAGGACCGCCTTTTACGGTTATTTAAGTACGCTATAGGTTAGCTACGTAGTATTAATATACCTAATAAGGCCGTCTCTAGTCTTACTCGCCGTTTCTATATTATTCCCGGTCCCTATTAGACGGATAATTACTTATACGGCCTCTTCGTTATCGAGTAGATACGAGCTGTTATCCAGGAGGGCTACTTATTCCCTTAAAGCTCGAAGATTTACTGGTTTGTATAAGGACGCTGCTACTTAAATAACGGTGCAGCTTACGCTTATTATATTAAAGAAGAATAGCTATCCTGTGTTAGAGTAATTCTCGGTTTCGGCTATTAGAAGATACTAGTAGTCCCGGTGGTCCCTTAGTCCCCTTTACCGCCTCCTCCTAAGAGTATAGGTTTTACCCCTATTAATAAACCTGTTATTAAATCTAAGCCTACTACCCTTAGTTCCTCTAATTAGGTTAAGAAGAAGACTTAGGCGCTAATTAGGAGCACGCCTAAGAAAGATACTAGTATCCCGGTGCGTCCTAAGACACCTAAGGCTATCTCTAAAAAGCCCTCGGCACTAAGCACGCCTAAGAAGATCGCTAAGGTCACGAAGAGTCCTAAAAAGACTCCTAAGTCCTCTAAATCTTCTAAGTTTACTAGTATTAACCTAAATAGCTACGAGATTATTTAGATATCGCTAAAAAAGGTCTTAGTATAGCCTAGGAAGATTAATATCTAAGGTAAATAGGTTAAGGATATAGAGGAGCAGGATAAGGGCGTCGAGATATCTTATAGTTATCTATTCTATAGACTATATAATCCTCGCCCTACGGACCCTTATATTAGTCCGATTAGACCTAGCTTATTCTCTTAAGATAATTAGGTTTATTTATATAATAGTGTTTACCGGGCGATACTTCACGATACTACCGTTAATAATTCCTTATATATACCGCCTTTACGCGTAATTCCCTAGGAAGGATAGTTACGGTATAACGCTAGGATTAAGTAGGATAAGGATATAGTTACGGCCACTATAAAGCGAGTATATACTAAGAAAAAGGATTATATAGTCGGTAGACGGACTCTCCGTAAGCGTAAATAAGTTTTAGGATAGTTTTACTAGATTATACTTAGCTTAATCAGGGTAACCTAATTATATTTAGAGTTATTATAGCTATAAGGATATAAGTAAGATAACTAGGGCCGATTATAGAGGGGTGGATCGGAGACCTAGTGCTATATCGTTAGGACGTCACGTAACGTTATAAGACGCGCGCTTTTTTATTTATCTTATACATTATATATACGTGGCGACGCCACCCAGACACAGAGGATGCTTATCATCCTACACAATCATCATCCTTTTAACCCTAAGTTTTGCCACGTTTATTATATTCACTTCGTTTAAGCTACGTTACCCTGATTAGAGCAGCATATACCTCCAGGAACTTCTTTTAAAGGTCTCCTTATTATATATATTGTTTTGGTTATATACACTTCGTGGTCTTAAGCACTCCTATTATCGAAGACTTATCCGAGATCATACTGCCTAAGCCGTTCTGCATAGTGACGGCTTCGCCTTTCTTCACTATTATTAATAGTTCCGGGTTCTTTTACCACTATTCGATATAGTCTTAATAGGTCCAGAATACTATATTAATACGGCGGCTCTTATAGTTAAAACCCTAGCGGATATAGTATTCGCCTAACTCTCCGGCCTTAATCTTTTCGAGGAAATACTATATCGAGGTTAGAGGCCTGTATTTATCGCGCCGTAACTACCCTTAATAATTTCGGATATCCTGCTAGCTAAGGATAAGGCCGCTAGGCAGATTCTTCCTAAGCTTTTACTATATTTACCTAGTAATCTCCGGGGCTATTAGCTTTCCTATTCCCGATAATTGCTTAACTATTGTCCTAATCAGAGATACGCCGACCGTATATTAGGAATCGAGTCTTATAGTCGCCGACGCGGCGATTCTATTAACGGTAAGGGGTGGGTGGTTATAGGCGTTCTTATCCGCGATAATAAAGGTCTATCCGTCCCTAGACTATACTATCTCGGCCCCCTAAGGGTATCCGATTTTAGTTATTTTAGTACGTCTAAACTACGTAATTAATACTTTTATAGGGCCGCCGCGGTTATAAGCAAGGGTTATATAAAAAACATCACCGCCTACGCGTTTTCTAGAGCGTAATTTAATAACTCTAAATCCGAATTAGCGGTAATAGGCCTTCACGGTATTAAGCAGCTCTTCGTGGGTGGCTATAATAAGGGCTATCGCCGGCTTCGGATAGCTATAGGATATCGTGAATTTTAGGGGACTTAGTGCTAATATAAATACACTTAGAATAAGCTATAAATTAACACTTTATTACACGAGGTATAAGTTACTATAAATTTATATTATCTTTTGCCTGTCTTAAAGTACCGGTACGCAACATTTAGAGCCAAGATTTCGGTTATACACGCGGTCGCTTTACCTTCCTAATTAGGGTTAAGTGGATAATAAATAGTGAACCGGGGGCGTATAAATACCGGTACTCGGTTACTTAGACGCTAAACGCAATCCAAAGCCGCTAACTGGACTCTGCTCTACCTAACCGGGAGGGAGGGGGTCCTGGACAGTCAATTCTTATACTGACTATTATGGATATAAGGGGGTAGCTGGTTATTATGTAGCTAGAAAGTCGATATTATAAGCAGCGTGTTTACTATTATAGGTTAAAATTATATCAAAATGGTTAGGTATATTAGCATAGTGATTCTAAGCAGTAAAGTCCATAGTAACCAGCGAAAAACAGTATCTATAACAGGTACCCTATTATATACCATAGGATATCTTATTAATTATCTAAGGCCCACGAAATAACTAACTAGTATATAATACACTAACTGTTTCTATTAGAATAATAAAGCTAATAGTATATTACCGCTGATAGTGAACAAGTATATATACTTATTATTAAGGTATATCTTCTACGAAAATAGCAGGAGAAGTATATACTTTTAAAGTACTAGTACTTTATCCCGGTAGGTCCTTCTATAATAGGTAACGAAGCTATTATTAGGAGGCAGGAGCAGCAGTATACGCGTACATACTTCGTAGATCCTTTTCTATCTATCTTCTTTCTTTTCTATAGATCTATTTATAGTTAGGTCTTCTTCCTTTTCCATAATAACTACAGTAGACCTCTTCCATAGCAGCAGGACCTCTTCCACGATAATAGAGGTAAGCAGAGTCCTATTCACAGAGTCCTATCCAGAGTCCTATCAAGCTAACCTCTTCCATAGCAGACCTCTTCCATAGCAGCAGGACCTCTTCCACAGCAGCAGGACCTCTTCCACAGCAGCAGGACCTCTTCCATAGCAGCAGACCTCTTCCACGATAATAAAGGTAAGCAGAGTCCTATCCACAGAGTCCTATCCAGAGTCCTATTAAGCTAACCTCTTCCACAGCAGCAGGACCTCTTCCATAGCAGCAGGACCTCTTCCATAGCAGCAGGACCTCTTCCATAGCAGCAGGACCTCTTCCATAGCAGCAGGACCTCTTCCACAGCAGCAGGACCTCTTCTATAGCAGCAGGACCTCTTCCATAGCAGCAGGACCTCTTCCATAGCAGCAGACCTCTTCCACGATAATAAAGGTAAGCAGAGTCCTATCCACAGAGTCCCATCCAGAGTCCCATCAAGCTAACCTCTTCCATAGCAGACCTCTTCCATAGCAGACCTCTTCCATAGCAGACCTCTTCCATAGCAGACCTCTTCCATAGCAGACCTCTTCCATAGCAGACCTCTTCCATAGCAGACCTCTTCCATAGCAGCAGACCTCTTCCACGATAATAGAGGTAAGCAGAGTCCCATCCACAGAGTCCCATCCACAGAGTCCTATCCACAGAGTCCCATCCACAGAGTCCTATCCACAGAGTCCCATCCACAGAGTCCTATCCAGAGTCCCATCAAGCTAACCTCTTCCATAGCAGCAGGACCTCTTCCACAGCAGCAGGACCTCTTCCACAGCAGCAGGACCTCTTCCACAGCAGCAGACCTCTTCCAAAATAACAAAGGTAAGCAGAGTCCTATCAAACAGTCCTATTAAATAGTCCTATTAAGCTAGCCTCTTTAATAGCAGGACCTTAGTTAGTATAAGGGTATTAATCGTGGGCGTATTTCAGGACTTCTTAAGGAAGGAGGCGAAGAAATAGTGTGTTTATACTAGTATATAACTTAGTACTTTAGAAGAATATTCCAATATTAGATTTCTAGGGCAAAAAGGAGGGGTATAACATAGATATAAAGTGACTATATATATACCGAAATATCTGGATGCATACCCCCGATATATAACCTCTTTTTCCTGTTATTATAATACGGCAGATATCCTAAACCGTTACGACTCTAATATTAAGGCAAGATAGACTATCAGGTTATAATACACTGTCTAGGCGTAGATCCACTAACCAGTCCTTTATACTAGTACCCTCTAGTCACTATCTGGCCGTCTCCATACTAACTACAGTAATATAAGCAAGAGAGTGACATAGAAGGGACCCGAAACAGTAAGCAGCCTGGACACCCTAGATCCTGGTTATAATAGTCTTAATATATTGAAGTACGTAACCTGACCAGGCTAGTCATTCTACAGTTAGCCTAGGGGTTATACTGTCCAGGACCCCCCTCCTCCCGGTTAGGTAGTGTAGGTAACGACTTACCCCGCAAATCTCGGCCCGTCTATTGTCTCCCAATCTGAGACATCGTCATCGGCTGGATTCATCTTCATCAACTACTTCGACTTCGTACACAACGACGCAGACTTACATTATTCAACTCGCATCTTCCCATCCCACTCGTCCGCCATTCCTGCCCGTGCCCTAGGGTTAGAGAGGGCTTCTACAACGCCAATGGCCAATAACGCATCCACCTCGCAGCTTCAATCCCAGCAGCTAGTACCCCTCCCCCGCGTCGCGATACAGTTCTGCACGCAGTGCAAGTGGATGCTCAGAGCCGCCTACGTACGTTCATCCCCGATATAATTTCTCCTACCACTCCCAACCTCATCTCCTTCATCTCGCCGACCTATCCCACCACCAAACTATCACTACTAGCCCACCGCCCCCCAATGGTCGGCCGCTGACCTCGACAATTTCCCAGTTCGCCCAAGAACTCCTCTCCACCTTCTCGACCTCCATAGGCGAAGTCGCCCTCATCCCCGCCACAGGAGGCGTCTTCACCGTCACCATCACCACAGCCCCTCCCGTTCCCGAGACGTCTCCATCCGCATCCGACCCTTCTTCCACATTACCGTCCTCTCCCCCTCCGCCGACGACCACCGCCATCCTCTGGGACCGCAAGACAGAAGGAGGGTTCCCCGAGACGAAAGAACTCAAGCGCCGAGTCCGCGACGTCATCCAGCCCGGCCGCGACCTGGGCCACGTGGACCGCCACCACGCCGCCGCCCCCAAGCCACCATCCCAACCACAGCCACAGCAACCGACTCCTCCACAACACACCACCACGGGCATGTCTCCCTCCTCGACTGGCGAGAACAAGGGAGGCTCCGAAAACCCGCCCCCGTCCTCCGCTGGGGGACCACCCGCCGCGTCAAGCAGGCTGAGCGAGGACGCGAAAGCTAGCATCGCAGCCGCGAGGGCGAATAAAGGCCAGAGCGACGTGAGCCACGTCGATGGATCGGCACTAAAGGCCGAGTTGGGCCTGGGGGACCGAGGCACAAGGGATACCTGTGAAGATTGTACATAATATTAGGAGGGCCTGACCGGTGAAATATGTGTCTGCCGTTTGCATTGTTGTACATGACTCGGTGAAAACAAACGACGTCGTCGCATA
Organism: Sodiomyces alcalophilus JCM 7366; assembly: GCF_042370955.1. Classification (NCBI taxonomy): domain Eukaryota; kingdom Fungi; phylum Ascomycota; class Sordariomycetes; order Glomerellales; family Plectosphaerellaceae; genus Sodiomyces; species Sodiomyces alcalophilus. The sequence goes on from NW_027263538.1 coordinate 2,019,207, forward strand.
TACAACCCTCTCTCTATATCTTATATTCCTCCTCCCAACGGTCCTCGGCTACTACCACCTCACCTTCTACTGCTCTCGTGACACCACGTAGAAGACAACCGGGAAAGGTTCCTTGCTAGAAAACTTTTATTTCGCATTCCTCGTAGCAATCATGACCTCCAAGGCCACATTATTTCGCTTAGAGTACAAGTACATCATGGTTCATGCCTCTCGCCACACGTAGACCTGGAGCCCATTGACAGTCGCGCCTCTCCATCCCCATCCTTTTTCGAGTACAGGGAGAAACAACTGCAAACTGGAAAGAACCAGAAATGGAAAGGCTGAGAGGTCTCGACTCAGTGAACGGGAATAAAGAACGAAGGGAGAATGAAGCACACAATGAAAGAAGTGCCGACTCGGTGTAAATAACGATGAGTGGGACCGAAGCAAGTTAAACAGAGTGGAAAAGGAGAAGAAAAAGAAACGAAAAAGAGAAAAAGAAACATCCACCAGACAGCTCATGGACGTCAGGTTAGCCCAACGCTGATCGTACAACGGTCGCCAGAAAGAGAGGAACAATCTCCGAAAACCAATCCTCGTAGTACCGAATATGCCACGCCCACCCACAGCAACAATAGGCCCAATACTTCATATCGTACAAAGTCCCGGTTATCTGAAGCGACGGGCTGGAGGAAAGAACCCGACCGTCGGCAGCGCAACGCCATGCAGAGCTGACGCCCTCAACCATGCGTAGGCAGGAACTGTCAAGTTGATTGTAGTCCTTGTAACGCAACCTAACATCAGAGAGTCCTAGCTTGGGCGGGGAGGCCTCCGGAACAAGGAACTGGTCTTAGGACGATTTGTTACTCCGTTGGATGGTTCTGCAAAACGCGGTCATGTGGACCACGGCGTTTTCGGGAGTTTCTTGTGGCCGTAGACGAATACGGAGGGACGGGCCTTGAGAATTCTCCCACGCCGTGAAACAACTGTTTAGTCACTTAGCTGTGCTCTCCTTGCGCAGCCCTGTTCACGAGGCAGGCAGACAGAGGGCGAATGCGACGTGTGGGACACATCAACCACGCTTTGGACGACCATTTGAAAAATTCCAGAGTGTTTTTTTGGGGGGTTTTTATCTTCAGCTACCAGAGACAGCCGCAATAGAGTAATCAAGTCTGTGCGCAATGGTAATCGTATCGGGTGAGTTCGGTAATACTCGGACAAGGCGGGGAGAGGATAGAAGCTCGGTAGACCGGGGTCGGAGAGATGTCGCTCCGAGTCGGGCAAGAGGCGGTGCGAGGTGCGGATTGGAACGGAGAGGCGGTGAGTGCGTGGTCAATCCAAGTCGACAAGAGGCTGATCGGGAGTCAGGGCCGTCGTGGCGGGCGATGCTGACGATTAACGACGACCGAACCTAGACAAGACAAAACACAATTCGTATAAACTCTTTTCTACTTGGACGTCGACTTTCCAGGAGACGCGGGTCGAGACCCTCCCCTGGCACCCCCCATAACGTACTTTTGTTTCTTCTCAGCAGGCTTGAGAATCTGGAGGAGAAAGAGTGGTCAGCTGCCAGTTTATTTTCCTAAAGAATCAAATGGCGAATGGGGGGACCCTGGCGACTAACCTGGAACGAGCAGAGGAGGCTCTCATCTACGCTCATCATAGCTCCCGCATTGTCGAATTCTCCGCAGTAGTTGGGCGCGCTGAATAACGTAACCAGTTGACGTTTCGAGAAGAACTCGTATCCGTCTTCGACGACCTGGTGGGCGCGGCAAATCAGGTCCATGTCGTGCTTCTGTAGGAAGCGAGAAACGACATCCGGCCCAAAGGTGAACGAGACGCCACGATCATTCTCGCTCCATCCCGTAATGTCCTTGTCGGGGTCGGACCAAAGGAGGTCGCAGAGGAGACCACAGTCGGGGATCTTGGAGAAGCAAGCACGAGTTAGCCCAGGCAATTCGTTACGACAAAGGTGCAGGGTAATTCTTTCAAAAGGAACAAACGTACGTCAGTAGGACGCATGACGCGACGGATCTGCTCCATCGAGTTCAGATCCGGACTCAGACCGCCGTGCATGGTGAAAATCTTCTCGTCGATGATAGCGGCGATGGGTAGGCAGTTGAAGCAGTCGGTGAATGTCTTCCAGAGCTTGATATTGTATCGGCGCTTGCACTCGTCGTAGAAACCATAGATGCGGTTGATGGAGGCGCACTCGTGGTTACCGCGAAGAATGAAAAAGTTCTCGGGGTACTTGATTTTATACGCCAGCAAAAGGCAGATGGTCTCGAGCGACTGCTTGCCTCGATCCACGTAATCGCCAAGGAATAGGTAATTCGCCTCCGGGGGGAAGCCGCCGTACTCGAAGAGCCTCAGCAGATCGTAGTACTGACCATGAATATCACCGCAAATCTGTACGATGAGCAAAAGCGTTAGTCCATCCGGGAGACGGAAGATGATGGAAAGAAAGAGACGGTATCAAATATATAAACGACAAAATGCTTACCTTGATAGGAGCCTCCAACTCGAGCAGGATAGGCTGGGAGATGAAGATCTCACGAGCCTTGGTGCACAGATACCGGATCTCGGATTCGAGGAGCTGCACCTGCTTACCGGGCCGACTTCCGCGAACCTCGAGGAGGCGGTCGATCACGTTGTCGAGATCGATCTCATGTTGGTCTGCCATCTTCAATCCTCACCAGCCAAGGTATGGCCGCGGAAACGGTGTAGATATTTGTTGGATTGCGCGTGACAGCACAGTCGGAAAAGTGACAAAGTCTGGGAATACAAACGGACCCGTCGTCTAGAAATGCTAGAAGTGATGCACTTGCCAGGCTATTCCTGGGGAAATAAGGTTAGTGATGATTATGGTGAAGAAACTGGGGAATTCCGAGTTGGTATTTTTTCCCCCAGAGGCGAATAACGAATAATGTGAAACAAGCATATCGGACGAGACTGGGCCCCACGGAGAGCAAAGAAGAGGCAACGTCGTCATCAGGGAATCGAAGGGGAAGGAGTATGATGGAAGATGTCGGGAAAAGGCAAAACACCAAAATAAAGGACAAGCCGTACCTTTGCTTGACCAAGTGATCTCAACACTATTCACAGCGATAAGGCTGTGGCGGGAAATCGCGGCGCCGGAGATGACGAACCCAGGTCGATGAGGGTTTCGATGTCCTGATGGCGTCTAATTAAGACTCGAATAAAAGTCGAAACGGAAAATTGTCTCGTCCCTGTCGGGATCGGTTCGCCGTTGTGATTTACCTTCTTGTGAAGAAGAGGTAGTCTTGAGTCGAAGAACGAGGCTGGACAAGAGCGACCAGCTGCCTCAAGGTCAACAACAATGAGCGACAGACGATGGGATTCGATAAAGTCTCGTCGTCTTCAGAATCTATTGTGTAATATTATAGATCGATATCGACCGGATCGCAAGGATAAGAGGTCGTCGTCGTCGAAATCGTCGGGGGATGTTTGGTACGAGGAAGGTGATGGGAGGGGGGAAAAGGAAAAAAAGAAGCGCGACAGATGTGGAGCTGGGTTTTTTTTGGGGGTCTTTTTTTCCTCTCTTTTTTTTTTCTTTTTTTTTTGTTCTTAATAAAGGGGGGTACAGACCAGGATGGCTTCGCGTTTGTCAAGCTCTTAGCTTCGGGTCTCTCGGGACGAAAGGCGTGGCAGGAACACGATGGGTTTTTCCGCTATTGTTGTTTTTTCACGCCGTAGTAAAATGATGGCGTGTGCTGCAGGAAAATAAAAGAAAAAAAGGCACGGTGCGGCGAATAGCGTACGAATCGCCGATACAATGCACGAATGCAAGGAGATATATGCCGTCAAGAGTAAGTTATGAATGGGGTGGAAGTTTGCGGGTACTATCGTCTTCTTTCACCGAAGTGCGGCGTGGAAGAGTAGAAGAGGGTTTTCTGCTGTTCGCTGATGTTTCTGTCACCAGGGAACAATTAGAAAGCGGGAATTGGAAGTGGGAGAAGTAGATGTACGAAGTACAGTGTGTAATGACCCTGTTAGGGGGGGGAACGACTGGGAGTATGCGCCAGGGACAAGGGTTGGGGCCTAAGAGAGGGAGACGCTAACAAGTGGTTGGTCGAGACCATTTCTCTGGCTCTTTTCTACGAATACACGCACTAGCTTGGAAAGGAATCGGTGACTTCTTACCTACGTGTACCTGTTTCCTCAACTAGGCACGATGTATCCGTCTGACGATTTGCTTTCTCGAGTATTTTACACAAAGAACGTGAGGGATCGGTACCTACTTAATGACAGAAACGAAACCTATCTAGGTACTGATACAAACTTGCCTTACCTACCTACCCTACACCTATCTGAGGCAAGCAGCTTCTACACTATACCGGCAAGTCCTTCCCTTACCAGACAAATTGGCGATTCTTAGTGCCTACAACTACCTAACTACGACTACGAAGTACCTACTTCGCGGCGCTGCCTGCATATTGGTATTTCTCTTCGGGCAGGTTGTACGCAGTGGATAGCATGCAACCTACTCCGTACAGGCAGTAACACTGCCGGGCGTTCTGTCTGTAAGAATGTACGTTATATTCGTATGCAGTGGCGGCTTGCAAGGTGGAATAGTGGCTTACCTCGACCATCCGCTAAAAGTGGGCGACATGCTCCAGATGTCAGTTAAGGTATTCCATGACTACCTATCCTGGGCAGGTAATACTCGATACGACTTATTACCTCGGTACCTACACTGGTGGGAGAAGCATCAACTCGACGAGCTATTCCTTGCGTCTCCTGTTGTTAGCCAAACCGTGGTCTACAACTAAGCTTCTTCTCGAAGACGGGACTTCTTCTTGATGTGTGTAATGAACCTCAGGTGTTGTTGATTCAATGACTAGCAAATGTCCCATCCCCGCTGTCGATCTATCGGTAGGATGTAATTATTATTAATCCTGCATACAATATTCAACGCTTCCCAACGAAATGTATGTCTTCGGCAGCCTGAATCGCCACTCTTTGACCGTCAGTCGCCGCCTTTCCCTGGGTCTCCTGACTGGGAATAAAAACCCGACCATGCTCGGTTCGAGACCGTCAGATAGACCGGCTAGGTATCTGCATGCAACGGCAGGCCCAACTGCAACGCTCGATACGAGCGCTTCTTTTACCTATCTCTTATATCCACAGACCCTGCCTGTCCCCTCCCCCCTCCTCGGGCCGCGTAATCAGCCCCGCGAGCTCCGCTGTCATTGAGCGAACTTGGGTGATTACGAAATAGGCATCTCATCTCTCGTCGGTCTACGGAGAGGCAAGACTCGAAGCCCCACGTAAAATAGCTCGTTCTCCAGGTTCTGCAAGTTGCCGCCGCCGAACCTCTTCTCTCCACCCATATAGCCCCGTGCAACCCTCTACTACATAATAAATGTAAACCCGACAGAGCACCCAGAGGTCGAAGTCTCGGTGGACCACCCATTGTCTCCTAGCTAACCGGCCATTTGATCACGGGGAGATAAGCTTCATACCGTTCTTGCACAGTCCAAATGAGGCCTTTGTCGGTCCCTACATTTGGCGGCTATCTGGGCACATCGGCTCATTCCCTTGCCTCTGATCGCTAGCCGTTCCGATTGCATCGTTCGCTGAATACGTACACTTATCGTGGTGCCACTGCCACCAGAGCCCCGCTCTTCCCCATACAGTACGTACCTATTCGTACATCGGCTTGGCCAATGTCATATGAGTCACGTGCCACGGACATCGTCGACGACTTGGACATGGGCTGGACATACAACGTACATATATCAACTTGAACGGGCGTCTTGTAGAAACCTTTGTATAAGTGAGACGACAGACACGGGATTCATTGGCTGTGAACCAGTTTATGGGAAAACCCGTCAACTCATCCAGTGGGCGACTCGGTGATTCGTAGATGCTCGAGTCGCCTATAAGTCCTCATGGGTCATCCAAGTTCTACGTGCAAACTCGATGCTTGTGTAAAATGGCAAATGACAGGATCTACCGAGGTAGAAGCTGGACATAATCCTTTGGCTAAATAGTACTCGCTGAACGGTGAACCAAGGGCCGACGTGCGGTCGCTCCTCAAAGGTATCGAGGAGGTTAACAAAACCGTAAAGACAACTACCGGACTGTATCAACCACTGTTCCTCATGTCAGCGCAGTCGGTCTGGGTACAGAAGAGAACCGGGAGAAACGGAAGCATATGGAAGCCTATACAACCCACCTCATCCCACCTCATCCACCTCGTTCCGCCCATTCCAAGCCCGTCAGTCGAGCCCATGCCCGTCAAAACGCCCATGTCCTCCGCCTTTCCCGCAAAGAAGAGAAGTGGGCTGCACAGGACTGCCGAAATACCAGCACGGGGAGACGTAAATAGGCACGAAACGGCCCCCGGGGTTGAATTGGAGAGCTAAGAAACATCAGGTTCGAAATACTTCGACAGACAATGTTTACACCGCGTGGAAACGGAACGAATGCCAACCAGGGACAGTAGAAACGGGAACAAAAACACCCAAAACTCATGAAACGCCTTTCTTTCCTCCTGACCAGACAAAAAGTTGCGCTTCAGGAAAAAGCAGACAGACCTTCACGTTAAGAGCGCAGGGAAACAACACCGACAAGCTCTGAAAGATACCCGCACCCATCACCCTATTCCGACAAGTCAACCCATGTAGAAGGAGAGATGGGCAAAAGAATAAAGAATAGAAAAGAAGAAAGAAGAAAAAAGACACCGAAAGGAATAAAAAAGTGAGCCGTCACCTAATAAGAGTCGACACCGGGCCTGAAATACGCAACACAATAAACCATTCCCCCTTCCACTGGAGACACAAGACGAAGGGAAAGGAGTAAAAAAAGCCCCACGCCAAACGGATTGTAAAAGTACAGAAAAAATGCCACAACACTTCTCATTATTCCTCACCTCCGCCGTGCAGAAGACCTGGTCCTCCTACGAAGCCTGCTGCCACCCAGACTGGCCGCCGTCTTGGCCTTGCTGACAATAGTATCGGCTATGACCTCGCCGGCCGCGCCCCCGTTGGGCGAAGCGGTAATGGTGCTGTCATCCACGTCGAACGCCAGGCCCTCCAGCTCGCGGTCGTCCATGTCCGAGAGCTCCTCGCTGAGGCTCCGGATGGCCTCGCGCCCGGGCCACTGATCTGCCAGGATGGTCGTGCCGCGCAGCTGGAAGTCCTTGAGGTGCCATGAAATCCCGCCTTCCGACAGCGGATCGGCCGGGCGGTTGCCGAGACCGCCTACGGATTGGGGGGGCGTCGGAGGCGTCGGCTGGGCAGGCGGTGAGACGGCCTGGTAGCCGTTCGTCGCGGGTGGCGTGTTGGACAAGGCCGGTACGCCGTTGGGTATGGAGCCCGAATCGGACTTCTCGGCCGCCTTATCGTTATCCTCGAGCTCTGCGACCGGCGAGCTGGAGGATTGCGCCTCCAATGTTTGTTCCGCGGGTTTGTTCGGATTGGACGTCGCGACTTCGATATTGTCTTGGTCCACTTCTCCATCGGCATCGACGTCCATCGCATCGGGGTCTTTGGCCGCTCCTTTTCCCGATGGCTCTGGCTCTGCTTGGCCACTTGCGACGGTGATTTCCCCGCCCGCGGGAGGAGCATCCACCATGGCCACTTCTCGGCAGGCTTCCACCGAGTCCTCGCCGACTCCGACGGTAATGGAAGGCTGGCGGAATTCGAGGCTGGCTTCCAGCATACCCTCGAGTTCCTTGATAAGCGGATCCAGCGGTTTGGAGTTGATTTCCGTTTCCGTGCGCAGGGCCGCCTCGAGCTGCGGCTGGACGGCCTTCAGAATGCGCTTCCCGAGAGTCTTCCGTTGTCGCGGATCCTCATACGATAATTTTCCAATTGTCGTGATGGCTTCGTCATCCGCCGAGTCGCCTTTTTTGATCTCCGTGTTGATGCCGACGTTGATGACTTCACAGAGATCATGCACGAAGGCCAAGGTCGTTGTGTAGAATCGTTCCTCCAATTTGGACTGCAGTTTGACAAGCCCATCGTAGAAGACGTTCTTATCCAACCTGCTCGAAATGGTTAGTTTCTGCACTACCCAAAGAAAGGAGAAACAAAAAGAAGACAGGCTACGGCCCACGTACCCGAAGGCCTTTTGTACCACGGGGCCAAAGAGCCTTGCCACGGGAAAGTAGCAAGTATCGACAAGCTCCCTCTCGAGTTCGGCAGACTCGAGTTTGTGCTGTTCCCGCTCCACCACCTTCTCCGACAGGACTCGTAGCTGTTCTAAATCTCGGATGAGCGCCTGGGCGAACTCGAGCCTCCTGGTCAGCCGGGGCTTCCCGGGAGGCCCCATGGACGCAAAATTCCGCCGCGTGAGCTCCATGGACGAGAAGGTCTCCATCTGCAGCTGAAGGCGCTTCAACAAAGTGGCGCCGCGCCGCGCTTCCCGTTTCAGCGTCCAGTACCGACACGCCTCGCTGACAAAGTCCTTTCGTTTCCTCAAGGTGAACCGCGCTATGGACGCCTCGACAACGTCGAACACGGCTTGGGGAATGACCGGCGCCCCGGATGGAAGTTTCCAAATGGGTTTGCTAGGTTGGCCTTTCCTCTTGTCGCCCAAGAGCGACGAGAGCCTGGCGCCCGTCATCTGGCTTTCGTCTGGCGGGTGCTCGGTCAGGGCGTGTCGGTGGGTAGCAGCAAGCGCATGGGCAGACGCTTGGCTATCGGCCCAGATGCGACCCCTCATGGTCTTCTTGTAAAACTTTTGGGCATCCTGGGTAGCCTGGGCGACGCCGTTCTCCTCGGTGTAGTCCGCGGGGCAATGCTTGTCGCAGTACGCCTTGAGGACCATGCTGTTATCAAGAACCGCGAGGGAGCCTTGGCTATTCTTCATTTTCAAGAACAGCCGGGAGCGGCGGGCGCAGGTGACATGGAAGGCCTGGTAGCAAGACTTGTTCCCGCATTGGATGCAGGCACCCATCTTCTGATTGCAGATGTAGCAGGTCAGCTTCCAGCGTGTCTTGGGGACTTTGTCCACGTCCATGACGGGCTCCATGAAGGTGTGGTTCCCCAATGAAATCTCGGGGATCCACATTGCGCAGAGCAGATGCGCCCATTTGGACGAATTGGTCTGTTTGAAGGCACCGTCGGTGTTCGGGCAGAAAATGCAAGTCTGGATTCGCGGATTGAATTAGCAAACGTCAGCTTTGAACAGTTCGGCTCGCACGAGTAGGCCAACGTACCGGAACGCCACGCCCAATAAGCTGGCACCTCCTGCAGAGCCACTGCCCCTCGGGGATGAAAGGGACGCCGTAACATTCTTGATGAACGGCCAGGTCACAGCCGTCACAGAAGACAATGGCATTCGTGTTTTCGCAGTCGCCGTCATCGCAAACGGCGCACTTGGAATCGTGTTCCTCTCCTACCAGCGGCTCACCGTTGACGGCGGCCGCAGAGCTCGACCTGGGCCGATGGGTCTGGGGAGGTTTGGGGTTCGGCTTAGGTATCCGTTTCTCCAACGCATGCCATTCTTTCTCGATTTTGGTGATGGTGATCTCAAAGATCTCACGCGTGATGGGCTCCAGGTCGTTCTTCTTGCGCTCCACGTTGTAGGCCTGGAGCCACATGTCATCTTGCTCGTCCATGTCGTATTCCACACGCCCCAGCGGGGCGGACGTCGTGGGGGCAGGCGCATTCTCGCCGTCTCCCCTGAGGGCCAGCGCCATATCAGACTCGTCCTCCAGATTGGAGTCTTCCGCCTTGATTAGCCTGTGCTCTGGCTGGATGAAGTGGTCGGTCTCCTGGTACCCAATGTTCATCATGGACTTGTCGACGTATCGAGCTTGTCCAAAGCTCTTCCTCTCAAATTGAGCGACGCGATCGGATCGACGGTACGAAGGAGCTTTCAGATCGAGCTTTTCCTTGGCTGTCTGGTTTCGAATCGGCAGAACCTGCGGCACCTTTGGTGTAGCTGCGATGGCAGAAATTTCTCGATTGGCCAGCTGCGAAGCGGTTTCCCGTATCGGCCGCGACGAGCGACGCTTCTGCGGGGTTTCCGGCTGGCCTGGTTCGGCATCAGGCGCGTGGTTGGGAGTATTGCCTGTGGATGACGGATTGACTTCCCCCAGGGGAGTGCTAGAGCCCGGATCGGCAGCCAAAGGTACGGCAGGGGTTGCGGGGGGCGGTTTCGTAAGACCGTCGACGTCCTCCGAGCGAAACATCATGAAAGTCGCATCAATGTCCAGGTTAGGGTGAAACTCCTCCCATCCGCGTTCTTCTCGGGGCTTGTATCCTTCGTTCTGAGCAACCGCCGCGGCGGCAGCTGCCGCCGTACTGTATTGTATCTCGCCGGGATCCGCCGCGGAGCGGATACGAGCGCTCTTCTCTCTTGGTGGGACGACTGTGGCCGGGACGCGGGGCTGTCTCGGCCGTCTTATGGTGCGTGGCGCGGTGTTGGGGGTTACGGAACCGTCTTCCTCGATAAACCTGCCACCGCCTCCGGCACCGCCTGGTATGTATCTTCTTCGCTTTGGGGGAGGTTCGGACTGAGCGGCCGCGGCAAAGGCGAAGGAGGCATTGGGAGTGACGGCGTCGTTCGCCGGCTGTGGAGGGCCCGTAGCGGTGGTAGGGGTTACGCCATCTTTATCACGACTATAACGGGTATGAACCATCGCGTTCGGCGTCGCGATGCGCTCTCTGCTTGGTCGGCCGGTGCTGGTAGCTGTTGCGTTGACATCGTTGGCCGCGGCGAGGCGTGCGGCCACGACCGAGGCTGGTGGCCTTCCGCGCTTCCGGCCGGTCGGCTGTCTCGTCGGAGTCTTGGGCTTCGGGGACATCTCCTGGTTTCCCAAATCGTCTTGTTTCCCCGTCTTTCGAGGCATCGTAGGAACAGTTTTCTCGGATCACCGCGCTGGGGGTAGGCTGTCGCGGAGACTGGTGGTGCGGCCGACGAAGGTGAGGGGCATTGGTCAAGGTGCGCCGGAAGGGCAGTCGCCCAGCACACAGCTGACCCTGTATTCGAAGCTCGATATCCCGCAAGCACTAAAGAAGAACTGGGAAGCTCTTGGAGGACAGAACAGTGTTGTCGATGTAATCAACTCTTGAAGAGAGGTGGTGCGAAAAACAGATAACGCGTGAAGTTGGAAAGCACGGACCCACTTGCCCCCCTTACGAAGTAAGTACGAAGTACGCCGTACAAGGAAGGGGCTGTCTGATGAGTCAGCTTGGCCTATCAGCCACTTTCAATGTGGAGAAGCTCCCCTCTTGGCTGCCAACCTTAATTCTCGCTTACATCGCTGCTTCTCTATCGGCGCAGGGCCCTGCAAAGTACAAAGTACCGGTACCTAATTGCGTATTTTAGTCCTACGGCAAGCTGATAAGCTACTCCACAGGGGTTTTGCCGACCAAGACACCATCATCTTCGTCGACTCGAAGAGGGCGACTGATAGGGTTGATGTGACGACTTCCTCTTCGCTATCCATGCGCTTGATGCATTCCAATCGGACGTAGCTCGAGCGTGAAGCTGCAATACCTACATGCTTTATGCGCAGGAAAGATCCTATGATCATTGCGACACTGGCTCGTGGAATCGATGTAAGAATATTCAGCACATTATCAACAACCTCCCTTCGATCAATTCAGACGTGTTGAAAAATGCCTACAGTACGTGCAGATATATATGCTTATCGATAAACACCTTCATTGAGGCACTTTGGTCAATACGCGACTGGTAAAACATTCCAACGGGCTTCGACGCCAGAGCGACTAAACCGGAGCGGAGCTTCACTACGGAGGACGGATGCTAAGGATATCCGTAGTTGAGGCCAGCCGCTTCCTCGAGACATAATAACTTCTTCCGGGGCAGATATAAACCGGGAGCCCACAACAACTCGAGCTGATAGGTAGGTAGTTGGCGACAACATAAGGCGAGTGGAGAAGGGACCTTAATATAGACCGACCAAGACTTGAGGCTTGGGCCGCGAATAAACCCCACGAACTCGGCCGATACCAGGAACGGTCCGCTTCTTACATGGAAGTTGGCCTCCGTACCGCCTTTGATACGTCCATCCAATCTCTACCTCTAGTGCGTGCTCCGAGTCGCCCTTTCGTCGGGAATTTCTTCACACAACGTAACCCATTTCGGACTAACCATCCCTCAACGGTCCCTTCGTCTTGCCGGTCGTCCAACCACCATCTCTGGCCAGGGCGAATTTCCGTGTCCGAGATCTGACGTATGTCCGGCCCTCCCGAGCCAGATAGGGACCAATCACACAGTGAACGCATTGAAAGCTCCGTCATACTTCTTTCATTTTGAACCCGCGCGAACCGTCCCGTCGCGGGATTCTTCGCTTCCACCCATCGATCACTTCTAGCCGCACTCCATGGATCCCCAACTTGCCTTTGACCTATGCGGAACGGTCCGACTACGCCAGTACGAAATCTGCATTGAGCCAACTGCGCCGATGATTGCGCTTTTCCGCCGGTCTTCTCTGGCAAGACGCTTACAAACTAGACATGGTCCATCTTGAAGTATTTACAGTCACTTGAAGTAAAAATGCCGCCGGATTCATAATAATCCTTTGCCATTATATACGCATCAAAGATAGAACCTGTCAACATTGTTGCTGAGCCACTGTACCACTCGTACAAGACATTGACTGTCATATCTACTACTACCTAATACAGCCACTGCACAATCGTCTGACGAAACAACGTAAGGTCAAAGGGTCACATTGCACGGGGATTGCACTGCTTCACTGCTCAGGTATTATAACGGCGGCCGCCAAGTTGATTCATCGACAAGCTCAGTTCTCATCCGTATATATGCCAACAAAAAATCAATGCAAAACCCTTTTTTTCCTTCCCCCAATGCTAGAACAACATCGACAAAGGCCACCCTTACTTCTGCCCATTCCGAAAACGCCGGTCCCAGTACCACACTGCGTAGTTGAGAGGAAGAGGAGGGGAAAAACAAGAAGCAACCAAGAAACAAAACAGCGGAAGAAGCCCACAGGATCCAATCTCATCCCGCTTGATTCAACCAACTCCGAGCTAGTCACGGCAAGTGTGACGTCGTAACTCGACCAGAGGAAGATATCCAAAGCGTCAACCCGGATTCATATCGAATCCGAACAAAAGTCCACCCATATGCTACCAACGCCGTGTTCGCTATGCTCCGAGATTGAGAAAACAAAAACAAGTGATCCATCTTAATAAAACAGGTAGGTAAACCGAAAGGAAGGCGGTGGCATGAATATCCTCGCCTGAGAGAAAGAAGAAAAAATGCAACCCGGCTGCAAAAATACAGCCTCCAAGGGAATACGGAGTGGGGTATCATGAAATATCATGAGGAAGGGTATCAAGTGCAAGAGTTGCCGAGTGCGCGACCGCTGTGGATAGGTGGAGGTTGTGGGTTCATGGTGGGAGTGGTGTAATTTGCCAGTCGGGAAGATTCCCAACTTTCTTCGCTGAGAACGCTAAGATAGCCGTTCCCAACCTGATCACGGAGCGCCTCAATTTTGCGCCGATACATCTCGCCGCTGATGTCCCAATCCTGAGATTCTTTCCACTCCATGGACGCGCCAGGGGCATACATGGGAGGGATCGTCGGGATAATGCTGGTATCAATCCGCGGTACTTCGGGCTGCGAGTTCGTCCTACGGCTTTCCGAGATGACGGCGGGGGGGAGGAGCTGGTCCTTCGGCGTATTCCCAAGTTGATAATGGCCCGAGTCCGCTGATGCGGGCGCGGAATCGTCATTGGCGACGCCTGAAGCGTCCAGTGGCGGAGCCGGCGCCGGCGCCGGCGGAGAAGGAGCCGCTGTAGGCACCGCCATGGAGACAGGGGCGGTGACGTCGGTTGTGGCAAGATCCACAATGCGCCTCTTTTGCGGCTTACGACGACGCGTAGAGCTAGTGTGAATTTCGCTGGTAACAGCTCTTGGGCTCGGCCGTTCTTTTCGCAACACGGATGATTCCCTGGGAGAATCATAGATGATGGCCGGCTTGCTGACATTGACAGCGGGAACAGTATCCGAGGAAGGCTTGACGACGGGCACCGCGGCGGGTATGGGCACCCTTTCCACCAAGTACCTGCGCTCAGAGTGGCTGGGGCCGGTCCTGTCGATGATGATGTCTACCGTGTAGCCGGGCGTTTTGCGGAAGAGATTGAAGATTGTTGTCCGGTAATCACGATGCGTGCGGCAAAACGGATTCCCTTCCACCCAGATTTCACGGATCTCCGGGATACCGGTCAATCTAGCTAGTTCCATGGGGTCCGTGATACCGTTATCCCGCAGATCTAGCCTCTCAAGAGGAAACAGCTTCTCGATGCCCGCAATAGACTGCAGACGGTTGCCGCGAAGGTTCAGGGCTGTGATGGCCGGAAGAGGGTTTCGGGTCAGCGAATTGAGCGACTCAATCATGCAGTGGGAGAGATTGAGGGAGCGCAGTGCAGTAAGCGTGGCGAGGCTGTCAGGGATCTGGTTGAACAAGTTGGAAGACAGATCCAGGGACTGCAGGGTATCGGCCAACGGAGCTAGACTCGGCGCTAGGATAGTGGTCATGTCGTTGTCCGCCAAGCTCAGGTGCTTCAAGAACCGCCACTTGGACGGGGGGAGAACGCGCATGGTGAGGAGATTGGAGGAACTCAGCGGGCGGCCATGGTACCACGAGTCCGACAGACTCGAGTGTGAGCTGCCCGAGCCGGATCGATGGATTTTGTGACCTCCTCGCATATTCGTCGACGTGTTGCGCGAAGAAAATGGCTGGGTAGGCGAGTTGCTTCTCGGCCTCGACGGCCCAGCGGGTGACTTGATCTCCTCCGTGTCAGCCCGGGCCAACGATGCGCGTCTGCCCATGACCGAAGTGAAGTCGGCGGCATGGTCACTTGCAGTGGCAGAGCCGACGGATATGTCGTCGGTACCCTGGGGATTCGGAGAACCGGGAGCAGGTGTGGCTGCCTGGACATCGGTGTATTGTACCATCGAGTCTCTCCGCGGGCTCGCATTTGTCGGTCGAGGGGTTGTTGGGGAGGACTGAGACTTGGACGTTCGCTTCCGCCTCTTGTCCATGTCGTCCAGAACAATGTCGATGAGAATATCGGCAGGGCTATCAACACTCGCCCGCTTCAACGTCAGGGACCGAAGCTGTTCCGCAAGTCGATCCCAGCCGTAAAATTGCCGGAAGTCAATGCTGTTGACCTCAAGAGCCTGTAGATTTTTGAAGATGTACAAGGGGACGGCAGAGTCGAAGGGAAATTCTTCGTAACCGCGGATCAGCGGAGCACGCCAGTCCGGAGAGAGCTTCAGACAGGGAATTTTGGTGAATGCAGAGTAGAGGTATTTCAGGTCTGCTAAGATCTGGGCCTTTTGCCTCTCGGTGCGAGCAGCCGAAATACTGGCGCCAATGCCCAGATTGGCCCAGAAAGTAGACATGCCCGACATGACACTTCTGACGCTGGAAACGGAGCGTATCGACACGACATCGGAACCGCGGCTCTTCGATCGCTGGCTGTTGCCGAGGAAGGAAACATAGTTGGCCGAGGTTGTGGTATCGTGCAGGTTTTCGAGGCGGATTTTCATGGGCCCCACGGGGATGGCGAGTTCCTCAAATCGAGAGAGGAGGTAAAAGAGGTGATGGGGGGTCAGCGATAGCGTCGTGGACTTTAGACTCTGGGAAGTAAAGCTGAGGGATCCAAAGGATAGAGCGGCGATGAGACCGCCCGATGTGGAGGCAGACGTCGAAGGGCGTTCAGGTAGAGTCGGAGACTGCAGCACGGTGACTGCGCCGACGCTCTTGGACGGGCCATGGCGTGAAACGGATTGTCTTCGGAATTGCAAAGCATTGGCAAGAGCCTTTTCGTGCGTACGCACAAAGTTGGCTAGTTGCTATACCAAACTGTTAGTTTCGAGAAGAAAAGGGGCCAAGGGCCCGAGTCTGATTGATGTGCTCCCAGGCAATATAATGACAGGAGGCATGTCAAAGGAGACGCACCTTAACAAACAACTCCCCGTCTTCCGAGTCCATTTTTGTTTGGAATTAAGAGTGCATCGGGGGCGGAGAGTAGACGGGAGGGGTCGGAGAAAGATCTCGGTATCGAGATATATGAGGATTCGAGAGGATGCAGGTCGGTGTGTCCGGCTTGGAGTGTCTCGAATATGAAGCACTAGGAGGCTGTCGGAGAAATGTCTTGTTGGGGGTTGCTCGCCCAGTAATGCTCGTTGACGTGGCACCGCGGTCTGTCTGACTTGAGATTAGTTAGCATATGGAGCTTTATTACGAGACAAAGATGGCTTCTGGCTGTTGAGCATCAAGCGTAAATGGACGGTGCAAGGAAACCCACGCCGCAACACCTAGGTCGCCCTATGTGGGAAGCAGACGAAATGCAAGAGGCAACGCCAGTAATCGGCCGAACAAAAAAGCAGGCGAAGAGGGAGATATGAATCAGGCCGTTCTCGGCGTGGTTCTTGTTCCACAGGATGGCATGCAAGACCGATGGACGACGCAGACAGACTGGCTGCTGGCTGGCTGGCAAGGCAGAGAAGAAGAAAAAACGAGAGATCATACGCAGGAGCAGCAAAGTTGTGCGAAAGTGACAAAGTCGGTGTGCAATTCGTCTAGAGATACATGCGGCGAAACAGAAAAAAGCAAAGGCGAGGAGTCACAGGATGAGGTGATGCAATCGAGCAGAGCAACATGCTACCAGACTCGTTCGAAGCAAAGATGGGATCCATTTCGAGAAGTGCAACGCAAGGCGTGTGATGGAAATGGCAGGCAATGGGCAGCTGATGGCAAGGCGCCCGAGATCTGTTCGTAAAAGCAGCAGGCAGGATGACTTACTTTGGACGAAAAAAACGCACACCGTCGATTCGGGTATGGTGACACGAATGAATACCCGAGGGATATCAGGTCAACTGAATTTGCTGACAGCAAAGATGTCGTTGAGGATGGCGGTAGGAGATGGGAGGAGACGAAGACGAGCGGAGGGGGACGGAGCGTGTGGAGGCGGAAGCGGCCTCGAGAACACAAACAGACCCGAAGTCGGAAAGAAAAGGAAAGAAATGTAAAAAGGGAAAGGAAAGGACCCTATTCCCAACGCCTTCCTCCGGTATGTTTACTCTTGTGTCAATGATTGACAGGATGCCCGGGGAAAAAAAATCAAAATAAAGAAAAAGCAGGGTCCTCCCTTATGACGGACGGACTGGACGGGGCCCTCGTTTAATAATAATAATGAGCATGAGCCTCCAAGAATATAGTTTGGAAAGGGGGCGCCCAGGGTAGTTTTCGACCAAGGGGGTCTTGGGCCCATGGCGGCACCAGCGACTGTGAGTGGATTGGCATAGGCTTAGCCTTTAACATGGGTGTCCTGCAAGCCTATGGAGGTATCCACCAAGGGACCACAAGACACCCCCACATTCTGGTCCGTAATGTGCTTGGCTTACGGGTCATTCGTTGGTTGTGTAGGCGACTGGGGCTTGGCATCATGTACCGAGTACTTCGGGCGACAAGACGACGTTGCAGGGTGAATTCACGAATTTTCCCCCTCACACTGCGTTACCTCGTAGTGTATGTACTTTCTTTCCTTCACCTGTCTCCCCGTCTGCTCTTTTCGCAGGCTTTGGTTGATTTGCCGCTAACAGAGCGGCCTGGAGACGAAAGCGAAACACCAGTACTTCGTAATTAATTCAAGCGCCTTGGGGAGCCAAGCTTGCATTAGCACTTGCACTGCATCACGCAGGGCGCTGTCTTGGGGCTTCTGGCGCTGCTTCTGGGAACTTCCCCGATGCGAGTATTCATCTTACAACGCTGTACTTTCATGCATTCTGACTGTGATTGATCCCTCGCAGACGCAGGAAAAGTTCAACCCCGGCGTTTGTGATTCCTTTGGTTCTGCCCGTGTCGTTCGTAATCTTCCTACCTACCTATCATCTATCGTAATGATAGTTTGCCATTGCACTCCGTACATACGTACAACGGACTCACGTTCGACTGCTAGCTACGAGAGTCCTACGAAGCAACCCACTACTGTTGCCTGTTGATCTTGTCTCTAACACTGTAATTTTACTGGAAATTCTGCCAAACCTCCTCAGCTCTGTTTGGTCACATCTCGTTTCTTCGATCACTTAATATCACCACTCATGGTCAGATGGAATCCGTCGCGGGGTTGACATTAACAGGGAACCAACGCGGCCAAGCACAATTATCTCCTTTTCGGGTTGGTCTATAAACGACCAGTGGGGGGCAGGAGGAGGGATTCCTAGCCTTTGGGGTGGGGATGAGCATCTTGGCAAGATTGCGCAGTGGGGCCGTCCCAGTCCACCACAACCGGCACCCCGTCACCCCGTCACGACAACATTCCAAGGCCAGGCCACGAGGTGTCTACCCATGATGATAATGATGAGCAGGTGGCACGTCGAACACCGAAACACTCTCTCTGAGAGCTCAATAGCGGGCACTTCCCATGAGGAATGGGTACGAAACGGACTTTGGCCGGTTTCCACTTCGGCCATCACGAGGCAGAGGTTGCGGAGCATGTCGGCACAAATAGTCGGCCGCCGTGGTTTCAGCTCTGACTTGCGAATACATTGTATGAGCACCGCGCCGACGACATACTTGCCATTGCCAGCTTTCTCATTGTTGCCTTCCAACTACGTTGTATACGAATACGTTGTCGTTATATGTGGCGAGAAAAGCCAGGAAAAGAGAGGGTAAAATGATCAGAAAACACGCCAAGCCCACCCAAGGATCATCTGTCTACCCACCCTCTTATCGAGGTTCTGTGACCATAGTCCGCTTTTTATGCAGACCAGCATCACGGATCATCACCCACTTTGGTATTTATGGTATAGGAACGACAAGCCTGCATGTCGTCCGAAGCTCATCTTCTCTTTTGGGTCCGCCGTGCAGACGATAATCGTTCCTTGCGAAATTGCCTTTGCCTTCCGGACTCGAGTGAAACATGCCATCGTAATCATTACCGCGCCGTGGCCATCATCGGACCCAGTTGATGTCTGATATGCCATGTCGGCCGACCGGACCCTCTTTTTCGGGCTTCCGTATGACGGTCAAAGGCATAAAGTTTTACCTACAACATACACCGACCGTTCCTTACTCTGTCGTCAGTCATTTCGCCGTACAACAATCCCGCCACTGCTACGTCGAGCCGGTTCGCGGCATTCCCAATATTGTAATAGGTCGCACACTGCGGTCTCTCTCCGACCGTATATCTCGGCAATCCAGCGCGCTTTCCCTCTTGGCATTAGCCGCTAGATAAGATCGCTTGTCGACGGACCTTTTAGGATCTTGGACCTCAAACGCCGACTTGCAACCTGTCTACAACGTATCTATTATGTATGTCGGCATGAACAGAGCAGGAGCCGTTAGCGCCGCCACCGCTTGACGTCGTTCGTCCCGGCACCAGGAAACCCCTTTTTGCCAACCACCTGTCAAAAGACTCGTCCCGCTGGTTCGCGCCGTCGATCCTCTGCCGGTCGGCTTATCGGACTTGGATCTTGCGCGGTGCCACACCAACAAAGGGTTCTCGAAACTCGGTCACAAACTTTTGTCTTTTCGTTTCCATCTGTTCACCTTATTCCAACTGGGGATACTGTCAACACGCAACTCCTGGTTTTGACGGACATGCAGTCGTCGCTTACTAATTTTTCTGCGAAATTGCGTCTCCCTTGATGGCCCCCAATAATTACGTTATTATGTCATAGTGCGCCGCATAGTGGCTCCACCGCCATACAACGGAGTAATTGGCGCCCTTGTCACTGCCACAGCGTCTCTATCCTTGGCTGACACCTCGCTCCCCACGCTCCCCACTTCTCTCATCGTCGTGTTGCAATACGGCAAAGGTAGATATCTACGCCTCTGTCACGGTCAACATTGGGAGCAGATGGCAGAAGCTGAACTGTACGTTGTACGATCGGCCGTGGGCTCCCGCTGCCTTATTCACGGACTTTACTGGACACCAGAATCATCACGCCGGCACCGCTTCTGGCCACTTTCGCTTGGCCCATCTCATCCTCTCTTCATGCGACATACAATAGGCTCTCAAATCAACCGGGCCCGCTGCCCAGCACGATTATGGACACCTATACATGTACTCGCAACATGATTTTTACCCTATTATATCGCACACAACCATGGTAGGAGATCAGGCGCGGCAATTCACCTTGGGACTGAATTGAGTGGCGGCCGCCCGGTTTTCGCTATGGTGCTATGAGGCCGCATCAAACTGGGCCAGTCGCAATAGGTCCAGGGGATCCAGGGCTCTCCCAAACTCGTGGGAATAACTCGTTCGATCCCTTTTCCGACTTGTTATTGTTTCCATTCAGGAGACACGCTGCTCGGCGCCGCCGGTGTTTCACCAAAACGGAGGGAATGCGTGACATATTTGATCTCTTGTTTGTTTTCTCGTGGTGTTGCTGGGTTGATAGCACGTTCGTGGCATGCCCGCGAACTGGAGGCGTTATCAGTCCTTAGCCGCCATAGCTGCGTGTCCCGTCTGGCGGTTACTGATAACAACCATCATGTGGCCTCTTGTCTGACTAGATCTGGCATGTGCGTGTGTGGAGTGCGCATGTGCAAGGTGTGCGAAGTATATCATGTGTTGTGTATGGGAGAGTGTGTCAAGTGCCGTCTTGAGGCCAAGCCAGATATGGTCACGCGTAATATATGTCTCGTATCAAGCGAGTAAAAGACCCCGTGGAAGTACCAGTACACACGGCCAAGACTCACCGCAGCGAAATACCTACGGTAAGGGGGAGGAAGAAAGAAAAAAAAAGCAGACGCCGCAAGTTGTCTTGATGGAGCGGCTCAGTAGATATGCTCAGATGGCGACTGTCAGCGGCATGGGCTTACTGATTTTCTACCTCACAAAGCCGCAACTGAGCTGCAGTGAGCACATCGATGTAGGGTGGCACTCTCATAATAGTAGCTGTTGGTGTCCATCTCGGATGCTGGCCCCCCGCTGTTCGCTACTTATGCACGAGATGCCTTCAGAATAATCACCTCAGTGAGACAAGATGCATCGGAAAGAGCTGAGAAGCCAGAACCAAACTGGCGGGCGGCGAACTCTGGCCAGTGAGCGCGTCGCAGTTCGCACCAAGGATCATCGCCAAGTGTGTGTGTGTGTGTGTGGCTAATGCTCGAATGGGAGTACGTGATACCGCAACTAAACTTCTTTCTTGTCGAACCCATTTCCGGGGTTGGAATTCCCTCGTGGGCAAATCGAGGACAAGTAATCATGCTTCATTGAAAGTGCGCATTCCTTGTACTTCGTTTCACCAGCCCGCTCGGCGGGCCAAGACGTCCAACAAGGAATACCGGCACAAAGCCGGCGCCAGTAAATGCCTGAGCCGCCGTTTCAACCAATACATCGCGGGGAGATGGCGGAATTTTGCCTCAATCCAAAAGGTGTTCAAAGTGGTTCAAGTCTGGGCATGACGGTCTTTGCCTTACGGTGATTCATGCGACTGGCCGAAAGGGAGGTGCGACTTGCCGAACATCCGCCGCGATGGCTGATCTACATAGGCTATGCCCCTGGTGCGAGGTGAATTGAAAGCTGGACTTTGTAGAGAGGCAGAACGGAGTACTCGGCAGAACGAGTCGTGTCGTACGTTTCTTTCCATCCCGGGCAAGTTTTCAGGGTCCTCCCCCGCCTTTCCTCGCGCCGGGGAAGATAAGATCGTCGGAGGATGTGAGGCGACCCTGGAAATGATTGTCAAGGTGCCCAAGTCACTCCATGGATTTGAAGTGGATAAGGGACAACTGAAGAGGCCATCACTGCCTCATACGTTCGGCCGAGAGGATGGAGAAGCTTGGTATATTGTACGTTGTACACTGTACTGTCTGTTGCAGAGGGGTTGGTTGGACCCTGCGCTAGGATCAACTCCGACCCAATGTTCCTAACAAGTGACTTGCTGCGACCAAAGCACAGACCGGCGCTATTCGCGCATGCCTGGAAATTACCAACAAAGTCTGAATTACATGCCTAAGGTATGTGCTTACAACGTACTTACATGAACGGCACCGATAGCGATAGGTACGATAATTCACCAGCTAGAGTTAACAGCTCGCAGGGGCTGTTTATCCAACCAAGCTGTGCAGGAGGGACGCCGTGGAACTAATCGTAAACTTTACTGTCTGAAGGGACATGGAATAAGCGAAGACGGTTGAAAAGAATCGAGTCCGAGTTCAATTCGATGAATTTCTCGAGTCCGTCGAGGAGGATGAAGGACGGGCCTGACAGAAAAGGCGGAATTGCAGGCGGGACAATCGCTCGCTTGCTCACCGCTTCGTCCAGTCCCGGCGCTCGGCGCTTCATGCGCAGACAAGGTTAGTGACCAGGAATGTTTGAATAGTGTGGAGGGGCCATCGAGAAGAGCGTCTCTGGGACGCCGGGGTGCCCATGGACGCAGACCCTGGACGCACCTCAACCAACGACCAAATTTAACCCGAACCAATAAGAGAGTGGAATAGGAGTCGATAACCCTGCGGGCTATCATCGTGTCATGTTCAAAACAAAATGTTGATAATGATGCGAATACATGTTGTAACGATTGCGACTTTCTGACATGTATCATCTTCTCCAATTTCGCGGTGGCATTTCTCACCATTTCTGCTTACTTCCTTCCACCCATACCTACGTAAGTTCTGTCGTCGATGAAAAATATTGGTATACCAAAGTGGTTTGATAGGAGGGGGTTGCTGCAGCACCACTGCAGCCGGGGTTCCCTTGCAGTGCGATCTCGTGGGGGCGCGTCTCGGTGGAGGGTTGGATTCATTACGAAGTACATGTGAAATGCATGGACGGAGTCGCAGTACCAAGGAATACTTGGTGGAATTGGAGGTGGTGGTTGGTCGTGGTTGGTTGGCTGTGTATTGGATTTTCGCTGTCCCCGCTTCTCCGCTCGCTCACCTGGTCATTCCATTCTCGAGGGACTCGCTCTGTCCGTTATCGCAATCGTTATCTCGTTATCGCTCCGTCGTATCGACGTAGACCCGACTCGCGCGTCTTCCAACGTCATTCGACGACTTGAAACATGTTTCGATCATATTCAAGCTATCCGGTCTGTCAGACTGTCACTGGGTTCGGATCGACGACATCGACAAGCAAAACGAACGATAAGAATCAGGGGACGCGCCCTGCGTATCTATCTTCTATCGTTGTACCTCCGTTCTCCGTCATCTATTCTCCGTCTCAGATTCATGGCAAGATATTGCCGATATACGGACCGGTTAATCTCTACCTACAGCTCACTGTCCCTTACGGTACCTCCCCCCACGTCCTTTTGACTTTGTTACTCAGTACACTTCTGCACCAGCCCCCCGGTTCTTAACCCCCGTCTTCGCTCTTTTTGGAACTTGCCTTCAAGGTATCTCAGGACAGACATTTTCTTATTGGTCCCATGATGTTGAAGTTACTGCAACGAAGCGATGCGGACGATATTGTATTCGATCCCCATGGGGTCCTCCATATGTATGAACACCCACCATCTTGCTTGCGGGGGTTTCTCTTACCTACGTTGTATTTGGTTCTTCCACTCTTTGCCAACAGGCGTCCATTCGCTATTCGCCTCTGCTCTGGGCAAGGTACATACATAACCTACCACTTACATACCATGATGACATCCTCAACTGCTGCCCAGCAAATTGGTCTCCAGACGTCAACCGTACGGGAGATGCACTGCATCGTATTGAGCGGGAATAGACCCCATAGGGCTAGTCTGGTAACATTTAACACACGACCATGACCTCCACGAGTCGATGCTGTGCACCGCAAACGTCTGATATATGGGTGCTATGTTTTCGTGTAACACACCCGCCCGATTGACAATACCACTGGGCTTGACCGGTTCTGGTCCCTTCGCCCATATCGCGTCGTACCGCATCATGGCCCCCCCTTCTTACCGCATGGTGCAACCCAAACATACATGTCAAGACAGACCAATTGCTGATTTATGACGGACCATGGAAGAATCTGGTTCTGTTTCAAATGCTCCTTTCACCGCCGCTGACTGACCTCGTCAGATTGTGCAGGTTGGAGGCTGCTCGCCGAGAAACTCAATGGAACAGTGTAATATATCGAGTGAGCCTCCAGTGTAGTTCTGGCCTAGGTATTTGGAATCGCGAGCGAAGTGAGTATCATCTCCTTCTGAATGACATGATGTCCCTATAGCGACCATGCCACTATAACGACCGATATGGTTCCGCTTTCATGGCAACTAGTGTAGAATCTGGATGCTCCGCTCATTGCTTGCGCACCAGCTTCATACCACACCACACTAGGGTCCTGCGATATACTCCAGAGGATATTCCAGGGAAAAGGCGACTATGGCTGCCATCCCCCCTCCCTATCCTTCCGATATCGTGGGCGACGGGGTCCCGGAGTTCAAGCTGGCGAGGCTGGCTGGCTGACCGCCATTGATCTTCAACTCACCAGTCATTTCTTTTTTTCGTGTTTTGTGCCAACTCTTCGCCCCTCTCTGGTCTGTCAGTACTTCGTAGACCGTATACTAGCGGTTCGACGCCAATTTCCAGCCGTCTCCCACGTTTTGATTATCGCACTGCCAAAGTTGGTCGAACTATACCATTTGCGTCTCGTGGTGCAGCCACAACGCCGTGCTCCACGCAGCCGGGTAGCCAACTCGCTCGGTATGCCTTCTTGACCGACTTGGCCTCGTGTAATGTACCAAGCACGTCACCGGTCCCGCCATCGGAGGGATAACTTTTTTTCTTTCTTTTTCTTTCGTGTACTGATACGGCATTGCCTCCCCACGATATCAACGGGGTTTACTTATCCAGTGGTGGGAAGTCCGGTCTATCTACCAATGCTGGGGGTGTGTTACTCCTTTTTTCCTATTCGTTCGTTTTTTTCCCTTCCCAAAAAGAAAAGTGGGATTAAGGAACCCGGCGACTTCCCGGTGCCATGGTGGTATGTTCATAGTCGAGGGTTTTTTTGATTTCTGCGCCGCCTGGTGCAAGTCGATCACGGGAGCCGGTTGCCTGACTAGCAATATCCCTAGCGGACGCGTTGGTAGCAAAGAACCCGCGAGCACACTGTATATGGCCCCGCCAGGACACGATCACTAGAGAAAAAACGAGGCTATTCAAGTGATGTGGGCCAGTTCGTGAAACACCATCGGCAGTTGAATGTCCGGTTTGTCCTATACTAGGCGTGGTGAGTAGTCGGTGGGCGCGCGAGATTTCAGGCACCGCTTCATCCAGTCGAAGCAGCACATGCCACGATGGTGAGGATGGAAACGGGTGCCGAGAGCCACATGGACATTTCGCTCCCTGGTTTCTTGCCATGCTTTCCCCTTCTTTCTCCCTAGCCCGGCGATAGTCCAGTGTTCCGTACGACGGTCATGAGACGGCGGACAGGAGTCTAGCGGGGAGGTTGCCGGGAACGACTTTTGGTGCTTCTGAGAGCGATAATCCATACCAAGGGTAGAGACAAGAGTCAGGGGGTTGGCCGTTGACTTGAGATGCAATTGCCGACGTGCTAGCTGCGTCGAGGAGCCATTCGAGCAGACCCAAATGCGCCCTCCTCCATACCTCGTCGGAATCTTCTTGCCTGCCATCTTTTTCCTCGGCATTATTTCGTATGCCGATTTGACGTGTAAGAGATGCCAATGAGTTGTCGCCTCGTTGCGGGCTTGTAGATGTTGGCGGGTTGGGCTCAGAAGCGTAGCACTGGCCGTCTACACCAGGCGAATAAAGACATGAGTTTTGATAAACACCATACTGGTTTCAACTCGAGATCTCATGGATCATGATATAGGTACAGTTCGTCTATGCTATAATACAAGTTCGGAGAGATACACTCAACAAATACAGATAGCTTCGCATGGTCCGTCACGGACAGGCCACCTTCTCGCGTTATGAGCGCTTCTGGCTCTTTGGGCCTGCACCAGGATTATTGACGCGCACAAGGCTCTCCAATGCCAGGCCGTCATTCAACGCCCAGCCGCCTTCAATATCCAGCTTGCATTTCCGGCCCCCAACCGTAACCTTTAAGAACCCGCCACCCACGACTCCTCTCCTCATGCCCCGCCACATGGCGTTCAGCCCGCGTCCGGCATCGCGGAAAGGCAGCGTCAACAACCTCTGCTTCTCCTTCTCCCACCTCGCCTTGGCCTCGGCCTTCTCCCTCGCACGCGCGGCGCGGGCCTGCGCTTGGGTCAGCTGGGGCGCGAAGAGCCGCACGGGAAGGACAACGTCCGCCGGCGGGACCGTCATTATAGAAGGTTTCCGGAAAAACGGGAGGATGGGCTTGACGGCGACTTCGAGGTGGATCGGCGTGAGGCGCGGGTTGTTGGCGACCGTCCCCGTGGCGGCCGCGAGGGCTTTGGATCCCAGCGAGGCCGTGGGGACGGCGCGGATCGACTTGATGATGTTTGCGGACCCAAAGGCGAAGAACGAGCCCACGCCCGCCATGGCGATGCAGACGGCCGTGTACACCGACGTCACCCACCAGGGGGCGTCCGGGAAGTCGCCGGAGATGGAGTAGAGGCAGTTCAAGCCGGCGCCGGCATAGCAGGCTAGTGCTGATGACCAGGCTGTGAACTTGAGCCAAAAGTGCGAGGGCGCTTCGTAGAGAACGGTCGGTGTTTTGGAGCGTGCGAGCTGGAGGAGGAACGGATTGTTGGCGGTCGAGGAGTGGAGGGGTAACGGCTGTGCCGCTGGTTTCGGGGTCGGAGTGCGGTGCGGCGCTTTGGAGGAGGCCTGTTTCGACGATTGGAGAACTTGTTTAGAGGAATACCGAAGAGAATGTTGCGAGCTAAAGGTTCGGGTCGTAGGGAGCGGTGGTAGAGCGATCAACCGTTGCCTGCAAAGGCAGTTTCGGAACGACGGGTGAAGGGCGGTGCGACTTGACAAGACTGCCATTGTGGGCTAGGAACTTGTCTGAAGCCGATTTGAAGCTAACCAAACAAAATGGAAAGGGTCGCGGAGAGAGTCCGCGCCTAGCACAACCTCTCCGTGGTTCTCAGTGTTTGGGGTAGAGCTCTGAGGATTGTACGGCGCATGAAGCTATCGCCAAAGGAAAAAGAAAAAAAAAAGAAAAAAGATGCCGGCCATCGGAACAGATCCGGAGACAGGTCTGTACCAGTTGTGCCCAGTTGGTGACACGGTAAATAGGTACTTCGTACTCGTTCTTTCGTGAACGCGGCAGAATATTACACCGAACACCGACACTAGTCCTACTCCAGCCATTGGTTGAGAGCCAAGCTGGTCCGTGCGCGCCGCCCAACATCGGCGGTTCCTCAACAGCTTCTAATAATATTTATTTTCGAAGGAGCTCAATCTTATCACGCAAAATCTCCAGGCAGCCAATTCTCCCGATTCGACACCGCCCAATCGAGCAATCGTGCCCCTTCCCCATCGGTAAAGGCGACGATGGCTTCCCTAGCGACAGCATGCCGTCTTTCGGCTAGGCTAGTCGCCCGGAGAGGGCCGACCGACGCTTCAATTCGAGGTGAGTGCAAGAGAAAGTCGCTCCGAAAGACGGATGCACGTTATATCCCTCGCTGACCATCTGTCCTTTTTTTTCTTCTTCTTTTTTTCTAGGCTTCACCACATCTGCACGATGCCTCGCTGCGCAAAACTTTACGATGCCTGCCCTCTCTCCGACCATGACGGAGGGAAACATTGCTACATGGAAGGTTAAAGAGGGAGAGTCGTTCTCCGCGGGCGACGTGCTACTCGAGATCGAGACGGACAAAGCCACCATGGACGTCGAGGCCCAGGAGGATGGTATCGTCGCCAAGATCATCAGCGGCGATGGATCCAAGTCGGTTCAAGTCGGCACCCGCATCGCCGTGATCGCTGAACCGGGCGATGACCTGTCTGCCCTCGAGATCCCGGCCGAGGAACCCGCCCAACAGCAGCTGCGGCCGTCGTCAGAAGGGTCCAAGAGCGAAGGCGGTGCCGGAAACAAAGAGGCGGCGCCCCAAAAGTCGACAACATCGCTCCCCTCCGACGCAAAGAAGCACGAGCAGAAATATCCTCTTCTGCCGTCTGTCCAACACCTCGTCCACGTCCACAACATCGACCCCGAAACCGTCTCCCGCATCACGCCCACCGGACCCCAGGGCCGACTCCTCAAGGGCGACGTCCTCGCCTACCTCGGCACCATCGACGCCGCCACCCCGGCCAAGGTCACCGAGCGTTTCAACAAGCTCTCGCACCTCGACCTCAGCAACATCAAGGTCGCGCCCCTTCGAGCCAAGGAGGAGGCCGCGGCGGCACCCACCACCGAACCCGAGCCCGCGGCCGCACCCGCCCCGGAACCCGACGCCGAGGTCATCGTGCCCCTCTCCCTCGCCAAGGTCGCCGAGACCCAGCGCCGCATCCAGGACACCCTGGGCGTCTACCTGCCGCTGGCCACCTTTGTCGCCCGCGCCGCCGAGGTCGCCAACGACGACTTGCCGCCGTCCGCGCGCCCGCCCACGGCCGACGAGCTCTTCAACCAGGTCCTCGGCCTCGACAAGTTGCAGCCCCGCGGCGCCTCCCGCGGCTTCTACCTCCCCCAGGTCGACGCGCTGCCCCAGTCGGCCATCCGCGCCGCTACCGCCCCTGCGCCCCGCAACAAGCCGGCCGACATCATCGATATCCTCGCCGGCACTGCCAAGAAGACGAAGCCTGCTTCCGCTGGGGGCCTCGCCTCGCCCTTGTCCGAGACGGACACGAATGTCGTCAGCGTGACCGTGCCCAAGGATGATGAGAAGCGGGCGAGGGTTTTCCTGGAGAGGGTCAAGGTGATTTTGGAGCAGGAGCCGGGGAGGCTTGTCTTGTGATGCGATTCTAATGGATGAGCCGGGGGAGTTTGTAGACTGCGTGCGTGTATTTATAATCATGAATGGAGCTTCGAAGCCATGTTTATCCTTGCAAGGGCTGAGTTTCAAACCTGATTCACAATGACCGGCACTGCCTTGTGAGCTGCGAGCGGTTGTTGATTAACTAGAGTCTTGATTTATCCTCGATTCAATTTTTGCCTCCCCATTACCCCTTTCCAAGCGACCGAACCAGAATGTGAAAATTACAAATCGTCATCATAGAATCCACGCCAACACTGCGAATAGAAACCAACCTCCTGTGCTTTTCTCTTCGTGGCCGTTTTCTCTTCGCTTTTATCCGTCCCATGAGAATGTAGTCGTCAAAGAACGCTTGCTGATGCGAAGAGCAGAAATACAATCTAGGCCGCCCAATCTACAACGGGATTTCTCACAAGTTGCACACAAGTCAGAGCCATTCATCCGTCCCCACCATATCCTCCTGTTCTTCCCACCCGACCCACGTGGGCGGATCGAACCCATTGGGCCTCGTCGCTCTGACATGGCCTATCCTGACATCGCTCACTCGCAGGGGCTCCCTAGGCCACATGACCTCGGCCTGGAAACCATCGCTCCAGGCCCTGTGCATCATCCTCTCTTCAAAGAGGGCCGGGTGTAGCCGCTTCATGCTTTGCAGCGCTCGCTTCCCGACCTCGTCCACCGAGTCGTGGTGTCGCAAGTCGAAAAAGGCGGCATCGTGAGTCTTTCGCAGCCGGGCCTGGGTCTCAGGCGAATGCGACCCGAGCGAGAGAAGAAACATGTCGTACTGGCACAAGCTGGTACGGCCCGCCCACGAACCACCCTCAGTCGCACGACGGAAGAGACCTATCATGGCGGCGACGCAGCCGAGGGCGCCGGTCCCGTAATCGGACATGGGGAAGGGGGGTACGACAGGCTCGTCGAGGCCCATGAAGCGCCCCTGCTCCCATGCCACGCCTGTCGCGCAGTCGGCGATCTGCTGCCACCCAGGCCGCGAGGCCCATTCTGCGCGACTGGCTTCGCTGGTCCCAGTCCCGCCAAAGCAGTCCTCGGCGACGTAGACGAAGCCCTTGCCCCGGATGGTAGCCAGTTCTGCGAGGTACTCTGAGCCGTAGCCCAGGCGGCTCAGGGCGCCGGGGCGATATCCATCGATGACGACGTCGGCGCTGGCGAGAAGGGAATCGAACACGGCGCGATCGGCCGCGGAGTGAAGGTCGAGGGACGTTGCGTGCTTGCCCGTGTTGACGTCGACTTGGAAGAACGGGACGTCTGGGAGGCGATGGGAGGTGACCTTGAGGACGGAAGCGCCGTGGGCGGCCAGAGAGCGGCCGATGGTCGGACCGGCGATGACGCGACAGAGCTCGAGGACGCGTATGCCTTGAAGGCACGGAGAGTACGTCGGGCTCGAGGAGCCGGTGTCGTCTAGGGTTGCGAAAGGAGCGGGGGGCGTCTTCGTCTCGAGCGGGTGGATCGTGATGGGAGGCAGCGACTTCAGAGCCTCGCCGTGTGGCGTCTTTAGAAACTGCTCTGGTTTGAGCACGGGAAAGCCGGCTTGGCCCTCTCTGTTGTTAAGCTCCTCGAGTTCCCGCGTGGTAAAACGGCGGACGGCGGCTTCGATGGTTTCGATGCAGTCCCCGTAGTCCTCGAGCTCCGGGTTGAAGGGGGGTAGCCCTATCATACGAAGTGTCCTGCTCGCCTCGAGAGAACCGTGTATGTGGTAATACTCTGTCGGGATCTTCGTTTGATAGAGATTCGCGGAGAGTCGCCGGTAGAGTATTGACTGAGCGCAGTTGAGGTCGGTATCTGAAGGATGACCCAATGCTAGTTGACGACCAAGACTGGGTGGTCCAGAAGCAAGCTTATCTTACCTGGGAGCTTCCATCTGACCTTAGAATGCCCCTTTCCCATTCCGTTGACGGTGCAAAGATATGCCGACATGAGAAAGCAGGCCGTTCTGCACATGTCCACCTCGATATTTCTCCTGGTTCGGCGCTGCTGGCGGAGATTGGCCAAAGCAGAAACCGCCAGACCCTCCAGTGCTTTGATTGAAGCGGCGGCCTCCTGCTCTTTGTGAGGAGATGGGAAGTGCGTATCATCACCCAAGGGGGCAGTGAACTTGATATTGGCAGCATTATCGAGGAACTCAGACGGCAGTTGGTTACCAAGGGTGATGATGAGTCTGGCTAGTGCATCGCCTGCGCCCTGGCTGGGAGTATAGCCAGACGATGTCCTCTGATGAGAGCTGACCTTGATAACCCCCATGATTGTAAATGGGACTTGAGCAAGCTTTGGGGATTCAGCGAAAGGTCGACAGCGAAGAGCAGACAACGGCATCAAAGGCGTGTTATTTACCTGCTACAGCATATGGCACAATGAACAGCCAAAGCTTATAAATTAGGAAATACTCGCAGCTGACGAGCCAGCCATTACCGAACACGAAGAACAGAGACTGAGAAGAAGACGGGCCTAGGCAGAGGCAGTGTGAGGTGCGACGGAAATGATGAACACGGCGATACGTGTAAGACAGTCCGCATGGCCCTTAATGGCCACGCTCAGAGCTCAAGGCCGGGTCGTGGGGGGTTCATCCCGTGAATGTAAACCGGGTACTACAGAGGCGACCAGATCGGAAAGGGTCCAAGGCCGACAAGGCAACGGAACCAGCGTTGGTGCAGCAGAGCAGCCGCAACCAACGGCACTGGGAAGTATGGGCTTGGTTGATGATCTGCAATTCCATGATCCCTACACCGACACTTTGCGTCTACTTGTCGTGATGACGGGAATCCACTGCATATGCCGGAACGACACCCGTGTCCCGCGAACGTGGGAGTGCTTCGAGGACGCGTGCGCTCGGTGGTGGCTTGAACGAGTGGGATGCCCAGAACCGGCTAGCCTCCTCCAGCCTGGGCTGGACGGTGTGGTGGTTGTGCATGAGGGAGGTGAGGGAAGGTGAGGGAGGTGAGGGAGCGACAGCCAGACCGAGGAATGGGCCCGGATAGAATCGAAAGCGAGAGCTCATAGCTAGCTGCATGAGACGGGATCGACTAGTATGTATGCGGTCCTCGTGGGAGCACGTAAAGTAGATAAGCTTTTCCGAGTAGGTTAACGCCTCTCGGCGACCCGGTTCGGATCACAGGCCGTTCATCATTTGTCTCTCTCGACTGTCAACAAATTTCTCCGTCGTCCTGTGGCGTTTGTTAGGGGCGGAGTTCTCAATGCCTCTTCGAGTCCCGGTGCCAAGTGGGTGGAACCCAGATCCGGGGTCCGTAACGACCTGGCAGACAAGGCTTTCCGCTGCGCAACAGAAGCTAAGCCGCTCGTTACGTTGGTGCTTTATCCGACTCGTACTCCATCCTAATATAATGTAAGAACAGGCATTGCCTTGGGAGTGCCTCCTGTGTCCGAATAGGTCCTCGGCTCCCTTGGTATGGAGGTGTGTACGTTAGAGGATAGGCGATGATGACTCTGAGTGAATACGGAGATGTGCTGTACCGTTTATGTTGCAAGGACGGGAGGATGAGGATCTAAGAGATCGAAGCTGGAAAGATGCGTCGATCGTCTCGAGGGCCTTAATCACCGGCATCAAAAATTACTAATTACTGAGTGAGCCTATAAATTACATAAGCCAGCCCAAGGCCAAAGACCAACATTGTCGTACAAAGTAAGACGCGTACAAAGTACGTACCGAGGTTTAGATGAACGCGACTCGAGAAGGAACAGTCTACGCAGGTACCTACCCGTAATACTTCGTGGTTGAATCGGTTCATCTAATGGCAGTTGGCCCAGGTGTTCCTTCCCAGGCATCAGACCTTGGGAGCTCTGATGACGGACCGATGTGATGTGGGAAAGAGCGACGCGAAACCACTTTCCTCCTACCGGCCTGTAATTATTCGTACCTATGTACATCGTACAAAGTGCTACCACGCGTACAACTGTCGGGGCCGTTTAAATACACCATAAACTCGACAACAGGCATCCATCGTCATGTCGTGTTGGTGGCATGTGTCTTCATACAGGGTAATTCATCAGCAATTGGTGCTCATCTTGCTAAAAGTTGGTACACTGGAGTCCAATTGATTCTCTGTGTTGGGAAGAAAAAGAAAAGGAAAAAAAAGGGCTTGTCGTTCTTACATTTGGAAGCTTCATCTCTCTCTCTCCTTTTCCTTCTCTTTTTCTCCATTGTCCTCCGTCGCCTCTTCGCCTCTATCCAACATCCAACTCTCGCGACGATTAGGTCTTTTGCCTTTCCGCCTTTCATTCTCAAAAACTTGATTCAGTCTAATTTAACAAAATATCTGGGGTATCACAACTTCCATCACATCAAATCAGAGAGAGCGCTGACCAGAGTAGTAGTGAACCCGCCAGCGCCCCCCTCAATTCTGATTCGAGGCCACCTCTCCCGCGTGATCTCATTTTCTTTGCCCTGGCGCTCGACAAGCTGGCCGGGTGTGATGCACAACAAAAAGCCACGCTCATGCATATGAATCCTACATTGGCCAGTCCGAACGAATCATGAGTGTCCGGTATCCATCAATATCTGACCATGCCTGTAATGCTTACTTTGCCTGCCCACTCACCTACCTACCCGATCTACCCGCATGGGTAAGGGGTTAGTTGGTAGGTAGGCGACGGGAATAAGGTACGGCTAGTGTATCAAACTTATGCGCCGGGCCCAGCTAATACCTCGTCGCTGCAAGTCACCAACGGTTGGCCGTCTCGAATAATGATAATAATAATATAAAAAAACCATGGAAAAACATCAAACGACTTGGACTGGGCGGCTTCTGGCAGTCGCATCTTCGGTCGATAATCTGGAGGGGCTGACTTTCCGGAACCTGCATCACGGCCTGGTCCTGGGCCCCGGCCCCCAACGGACTGAGCGCCTCAGCCCCTGGTTGTTGATCCGACCCCCCCATCACAGTCAAGTCCGATGATACATGCGAATCGAATCAACATGGTCTTCACCCTCTTGGGTTCACACCCAACTGAATCACAACATGTCTATCAACCAGTATGGCCACCATCCATCACACCACCACAGCAACATCAGCCACCAGAAGCCTTACGTCAAAGGGGACGTGGTTTGTCAGGCTTGATTACCTACATCGTAATAGAATAGCATGCCCGACCTTTTCCGGATCTCCCTCCTTCCCCTTCGCCCATGGCCTTTGCAGTGAACATCTGTTCTTTATTCATCTGACATACGTTACTCGGAAGGCAAACGGGGGCGAGTAGGACGAACCAATGCCCAGCTGAGCCTCTTCTCAACCTTGGAACCGTCAATGGGCCTGCCCACGACTGCTACGCTGCACTGCGACCATTTGAAAAGGGACAGGAGTCGGGGACTCGGCATGGTCAAAGATCAAAGGCCGAGTCGACTTACTTCCAGCCGCACAGAGTAGCTACACTACGGGGGGATATCCGGCGCCACCCATCTTGCTTCCTTGCGCCAAATCTCGCTGATCGTTGCGCATACGTTGCGTCTACAACCATCACTCCCCAGTTCCCGCCCTAACGCGACACGAACTGACTCCGTCATCCCCACTCGATCTCTCAACCTCCTTGACAACCCCGCCGCCGTCGTCGACTCTTGTTCTGCCCCTATTCCCTATTCACCTGGCCGGCCCCGGTTCCTCAACAATCCTCCGCCGCCACCCTGATCTAATGGCCCGCGGGCCGCGGCCCTTCCGTCACCTTCAGTGTCTTGTCCCCCTCGATCCTCTGGCGGCCTTGGTCCGTTTCTGCCAGTGCCCCGACCATCCGCCGGACGATTACCCGCTTTGAGCTGTAGTCACCACCGCCCCTTGCCAAAGTGCGTATAATCAATAACACCTCCCGACAGAAGGTATCGCCAGCAGCCAAAACCACAACAACAACAGCAGCAGCAACAACAACCGCACCCTCTTCCGCTGCCATATCCACACCCGACGTCCCGTCTGCGTCTTTCTAAGCATCTTGTCCCACAGAGTTGCCATCCAATAGTTCACGCAAGAGGGTTCTGCTGGCCATCTTTGCTTCGTCGATTATTACGGCTTGCTGCGCGGCAGCATGGTCATCGCCCATCATGACTCGACCAAAGGTTCCGGCAGACAAACGTATAAGAACTGCCCAGGCCTGTGAAACCTGCAAGCGTAGGAAGCAGAAGGTGAGTCCCCTTTCTATTTCTTCCGCATTTGATTTTTTCGCTCATTGTTCTCGTCTCGTCGACAATCCCTCCCCGTGAGCGCGGTATTGCTTGCCCCCTATAAGCACCATAGGTCACCTCCCTTGCTTCTTGTCTCATCTGAAATCTGCTCTGCCATAACCCTGTCGCGCGTGGCTTCATTTCCAATGTTGCACTCGCGGCATGTCGCGTCCCCCTCCTTGTCCCTCAACCCTCTCTCTCTGTTTCCCCTTTTCTCTTCTTTCCTTTTTTGTTTCTTGGGCAAGGGAAAACACCCGTTCTAGCGGTCGTTACAACTCAACTCCCTGACGTGCGTTTTGTTGCAAGCCCGCTCTAGAATGGGACAAGCTTCACAAGAACAGGCGCGGTGTCTTCAGTGGACCGCTGCGTACATGTCTTCTCCATGCCATATCATCCTGTGCTCGCCAATATCATGCTTGACCCCGGGCTAAAATCTACCGTCTTTGAAAGTGCAATGGCCTTCAACCCTGCAACACATGTACGAAACGGAGCTTGACTTGTTCATATGTGACGAGCAACGAGAGTCTGAATGCAAACCCATCGGGCCAACCGGACATGCCGCCCAGCAAACGACGACATATTGCAGATCCATCACCACCTCTCGACAATGGAAGCGTAGATCGCTCCCGCTTGCCTCACAGCATCCCCGTCTTCACAAAGGCCGCTGAGAATGCACGATCGACACCAGCAACTACTGCCGATAAACCCCGAGTCGAATTCGACACACTGGTCAAAGTTGAGCCGTCAACACGTCTCACTCCGCGAGAAACAGAGCTCGACTCCTTCTCGGGAGGCAGCAGCAGCGCTACTGCACCTGACGAAGAGACATCATTGCTCCAGTCCACCAGAATGTTACAAGACCCTACTGGGCGACTACGTAGGTTCTCTTAAGCCTGATCCCCAATCCTGGTCCTCAGGCGCCTCTCATTGACGTGTATTTTTCTCAAGTATACGTCGGCGATTCGGCTTCCCTCGCCTATCTTCAGCTGATACGAATAGTCGTCGAAACGAGGACCGGACCCAACGACTTCACCCTCGACCCGGACAGGCACAAGATCATGGAGGCGACAACGACCGTGCCCCCTCACATCAGACCACCCCTTATGCTCCCAGATAGGGAGACGGCAGATATACTGATTGAGTCTTTTTTCACAAATGTGTGTCCCTAGCACAGCCGTGTCGTATGCGCATCCATTTGGATTTGGCTTTACGTTGCTGATGCTTCTTTGTTAGACCCACGGTTTGATCGACATTTTCAACAGGTCTGCTTTTGAGCAAAGTGTAGACGCGTGCTATTCGGATCCTCTAAATACACGATCATCGTCGCTGTGCCTGTTCTACCTCACCTTCGCTATTGGCATGGTACTGGGGACGGCGCCAACTGGATCCAGAGAAGCTGAGGTATATGAACGGCTTCGGACAGGCCCATACGACCGAGCAGAGATGTTTTTCAGGAATGCCAAGCTCCTGGGAGATCCCATGTCAGGGTTTGAGGATGCCGACTTCTGGTCGGTTCAAGCACTTACCCTTATGGCCGTCTACATGCTGTCCGTCTCGAAGCGAAACGCGGCCTACGCTTACTTTGGTGAGTGCCTGGCGCGCTTTTGGAACATCACCTGGCAGCAGCGCGCTGACATGTGGCAACAGGCATGGCTGTCCGGTCTGCGTATTCTCTTGGCCTGCACAGAGTTCAGGAGAACGACTTCATCTTCACGAGTGAACACATAAAGCTCAGGCGGAACCTGTGGCGCAGCCTCTTTGTCCTCGACAGGTTCCTTGCTGCTTCCCTGGGCCGTCCTGTCGCCATCGACGAGAACGAATGTTCCGAGGGTGCACTTCTTGTGTACGAAAAGGACGCGCGGGGGGAGCTTGTTCCCGTGGCCGACACCTCCAGCGGCCTCGATGCAGCTGTCCGGAGCTGCCAAATCACGGGGCAAATTCTCAAGAAAATTTACGCCCGGCGCAAAATCTCCATACGCCTTGCCCAGGAGATAGCAGCGCAGAGCAAAGCGTGGAGCAATTCCCTGCATTCTCGACTGCACTTCACAGCAGTGGGAACGTCGTCCACAGATACCTCTGCGGCCATCTCCGCGCTACATGTCAATCTCTTCCACTGCCACTCCATTCTCCTTCTGACGCGACCCTTTTTCATCTGCCTTCTCAGCAAAGTTCACAACGAAAGGAGTGGCCAGGCGCTCACCGTTCCGCGCTGGATCAACCGTATGTCTAGATATTGCGAAGCATGCCTTGTGGCGTCTTGTCAAACCATACGACTCGTCGACCAGGCCTACAGATGCGAGTATCTGCCTCGCCGAAACCCGTTTGTTCTGTGAGTGCCTGTTTGGACTTGGGACCGGCCCCTCTCCCACGTTCACACAGCCACAGCTCCCTCCATTGGCTAATATAACCAACCAGGTATTTCCTGTTCGCCGCTTGTCTCATTGTGCTCAGCAACGAGTTTGTGTCCGTTTACGAAAATCCTTCGTACAGCGATTCCATGGATAGTGCCGTGGAAATCATGAGGTATTGCGCTGAGACAGATCCACAAGCAAATCGTCTGCTCTGCATCCTCTACTCATTCCGAGCTGCTGTCGAGGACGTGCGAGCAAAGCACATGGACACACCTGCTCTTCCCACTGTCCTCGGCACACAAAAGGAGCTCAGAGACCCCGTGTCATGTCTCGTTTCTTCTAGGGGCGTCTCCCGCAAAAACTCGCTGGTCACAGTGCCATCCCATCCATCTCGCCACGGAGTCCCGCCGCTGGAACACCTACTGAAGAAGATGGAAAGCCCAAACGCCGGGGCTATGGCTGGTAGTGGACAGGGCTCGGCCACGGGAATCTCGCCCGTAAGCAGCGGGAGCCTCCGCGATGTCGATGGGACTGAGGGTGAACTTGACTTTGAGAATCTTTGGAACCCGGGCCCTACAGCCGCGTCTGTGCCCGTGGGCGGGCCTACCGAGTCTTCCGCGTCCAGCGCAGGTCGTGTTCGGGATGCGATTCCGCAAGGATCATCGGGATATCCTATGTCCGAACCTTCTCGCACGAGAAACATGCCATCTACGCCGCCAGTCGCGACCCTATATTCGCCCTCCCAGTTTGGAGTCTAAGTTGCGAGAGAGTATGGGATGGATCGGACCAGCGCCATGTCCAGTTGCGTGCCTTGGACGTAGGTGTCTCATGCCTCTGTGAAACAACACGGTTATGGTATGCGTTTTGATACCCTTGTTGCGTCAATGAAATTTCCATCCATATATTCCATCCCTATATACCGTGTCGATACTAGATCATATAACGCCAGCAACAGATAGGACGGCTCACTGGTCTGATCTACTTTGTAGTGACAATGTCAGAGTTGAGCGCTCGGAGATTGGGAATTCAATCAGTTTCTCCCACTGGCTCACATTCATTGTGACGAGAAACTTGTTCCGAGACTCCATTAGGCACTTTAGAATGCCTGCCACCATTTTCCATCGTGAATCCACCCGTTCCATAACTGCCATGACCTCATGGGCCAGTGAACGCCCGGGTGATGTTGGAAATGGCGGATCTCTCCTTGAAATTTTACACGCGGAGCGTGTTAGCCCTGTCGATGCCTAGGGTAGAGTTCGGAATGCTAGTAGGCGCGACAAGTCAGGAGTAGGTTGCATAGACGACGGTGTAAATCCAAGGGACACGTTCATTATGTTTATTTCCTTCTCCCTCTCCTCCCCATGATATCAACGCGAAGCGCTGCGTCAGACACAAACATGCGTAGCGTGAGTTCGTAATCAAGATTTCTACTTTGCACGAGAAACTGGAGCATCACAGTAGAAGAACAACACATGGGTCTCGACAAAGCAGACATGAGACTTGATCAACCGGGCAAAGTCCACCTCGACATGAAGACATGATCCAACAATCGTTACCACTCACTCGGCCCGAACGTCTGGCCATCGGGGACATGCGCCTGGACCGACTTGCCCTTGAAATCCAGCGTCGTCTTGATGACCTCGTTGCCCCACCACTTGGGGGGCTCGAGCTTGTGCATGGACAGGGCGAAGAAGATGACGAGGGTGGCGAGGGCGAGGCCGAGGTCCAGGCCGGACGAGGTGAGGAAGTTGAGGCGCGACCACCAGTTGAAGTGGCGCTTGCGGATCCAGTACTGGAAGGTCAGGCCGACGGTGCCCCAGCTGAGGTAGTTGAGCGGGGTGGCCGGGGGGATGCTGCTGGGCCCGCCGAAGATGAGCGGGGCCATGAGGAAGCCAAAGGGCGAGCGGGGCCAGCGCTTGGCGCCAAAGTAGATGACGACGGGCACGACGGCGCCCAGGGCGAAGAAGGCGAAGAGGCCCGAGTAGATCTGGCCGGGGGAGAACATGCGGGCGGGGCCGAGGAGGCCCCAAATGACCGAGGCGGCGAAGAAGACGCGCGCGCCGGGGCAGGTGAAGCGGTCGGGCTGGTCCGGGGTACACACGCCGTCGACGGTGTTGAGGGCGGCGTTGAGGACGATGATCTGGACGACGCACGAGACGGTGGTGGAGATGACCTGGGCCCAGAAGAGGGTCCGGGGCGGGATCTTCATGTAGTGGCCGAACTTCAGGTCGGCTACGAAGCTGAGGGCGCGCGACATGGTGATGTATCCAAACGTTTTGAAGCTGGGAGGTGGAGCGGTAAGTCAGCATGATTTACCAATTTCCCCGTCAAAAGATTATTACGACAGAAGTGAGAACTCACATCATGAGTGCCAGAGGCCGGCCCGGCTGGAGATATCCGTAGATAAACTCGGTCATCACGTTGAGACCGATCTGGTGGTTGGTGACGGCCTGGATGATACCGATGGGGACAGAGAAGATGAAGGAGATGGCCACGGAGAGGAGGAAGGCCCACCAGGTCATCTTGGTTGGATACCCTAGCACGGCGACGAACCCGAGTGCCAGCATCTACAAGGGGGTCATGTCAGGCTGTGGTTCAAGGGGGGTCATAAAGGAGGCGGCGCGTGGGAAGACGACTTACAACGGCGAACAAGCCCCAGTACCACCAGCTGGGCGCCTCCTTGTACTTGCTCATGAGTCTCATGTGGATGTCCGGCTGCTCCCTCGCGCTGTTCCTATACTGCTGCCAGATCTGCTTGCCGTTGTGCAAGTAGGTATAGACGACGAGGGAAGAAATGGCCGCGAACGAAAGGCCATACGACATGGCAAACGTGGTGCTGTACTGGTTAGCTTGACGTCTACTGTTATTCACCTCGATAAGTAAAGAAAAGGGGTTTCTCTTTTACCTGATAAACAGCGGAGAGTAGTTGTAGTAGGCCTCTTCATTGAGTGTCATCTCCTCGGTGAGAATGCGGGTCGTGTTGTAAGGCTTGCCGGTATTATCGTAGGTGCCCGAGTCGCTCATGGGCAGATATTCGGAATACCAGACGCCGGTATAATGGAGAACGGAGCACCCAAACAGAAAGAATACAACAACGCCGATCAACGTGTTTGCAATGGCCTCCCTGGGTCGCCGTGTCAGCGTTTCCTGGCAAGGCAACTGGAGGGGATCAGGCGATGGAGAGGGCCCTATCTCTTACCAGGGAGGGATCAGAGGCGATCCGATGAAGCCGGTGATCTGGGTCCAGTCAAAAGTGATGGGGAGGAGGGAGAGCCCGGTCGAGCCTCCGAACAGCTGGTTCACGACAACGTTGTTCGGGGCGATCCAAGTGACGAAGGCGAAGACGCTGAGGAACTTGGCGAGAAAGCCTGGGATCCAGTAGTAAATGAAAGCTCCCAAGGTGACTACGCCGAACCATTTATACCGGGGCATTTTGCCGCCGATGATGGTAGGGTCGGGGCGGTCATTTCTGTCGTACATGGCGTTCATCAGAGTAACGGAAACGAGGATGCCGGGCCAGATCATGGAAGCCGGGTACACTAGGGGGGTCAGCTCTGGATAGGGGACTGTGTATATATGGATGTGAAGTCAAAAGCAGGCAAACTCACCGAGGAACTTTCTGAGAATACCGGCAATGCCATACCCCAGGGACTGCGTGGAAATGGTGAGAAGCAGCTGGAAAGCGAAGCCAAAGTCCTGTTTGTAAAAGACCATCTGCGCAAGGATAATGTCGGTAGCATAGGCGACGGAGAAGGAAACGCTGGCCATGACGACGATGATGGTGTGCTCTTTTCTGTTGAAAGGGCCCGGATTCAGGCTCCAGGAGACACCAAAGGTGGTAAAGCGTCTCGAGGGCATAATCTTGGCCCATCCGTGGCCGATGGGCCAGGCGATGATCTGGGCGACGAGGGGGCTGATGCCGATGGACGGCGAGCGCAGGGAGAAGAAGGTGTTCATGGAGGCGCCGGCAATGACGAGGACCAGGCCGATGGTCCAGGCGCGGATGGTGTTGCAGGGGGCTTCTTCGTCGAAGTTGCGGACGGCGGC
Organism: Sodiomyces alcalophilus JCM 7366; assembly: GCF_042370955.1. Classification (NCBI taxonomy): domain Eukaryota; kingdom Fungi; phylum Ascomycota; class Sordariomycetes; order Glomerellales; family Plectosphaerellaceae; genus Sodiomyces; species Sodiomyces alcalophilus. The sequence goes on from NW_027263538.1 coordinate 2,060,532, forward strand.
GCGGACCTCGGGGTAGGGCGAGTCCTCCTCGTTCTCCTTCTCCATGGGGGCCTCCTCGTCTATCACGGCGTTGGCGTCGACGTCGGCGTCGGCGTCTCGGTCTCTCGGTCTTGAGTCGTATTCGTCGGCGAGGGCGGGATCTAAGAGGAGCTCATGTTCGGACCCTTGTTCATCGTCGTCGTCATCATCACCACGCGCAAAGATACTCGACTCACCTCCCCACTGCGAGGGACTCTGCGAAGCGTCCTTGGCCTGGCGTTCGACGCCCGCGGCCAAGGAGTCGACGCGTCCGTCCACCTCGCGCCCGCTGGCCTGCGCCTGTACCTTTGTTGCCTCCAGTTCGTACTCGTTGTCGGGCATGGCAGCGCCCAAAGACGGGCGGCTGCTGAACGACTTGGTCATGGTCATATATTTCGTTTCCCCGGGGAGAAACGGGAGAAATTGGATAGTATGACCAGCGAGGAGAACAAGCAGGTGTTATGGCATCAGAGGCAGCGGGGCTTCTTAAAGAGGGGGAGGCAGAAGAGGTAATAAACACGTGAGCCGATTTCCCAATGGGAACACGCGAGGACGACGTGGCGGAGGGTCGAGAGGATGGCGCAGATATGGCGGAAGTATAAAGTCGACGGGCAGATGTTGCCTTTGGCGAAGATGTGACCTAGGCCAACACGGGGCTGGTGATGGATTGTGTGATACTGTAGGGTAATGGTGATACCGGACTAAATGAAGCGCTCAGACATTGAGAGTTCAGATGCTATCGGATACGGCCAGGTAAAGAGCAGTCTATTCCAATCGATGGACTCGCGATGAGGCTGGTAATAAGCGGTAGCAGAAAGGAGGCGTTTCTTGAGCGTTGTGTGCTGAGCAGGCGGATGAGTGGCGATCCTTAGACTATACGAGATGTAGCCAACTACATGTAACGGAGGAAACGGAGAGACGCCAGAGACTATGGACAGACAAACGAAAGTGGCGGGACGACCATGAGTATGGAATCCAAGTCTGCGCAAATCGTAGCTGTGGGTTGAAGTCCTGGCCGCCCGTTGATATCAGTGGATGAAACCACAAATAGAGATCAATGGAGTGAGAAAAAGAAGTTATATGGTCGTCATGAGGTGGGCATCCTGGCAGAAGAGAATTGAGACTCTGTAGAGCTGGACCTCGACGTGAATATGAGGAATTGGGTTGACGGTGAAGCCTTGGTCGAGGGACGAACAAAGACACGTTCAGGGACAACGCAACGTGTACCATAGTACTGAGATGTACCTCTGTACCTGTTGGTCTGGGCCCTGTGGAACCCTCCAAACAAAGACGGGCTCCACAGAGGGACCGAGCCGACGGTAATTGTGGGGCTTATTCACCTACCAATTAGGATAGGACGGTACTCGACGGTACGAAGTACGAAGTACGAAGTATCTTTCCAGGGACCTTATCGATAAGACTCCTTATCGGACTGAGCTTGGTACGTACCTGCCCACAAGGCTCACAAACTGTCGTGCTGCTTTGTGAGATGACGTTCATCAACCATCAGTCCCGACAACTTATGCTCACCCAACCCTCTCGATAATCGTTCATCTCCCTTAACCTAACAAACGGACATGGGAGGAGAATGCGACGGGTTGTCGTGACGGGCCTGGGAGCGATCACGCCCCTCGGCGTAGGTGTGAGGACGACGTGGAATCGCCTCCTTGCGGGCGAGTCGGGCATCACGAGCATAGCGCATTGGGAACCGCAGAAGCGATGGCGTGAACTGCCCAGCACCGTTTCCGGCCTCGTGCCCCGCGACGAGTGGCGGCCGTCCGACTGGCTCAGCGCCACGGATCAACGACGCCTACCGACTTTTGTCCAGTACGCCATGGCCAGCGCGCAAATGGCCCTCGACGATGCCGGCTGGAACCCCACGAGGCCTGAGGATAGGGCGGCGACGGGGGTGTGCATGGGGAGCGGCATTGGGAATTTAGAGGAGATGTACGAGACGAGCCTCGCTTTTCATCAAGATGTGAGTTTTTTTTTTTTTCTCCTTTTTTTATGGAAACACTTTTGCTCTACAAAGAGGACACACTCTTCACCTCCAAGAGGACAAGATATCCACGGACGAAGTATCCAGGACAGACGACCATCTGACACGCGCAGGGCTACAAAAAAGTCTCCCCCCTCTTCGTGCCCAAGATCCTCATCAACATGGCAGCAGGGCACATTTCCATGAAACACGGCTTCCAGGGCCCCAACCACTCGGTCACCACAGCCTGCACGACGGGGGCCCACTCCATCGGCGACGCGAGCCGCTTCATCGCCTACGGCGACGCCGACGTCATGGTCGCCGGCGGCACCGAGTCGTGCATCCACCCGCTCACCTTTGCCGGCTTCGGCCGCGCCCGCTCGCTCTCCACGGCCTACAACCACGACCCGCCCGCGAGCTGCCGGCCCTTTGACCGCGACCGCGCCGGCTTCGTCGTCGCCGAGGGCGCCGCCGCCCTGGTGCTCGAGGAGCTGGGCCACGCCAGGGCCCGCGGCGCGCCCATCTACGCCGAGCTGGCCGGGTACGGGTGCAGCGCCGACGCGTACCACATCACCGCGCCGCGGGAGGACGGGACCGGTGCGACCATGGCGATGCGGTCCGCGCTGCGGCGCGCCGGCGTCGTGCCGAGGAGGGTCGATTATGTCAACGCCCATGCGACGGGGACGCAGATTGGGGATGCGGCTGAGGCCAAGGCCATTCGGTCGGTGTTGCTTGGCGAGGAGGGGTGGGAGGACGAGGCGGAGGTGACGGTGAGTAGTACCAAAGGAGCCGTTGGACATTTGCTGGGGGCGGCGGGGGCCATTGAGGCGTTGTTCTCGGTTCTTGCTGTCAAGGAGGTGAGTCCCCTCGTCCTTTTTTTTTTCTCTTTTTTTCTTTTTTTTTCTTTTCTGTCTGTCTTTTTTCTGTCCGTCCTCTCGTCCTCTCGTATTCCCTAGCCCGCTGACATGGTCGTATAGAACATAGTCCCGCCGACGCTGAACCTCACACAACCGGACGTTGGCGCCGATTTCAACTTTGTTGCTGGCAAGGCGCAGGAAAAGGAAGTTGGCGTCGCCTTGTCGAATAGCTTTGGGTTCGGCGGTACCAACGCCACCTTGGTGTTCTCCAAGGTGACTAGCGGATAGGTAGCATGGCCTTGTATTATTTGGATGAAGACTGTATATTAGGAATATGGAAACTTGTAATACCCGTGTACAGTAGGTGAGAATACAAAGGATCAGTGTGTACAATTAATTGGCCGGACTCCTGACCAACTCGTGATAAGTTGATCGCGACATTGGGCACCGAGCTATACCGAACTACACCGAGGTACGGTCACTCGTACCATTGTACCATTGAGCCGGTGTTTCTCCGACGCTATCAAGTGACTTACTAAGATGGACCCAACGAAGCGAAGAATGCCATTGGAACTTTTTTCCAATGACGAGTAGACGACTAGACCTACAGTTGAGGTTCAATACAGAACTCACCACCGCTCAACCCCTCCCCTAATACCGCGGCGCCAGTGTGAAGGATACAATCGAAATCTATTCAATGATTTTCATCTAATCAACCTCATTCTCCCTCCGAAAATGGCGTGCCAGAGTTGCCGCCATGCTCGCCATTTGGCAAGGAACCTGCGCCTCTCGACCGACCTCCCTCTCACCTCTTCCTCCTTCTCGACCTCCTCAAGACGCGTGACCGCATCCGCAGCGCTTCCCACACGACGACGTCCATTCACCCACTCGGCCTACCACCGCGCAGTCGCCGGCTCCCGATCTACCGCGCGACCTACCTCCCAATCGCCGTCCTCCGCTCCCCCGAATGCCTCCACCACCGAAACCGCCCGGCCGTCCGATGCTCCTGCGGGCTCGGCGTCGGCCGCCCTGCGGAACGTCGGGTCGCGTCTAGCCGCCTACAACGCCATATCGACGCCGTACCTCCTCACCAGCTCCCTCGACAAGCTATACAAGCTGTGTGCCGCGCCGGCAGCGTACACCATCTCGGAAGAGCTGCGGAAGAAGGATGAGGTACCCAAGACGGCCGAGGGCGAGGAGCTAGGAACACCTGAAGGGCCGTGGTTAGAGGGTGAGTTTTTTTCTTCTTCTTCTTTTTCGTTTTATGTTCTTGTAATTTTTCAGGTCATTATTTATATCTACTTTTCTCTCTCTCGGACAACGCCAACTAACCTGACCCAGTCTTCAACCTCTCCCCCTCCTTCAGCTCCTGGTCCCACGTCACGATGCTGCACATGTACCTCGTCATGGCGCGCATGCGGTGTCTCGAGCGCGACGTGGCCAAGACGATGCAGGCCCAGTTCATCGACAACTTTTTTTTCGACTGCGAGCGCGTCATGCACCTGAACCACGGCATGGCGTCGTCGGCGCTCCGCCAGCGCTACCTCAAGGACATCTTCATGCAGTGGCGCGGGCTCATCGCCGCCTACGACGAGGGGCTCGCCAAGGGCAGCGACCGCGTGCTCGCCTCGGCCGTCTGGCGGAACCTCTTCAAGGCCCGCGACGACGTCGACTTTCGCTCCCTCGCCGCCATTGTCGTCTGGATCCGCCTCACCCTCAAGGACCTCGACGCCATGGACATTGAGAGCCTCATCGCTGCCCCGAATCACGTCTTCCGCAGGGACCCTAGGGCCATGTTTTCCCTGGTCGATCGGCCTTGCGACGACTTGAAGGCGTTGTACGATGGCGGTGGCGGTGGTGGTGCTTCTGCGGGTGCTGGTGTGGGTGGCCAGGCGAAGAGGGTAGAGAACGCCACCGGTTGAGCGAGAGTTCAGGATGTGTTAGCGGACGGTGAGATTTGTGATATGGAGCCGGGTGATCTGGCAGATGGGAGAGATGGCCCATATGTGTGCATGTCGACACACATTGTACAAGCCAAAGTAAACTGTACCATTTTCATGTATGATACAAAAGGGATGGTGATCCTGGGTATATTCGTATTACCCATCGATCGTGTACGACAAGCAGCCGGCTAAAAGATAGATCTATCAAGTTCCCAATCATGAACCTACCCACCACTCCATGTGCTCCCAGACGATACCTAATTCCGATCGCTCTCCGTAGCTTCCCACATCTGGAACTCATAACGCGTGCCATTCTCCTCCTGCACACCCTCCGGGACCTCCTCACCAACCCAGGCATCCAGCGCCGCCTTGTCCCTCATAGCCCATCCCTTCTCACTCTCGCCCCCCAAAGCCAAGGGAAAGAAAACATCGCACTCAAACTCGGGCTCCAGCACCCTCGTCAGCAACACCCGCCTGGCATGCTTGGTCGCCAGCGCAGCACCGTAAATCTGCGCCCCGCCGATGACAAACACCTTCCCCACGGGCTGCCGGTCCGCCGAGGCCAGGTACGCCATGGCCGCATCGAACGACGGCACCCGCACCGGTTCGGTTGCGGTGGTGGCGGACGATGCGGCGGCGAGATCAGGGTGAGACCGGCTTATGACGACATTGACCCTGTCTTTCAGCGGCCGGAACCGCTCGGGGATGCTATCCCATGTTTTACGGCCCATGATGACTGCGTTTAGGGTGCCGGGGGGAGCCTGTTTAAACGTCAGCCAACGCGGCGGTAAATAAATGAAGGAATGAATGAATACCTGCGGTGGAAGGCGCTTCGTGACGCATGCAAAGTAGGCCATTTCCTTCTTGAGGCCCGTCCAGGGGAGTCCGCCCTTGAGGCCGATACCCATGGAGCGCGTGGCGGCGACGATGAGCGTGAGCTCCAACGCTGCCGCCGGGGCGGATGAAGGTGTCATTGCGAGAACGTGGCTTTTGAGCTCGACTTGTGTTGTGGTTTCTGTAGTTGCTTACGTTGCGTTATGCCGTCCGGTGAGAATGAATTTGGTGGAATCTTGGAATGTTGGCTGCATTCACTTGGGTGGTGCCCCAGTTTACGACTCGCTACTCGCAGGAATGAACGTCAATCTCCCATGACCGCATCTCGACATCTGAGATGCATAGAACCAGCCCCTAGAATACAACTACACCGGAAATGTCACATTATTTCTTTCCTCTCGGGTTTCTTCATCTCAGTACTTCTACTCAAATCCTTTATTTACCCTTTTTTTCTACATTCAGAACGGGAGAAACATTCCAAGGCGAACCATAGTTAAGCAGATGAACAACTTCATGTGAATTGGTTGCCCATCATGACCTATGTACGTCGATGGGCCATGTAAAACTAGGTATGCCATCATCAACTCCCAAAACGCCGACCGTCCGTCATTCGCTCATCCTAAGCGATGCAGAATGTAGATACTGTATCATCGTAGCAACCGAGTCCCCTCTGCCTCGCCGTCCATACCATAAGTAGGGGATGGTTACCGAAGTTCGATGGAAGGGAAATACCTCGGTCCCGCAAACCCCTTTGCAATGACGGCCTGGATGTCAATGTTGCTACCTTCGCGGTTGGGACTCCACATCTTCAACAGGATGAACCGCCCCGACACCGGCGGGTCGAACCGGATCGTGCACTTGCTCTTGTCCTTTTCAATGTAGAATCTGGCGTGCGGCGCCATTAGATCGCTCCCGCTGCCCGCTCTCGACGCCTCCTGCGCCGCCGTCGCCGTCGCTGCCGTCGTAGTAGTCGTACGTTGGTGCGCGCCCGCCGCCTCGGCGAGCGTCATGTTTCGCGCCCCGCCGCGCCGCGAAGCAGGGGCCCACGCGTCGTCGAGCCCAGACTCGTCGTCGTGGCCCACCGAGTCACCTTCGTCGCTGCTGTCACTCTCGAACGGCAGGGCCCCGATCCTGTTCGGTGGCCGCCGGTTGATGGGCGCCTGGGGGTTCTCCTCGTCGGTCTCGTCGTCGCTACACGCCGTCGTCACGTTGAACGGGGACGCGTCGGTGGCGAATTCCGGCGGAATCTGAGCCGTACCCAGATCGTCGTCTTCGTCATCGTCGTCGTCGCCTCCCCCCATGCGCAACACCCGCCTGTTGCTGCTGGACGTTCGCGTAACCACCGTCCCGTCCTCGTTATGGCGGATCGAGATGATGGGAGCCAGCGGGCGATGCTCCCTGCCGCTTCTCGGCGGCGCGTATTGAATCTGGTACTGCGCCGTGCGGGTCAACCGGTCGTCTTGGTCCATGGAAACGAATACCATGCCCTCTCGTACACTAGTCATTTGGGGCCAAGGAGAGCGAACGTTAGCGAGATGAGTTGGACAGGATGGAATAAAGAGCCGCTTTTGGTTACATACGGCGAGGAATAATTGCCCGAGCCGGGCGCCTTGATGATCAGCTCTTTGAGGACAAAGCAAGTGGCCCCTTGGTGCCGCAGCACAATGTTGCACCGGCTCGATTTGGTACAGTAGACCGACTTGTCATTTTTGAGGATGTTTTCGTACGTGTAGGACGATCCGTTGGAGAACAAACCGCCGTCGCAGCTCACAATCTCCATGGTCAGGTCGCCGGGCTCGACCTGACCGTACCGTCCGTACCGGAAACCCTTGAAACTCGGGGCGGTCCGGTCCGGCTCGATTTTGCGGCGTTTTGCCCGGTAGTTATCGTCCGAATGGTCTTGCGGTCGCTGGCCTGAGCCTGCCGACGTGTTCATGTTCAGGCTCGATGAGGCCAGATTAGACGACGCGTGAGGCGGCTGCGGCGGGGAGAATGGCGAGGAAGCGTTTTGTGACATGCGCTCCCATACGGCTCGAAACGGATCGCCGGCAGCCAAACCGGCAAAGTCCAGGTCGTCGTCTCCGTCGCCCGTTGCGGCGGCAGCCGTCGACCGATGGCGGTTTCTGGAAGCAGCGGCGCCGAGACGCGAACGGCGCCGGCGATCCTGGTCGTCGTTGGACGGGAGGGGCATGGCGGGCGACCTGCGGTCGTGAATACCGTTTCTGTTTCTGTTGATATTGTTGTTTCTATTTCTCTCGCTCGTAGAGGTATTATTATCAGGATGGTTCGGCTGTGTCACGTTGCGCAAAAAATCTTGTTGCTGCTCGAGGAAGCGAAGGGTGCTGAAAGTCGAGGGTGTGAAGCGGCCAGGGTCGGAAATGTGAAGGTCGCGCAGCAACTCCTCGTATTCTGCCTGTTGAAGATTCCAATCGACCAGGCGATGGTTCCGGATGCGAAGGCGGCGACTCGGAGTCTCCTCTGGTGGGTTTGGTGAGTTCGACTCGGATTCGGAATTTCGTAGAGAGGCTAGACGGTCGGCCACTCGGCGGCGAAGCCTAGAGACTGCGGTTGAAATGGAAGAAGACCCAGCGCGCAGGTCAGGGCTCCTGTTCCTCCTTGCCCAGAACGAGACGGATCGCAGGGCCGGGAGTCTAGTATCGGAAGGCAGGGGAGGAAAGTCGTCGCCCCCAAAGCCTTGAGACTCTTGAAGCGATGGCCGAGTAGAATTGTAATTCAGTTGGCCGGAGCCCCGAGTCGGCATTATCGGCCTCCCCAAGCCCAACTGTGTATGTGTATATATGTGTGTGTGCGCGTTTAGGGCACGTTAAGGCTGAGTTCGGGCAGCGCCACGGCGTCAAAACCTGGGCTTGACGCCCTTTTGGAGAGCTGAGTCGACGGGCGTTGGTGACGTGACCAGGTTTATACCGGGACACGGAGTCGAAGGGCACAGGGCGTGCCACATTGCCAGCGGGAGAGCCCCTCCTTGATTTCGGCTTTGAATTCGATGATCAGGAGTAGTAGGGCGACTCGGGTGGGAGAGGCGGTGTGTCAGGACCTCTGGCAAGTAGAAAGAAAGTACCAAAGGGCCTGTTTTGTTTGGAGGAGACACGGCCGTTTCGTTGTGACGCCTTGGGAGTAGAAAGTGTGAAGAGGAAGCGAAATGGAGCTGGATGTCAGACACGAAAGGAGGGGACGGGAAACGAGTGGGTCTACTGTACGTACGGCAGGCACGGTACTGTATGTAGTCGCATGTGACGTGACACCGTGGACTATACCGCGTGGTACAGTATAACCACTGTCTAGGAACAAGGTACTTCACCACAAGCTGCTCAGTGTCTTCTAGTAAAACGTACCTAGGTACTATAAGCGCAATCTGGCATGCGGGAAGAGAAAGCTACAATATAACACCAAATCAAACCAAGCAATACGGTACTATAATCTAAACATCTTTAATGCCATTCTATAGCAGGACTTTATAAGGCGCGCTATTCGTAATACCCGGCAGTTCCTGGTTCTTCCCGTGCATTACCATGGGGATAGGTCGAAGATGCAATGCATAGGTACATACGATGTACCTGGTGTATATGAAGTACTAAGTACGTACCTAGGTACGGACCCATAGGATCTTGCTTGTTGGAAGATGCGGAAGGTGTGGAAAGTGTGGCAGGTAATTATGGTAGAAGACCTGTGGCGCAGCAAGTTAGCTCCGGGCAAGTGGCTCAACGATGGACGCACGGGCCACACTACCGATGGACTTTGTCTGGCCCGTTTGTTCCCAATCAAGGAAGAGCCCATCCATCATCCTACCCAATCACGACCCATCTCTTGACCTCTTTGAACTTCACTTTGGCCGTCCCTTGCTATTATTCTCTTCCATCTCTCTACTTTCTACCTCTACCTCTCACCTGGACCGACCATCATGGAGAACCAGGCTCCGCGTCAAGATAACCAAGCGCAGCCCCCCGTGTCTGCTCCTGCCACTACCGACATCCCGTCGCATTCGGCCCCCATGGACCAGGTCCTACCGGAAGCCCTCCAAGAAGTCGCCCCAGGCGCCGTCCCCGAAGTCCTCCCCGGCATGCTTCCCACCGGCGAGGCCTTCATGTCCCAACAGCCTCTCAGCTCCACCCCCAACCCTCCCCCATCAGGCAATGGTGCCGTGTCCATCGTGACATCTGCTGCCGCCCCTGCCGTGGCCCATGACGGCATCAGCGCAGGTGAGAGAGAAAAAGCAGATGCTGCCCAACTTGTCCCAGAAACTCCATTGACTAACTTACTTCTCTTTTCCTCCCTTTCTTCCTTCGTCTAGATGAGATCGCCTTGTACGATCGCCAGATTCGCCTCTGGGGCATGCAGGCACAGGAGAAAATCAGGAGGGCAAACGTCCTCCTCATCACCATGAAGGCCCTGGGCAACGAAGTCGCCAAGAACCTCGTCCTCGCCGGCATCGGCTCCCTCACCATCCTCGACGGCGACGTCGTCACCGAATTCGACCTGGGATCGCAGTTCTTCGTCTCCGCCGACCAGAACCACCTCGGCCAGAACCGCGCCGTCGCCGCCGCCCCCGCCGTCCAGAGGCTCAACCCCCGCGTCGCCGTCCACGCCGACCCGGACCGCGTCCAAGCAAAGGGCACCAGCTACTTCTCCGCCTTCGACCTCGTCATCGCCACCGACCTGGACCCGGACCCCCTCAACATCATCAACACCGCCACCCGCCTCCACCAGAAACCCTTCTACGCCGCCGGCACCCACGGCTTCTACGGCTTCATCTTCGCCGACCTCATCGAGCACGACTACGTCATCGAGCGCGACCTCAGCAACCTCGCCACCAAGCTCGGCCCCGAGTCGCGCACCCGCGCCGTCGTCGCCGTCGCCACAAAGACGGAGCACCGCGCCGGCAAAAAGACGGTCGAGTCCGTCACCAAGCGCGAGCTCTACTCCACCTGGTACCTCGCCTCCGAGGCCGCCCACCTCCCCGACGACATCGCCCGCAGCCCCCGCCGCCGCAAGGCCGTCTCCCCCGCCCTCTCCTGCCTCCGCGCCCTCTGGCAGTTCCAGTCCCTCCACGCCGGCCGCCTCCCCAGCCACGTCAACGAGGACCTCGCCCTCTTCACCAAGCTCGCCACCGCCCACCACGCCCAGCTCGGCCTCCCCTCCGAGACCCTCCGCTCCGAATTCCTCCGCAGCTTCCTGCAGAACCTCGGCAGCGAGATGGCCCCCGTCACCGCCATCATCGGCGGCCAGCTGGCCCAGGACGTCATCAACGTCCTCGGCCAAACCCAGCAGCCCATCCAAAACACCGTCATTTTCGACGGCAACACCATGGAGGCCGCCGTTTACCCGCTGCACCCCCCCGGTCCCCTCGGTCGGGAGCTCTTTTCCGTTGCCATGGGCAACGGTGCCGTGGTGAACCCCGGTGCGACAGCCATGTGATGAAATAGATCCTGTGGCTGGGCTCACCGGCGTGGGAGCGCTGGGTAGCCACATGATTCTATTCTTATTGCTTTGATTATATTAAAAGCAAGCATAAACAAAGAAAAGGCTTCCTCCGCATCTCTTTTCCCAAGGTTGGTGGAATTGGTTAGTACGGAGGGCCACATCCTATTTCTTCTGGACGGTAACACCAAAGTGCTACGACTTGGCAAAAGTTATTCATACAAGACGGCGTATGGAATGGAAGGACAGACAGGATGGGAAATGTAAAGAAATACAGGCCAAAATAATGAGAAATTCGAGGGAGGGGGGTGGGCCGACCGTGATGATACCCTATACCCACCCTACTCTGACCCTCTGCTTGTTCTTAGAAACATGACATGCCGAGAGAGAAAATAGGAAGCCCAGCAGTCCCAGGCGATTAACAGACTCGTGATATTAATCGAAGGCCAATGAATTATTCACGCCACGAACCGCACTCGGATTGTTCTTCACTCTTGGCGTAGGAAACTCATATAATTAGTGGACGGAAAACAGCACCATCTCAAAAGCCGTGCCATCATCATTCACTCGCAATCCCGCCGTCTCGCCCACGGCCCTCGGCACAAGATTGTTCGCAGGCCGTTTGCAAAATCGTCAAATGCGTGTCTCGTTCCATCCAGGCGAGACCGCATCTCATCACTTCATCATGTACAAGCATGCATGCCGCTGATGATCTGTTTGCTCCTTGTGCCCCTTTTTCCCTTGTAGCCTGAAGGGGTATCTATCATCCAACCGAAAAAGAAAACAGAAAGAGCTGAAAGGAAAAACACGTCTATAATACAAAAGGCGTCGGACTCCTTCAACGGACCAACGCAGAGAGAAATGAGGCGGGGCCCAACAAATATATATGAGAAAAAAAGAAAAAGAAAAAAGGTTGGGCCTCCCTCCGGTACTTCGCCTTGCGGACCATCTCACCACGCTGGGGAGCCCTTATGCTCACATCAAGGAATCTTGGGCTTATAGACCGAAGCCCACACCGCGAACTCGACCTTTTCGCTGCCATTGTGGATTTTTCCTTCGCGGGCGCTGGGAAGGAGGCTGCTTCTGTCCCCCCCTTCTAGTTGGAATCACGGCGCTCCTGACCGCCAAGGCTCCTATTAGTCTTGTGGGAATACTGGTTCCACGACCGGACGACTTGCGGTCCGCGGGCCGGTGGTTGCTCCGTTGGCGTATAATCCTTAATGTTCTCTCCGGGAACGTATTGCACCGTCCGCAGCTCCTGGGCTTGTTGCTGGCCCTGGCGGTGGGCCGGCAGGGGCGCGGGCGCCAGCTCACGATATCGCCCGTTGGCAGGGGGCGGGCCTGCGCCGCCGGTCCTCGGTCGGATGGGACTTCCATAGTCCGGGTTGGGGTTCATCGACTGCGCGGCGAACGGCATCATGGATGGGCCGGCCTGCGTGGGAGACGGGGCGATGGGCGCGTACGGGGAGGCCAGAGACTGCGAAGTGGGGTATGTTGCGTAAGGCGACGGCGCCGGTGCCGCATGACCGCCGGGGGTCATGTTGGAAAACGGGTGGCCCGCGCCGGGCTGCGGCCTCGTGGGGGTGTGGTCATGCCCGATGCGGCTCATGCCATGGCCGTAATAACCGTGGCTGGTATCGGCAAAAGAGTGATGCGGATGGGGCCGCAGGGGCGGGAGAGACGGCGGGGCATGGGCGTGATGGGGGTTCGTGAAGGGGATGCGCGATGCCTGTGCATGACTAGGTCGAGTCCGCAGTGGAGGAAGAGAGTTGTGGTGGTGACCATAGGCGATGGGATATGGTTCTTGGTGAGGCGGCGCCCGATGGCTGACGTCAGCTCGAGGCGGCTCCATCGTGGGGTACTGCACTCTGGGCGACTCGGCATAAGCCGGCCGCATGGTAGACATCTCTGTGGGTCGAGCAGGCGGAAGGTCGTGATGGTGCACGGGCGGCCGAACAGGAGGCGGCGGCTCGGCAAAAGTGGCCGAGGCACGTGTGTGACGGGCGCGGGTGCGCCGTGCAGTCTCGACTACTCCATTGTGAGGAGTGTCGTGGTACATGGTGGGCTTCAGAGCCAATTCCTCAACCGAAGGTATGGTGAAACTCGAAGTACGCTTCTGTGCGGGCGGTTCCCTCAGGCCAGGCAGGTTATCACTTTGGATAGTAGATCGCAGTGAAGAGTCTTCAACGGCGTGCGGGAAGCAGGGACGCTTCTTGGCCGGGCCAACGGCCGCCGAGGCATTCTCCTCTCGCGGCCGCTTCGAAGATGGAAGTGGCGGCTGGGGAGACGAACTGCAAACGTCTGCCAGTATGGATAGGCTCAGGGTGCCCGGAGCTTTGGGCGGAGGCCGGACGACCGGGGCGTGTTCAATGACCATGTCACGGATGGCGTCGTACGACCTTGTCGCCGGACGCACAGGTGCCGGGGCAGGGACAGGTGCCGGGACAGGGGCCGGGACAGCAACAGGTGCCGGGGCAGGTGCTGGCTTGGGTTCGCGCTTGGGTTCGGACGAAACGGAAGCAGCGGCGTCCAGCAGGATAGCCACGGCGGCAGCATTGACGGCCGAGTCGTTCGCCGGGACGAAAGCCGCGGGGGTCTCGTCGGAGGGTGCTGTTTTCGGAGGGGGTGTTTCTGCTGTTGGGCGGGGCGTCGCCTTCGAGGAGGGCATCGTTTCTGACGAAGGCTTCCGTTCCGGGGATGATAACGGTCCTGAGGAGGGGATCGGTTCCGAGGATAGCTCCGCTTCCGAAGAGGGCGCCCCTTCCGGCTGTTCCTGTGGTTCGGCAGACGCAGTCCGCTCTCTCTGGGCGATCCTGGAGCGCATGTCTCGCAAATCTTTCATCTCGGGCGCCTCGATTTCTTCCGCGTCAATCCCCTCGGCGGCACATACGGCAGATAGAGCGGTGGCCAGGCGCCTCTGGCTTTGCTTCTCTTCAATGGCCTTGGAAATCTTCCACGGCATGATGCTGCGGGAAGCGTGGATAGTCTGGCCTTCGGGGGTGAGGTAGACAATCGGCTTATCGCCCGGTACGACGGGCCTGGGGTCCTCGGCATCGTTCTTGCTGTGAGGCAGGAAGTAGCCATACCTTGGATGGACTCGATGTCGCTGGACGAGTTCCTGGTCCATGTCCTCGTCGCGGATGGTGCGGGCGTCATGGCGTGCCAGCATAGGATCGTAATGCCAGGTGTTGGTGTCGTTCTTTCCGAGGTACTTGCCCCGCTTGGCGAGCGTGGCAGCGCGCGTGGGATCGTTGGTCGAATCTCTGTAGCCAATCTCGATGGGATCGAGTTCCCAGGATGGGGGCACGATGATGCGGTTGTGGATGATCTTGCCCCGCTCGATTTCGGTCTTGGTGGGAATTCTGTTCACCTGGCGACATCCATACTCGTCGGGCTCCGAGGCAAACGCGGGAAGGGCTGGGACCCGGTCCTTGAGAGGGACAGGGCCAGTAGCGGCTTCGTCGGGGACTGGGGTGCTTTCGCCCGACTGATCCTCTGACGCGGCCGCGTTCGTGTTGGGCTGCGCGGACAACAAGCCCTGGGTGTGCTGCTGAACGGGGGCTACCTGCGAAGCGGGAGGATCGGCTGAGGGTTGGCGTTCTTCGGATTCTGCATTTTGGCCGCCCTTCTTCGCAGAAGGTTGGCCGTCGGGCTGGTCCTTGGCCTTGCGCTTTGGCTGCGGCTTGGGGGCTGATCTGGACTTTGGTTTTGTGGGTGTGGGTGGTCGAGCATGGGCTGCTTGCCGCAGGGCATAGGCTTCCGTCCCTTCGACTAATTGCGGGTATGGCACGAGATGGCCGTTATGCCATACCTCATAAGGGCCAAAGTCATTAGCCTCCTTGTCAGTAATGAGCTTGTAGTTGTATGACTCGTCGACGGTCTAGGTGTATTGTTAGTCGGGGATCTCGAATGACGCGTGATGCGAGGCAAAAGGTAATGAACAAAGCCTTCTCGAGATGTTTATGACAAAACGATGGATAAAAGCGGAGAGAGAAGAGAAGAAAGAAAGAAAGGACGATAGAAATACAAAGAAAAAAAAGGGAAAGAAGAAAAGAGAAAATCCCGAAACGTACATCGACGGGCTGGTCCTTGTCGTAGAGTTCCTCAAGCAGGTCGAGGCGGCGAATCTGTGCATCCAAGAAGCATTCCTCGGCATCTTCGTAATTGTTCTGGGATGCAAGTCAGTAAAAACCGGCGAGGGCCAAGCGATCGGTGAAAGAGGTGTGGGGGGAAAGCCAACTTACTTTGTAGATGGCATGGATGGCAGCCACGACTTCTCTGTCCCGCTTGTTTTCGGTGTCGACGTCGTAGCGGCGGCGGTTCTCGGACAAGTGAATCTGGTGCTCAAGGCGCTTCTTGAGCTCGTCTCGGAGCACGTCGTACTCGGGGACGCGCTTGTGGCAGTTGGGGTCGGTCTTGAGAGCCTCGACTTCCCTCTCGGCCAGCTCGATAAGCATGGGCTTGAGGTAGTGGGAGAGTTCGTTGTAGTAGGCCTTGAGCTCGCGCTGGCGTTCATAATAGGCTTGAACCCTGTCATCGTCGAACTGCTTGGTTCGGCCGCGTCTCCCGCCGACGGCCTTCTTGGGAGCGACGGCGGTGGCGGCGGCGGCGGCGGTCTTCTTATTCGCGGCACCCTTTCGACCACGGCCTCGTCCTTTTCCTTTCGGCGTGGCCTTGGGAGTGGGTGTTGGGGTGGCAGATGCAGATTGCTCTGCGGCATTCTCCGTGATATTCTCCGTATCAGACATGATGCCGGGTGGTGGGATACATGAAAGTAAGTGTAGACGACCCCGAAAGGGAATCCGAATATGACGCGAGGAGGATGACGAGGGCGCGAAGGAAGTGGATGGATGGTTCTAGGAGGATGAAAGGATGCAGAATGAAAAGAGTGGATGTTGTATGGATGGGGATAGATAGAATGGTGTCAACAGAGGGAGAAGATATCTTCTGAAAATTGGGTGAACCGGCCTAAGAAGCGACCTGTTGAAGAATCGGGGTACAGTAATGGGCCGTGACGAGGAAACGGTCCACGCTGGATGTGTGGCGTGTAGTAAGGCGAGTAAAGTATGTGAGTAAGGTCAAGTAGGCTGAAAAAGCAGCGTTCAGACTCGGGAGAGCCGGTACCCCGAGCTTTATTCCCAAGATTTGGTAGGATAAGAATTAGAGTAAAACGTAAAGAGTAAGAGCGTGAAGAGACCGAGAGGATAGGAATGGGCGAGGGAAGAATATTGTAGGTGTTTGGATGAGTGAAAGAAAACGAGAATAAGGCGTGGGAGGAAAAGAAAAAGGAGGCAACGAGATGTGTTGGCCCGTAGGAGAAGACACCAAGTATAGGTAGGGCTGGTGTGATTTTTTTGGGTTCTTTCTTTCCTAACAGGACGGCAAAGTCGCGGGTGGCATAATGGAAAAGAAGGGAAAAAAGAAGAAAGAAACCGAGATGATCAAATCAAAGCCAAGTCCATCGATGGTAGAACAAGGTGACGTGCTTTTGGTGAATAGACGAGGCTGTGATGGAATCGATGGGCTTGGAAATAAGGAAAACGAGAAGCAGTGTCAGTTGGATTCTGGCAGGAGGCCCTGCAGCCTCGATACCTTGCTCGGTCAGTCGCTCCTTCCGTCTCTTGCGGCTGGTGCTCATTTTCCCGCCTCGTTACCGGCAATAATACAGGTACGGTAGGTACCTAAAGGGTACGTACAGTGCGTACCTACGCCGGTACGCGGGTACTTGGTGGTCAACGTACCTATAACACAGTGCTGCGGGCGCGTCTCTGTTCGCTCCCATTACTTAGTACGAACACGTTCTTCGTTTTCCGTCCCTAGATTCCGATGTGCTGTACATACAGTAGTTACCTACGTACCGACTACAATTTACTTCATACTGACCCGACCCAGACCCGGCTATAACAAGTGCTTCAGTGCTCCTTTGCCTGAGCCCAAAGTGAACTCACTTGAACCGATAGCAAATCCAAAAGGACAGCCGCATTCGAGATCGACCAATCCCGCAAGGGGCTAGTGAAAACGTGGTGTGATTGGCTCGGAATGTTGGATGATCCACCGAATCGCAAAAATTGGAAATGTCAAGTCACGGTCTGGCCGTTTTGGACGGCCAAAGTAGCCAATACTTGGTCGATTTGGGGGAGTCGCCATTCTACGTGTACAACGTGTATGTGCCGCGTGTGGTGAAGTATCATCGTCAAAGTTGGAACTTGTAATACTCCAAGATGAATGAAATACAGCTACCTGTAGCTGTTGGAAGGCCATTTCCAGTCGCGAGCAGACTTGAATTCAACCACAAGACGCATAACCGGATAGATGTGCGCACAAAGGCGATGGATTAATGGTAAGGTGGTCGAGGAGAGCCACCAATCAGGGCCATGTCATCACAAATCCCTACGTTTCTTAAAGCTCAAGGGGTCGGGTCTCAAGTCAAAGGGTTAATCAGAGGGTTAACACTCCATCTATGTAGGGATGGCTCTCAAAGGCCTTGTCAAGGTTGAGAATAACCTGTTTCTTCCAATATGGAATACTGATTCGCAAGGGATAAGTTTGATAATGGCTATTCAAGCGGGGGAATACTGCAGGTCTTCTAGTGTAAATACGTACAATAGCCACTGTACGTACGAACGACTATTGTAGGCACTGCGATCACTAGGTAGTCTCAAGACATTGATTTTGGTAGACCAGACGCAGTATGAAAACACTGTCGATAAGAATTGGGCCTCGGAATAGAATGCATTTGACAAGACGGTTACTTGCCGAATGGAATGGCCAGTTAGTCGACTCCTTACCCAGGCTTCTTCACTTTACCTGCATCTCACTCAACAGTCAAAGACCATCTTATCTTCTACCTACTTCTAAAGTATTTGGTACATGGCCTCCGGGTTCCACAATGGCCTCGGCACGGCTCCACTAGGGTTAGGTAATTCCCGAGCCGCCCGGGTCCGGGAACCAACCGCGTGTTGCTGCTACGTCAGCGCGTCAAAAAAAAAATCAACTCGATCCTTCCCACTCGCTGATCAGGGACCAGTGATCGCCATTCCACACGTCTCCAAGCCTAACCCCCTTCTCAACATGGCCAAGAAACGGAAGCTCGGCGGAGCCTCACGCTTCCCAGACACCCCAGGCCAGAGGAAAAAACACAAGCCCGGTAACCATGCGCCTCCCCCGCCATCCAAGCAGCGGCAGCAGACCAAGACGACAGGAGGCGGCGGCGGCGGCGACGACCAGACTCGGGGCAAGAAAGCATCGCGCCAGCGGCAATTCCACGCCAATCAGGCGCCCGTAATCCCGTTCAAACCCGACGATCCCATCCTCCTCGTCGGCGAAGGCGATCTCAGCTTCGCTGCCAGCCTCGCCGCCCACCACGGCTGCACCAACCTGACCGCCACCGTACTCGAGAAAAACGAGACCGAGCTGCTAGCCAAATACCCCCACGCCGGGGCCAACATGGCCAAGATCCTCGCGCCGAACCCCAAGCGTCCCCGGGGAGACACAGCCGACGTCGCCGACTCCGCAGATGACCCAGAGGACGCCACCGACCATGACCGTCCCTACGATTCCGACGACCCCTCCACAGACGACGAAGCAAACCGCACCCGCCAAAACAATAACAAAATCCTCTACAACGTGGACGCCACCAGCCTCAAAGCCTTCACCACCAAACCCCCCCGCCAAGCCGCCTCACAACCACCCCGACCGCCCCGCCGCCCTACACCCATCCGGAAGACAGGCCGCTTCCGCCACATCATCTTCAACTTCCCCCACGTAGGCGGAAAATCCACCGACGTCAACCGCCAAGTCCGCCACAACCAGTCCCTCCTCGTCGCCTTTTTCCAGCGCGCCGTCCCCTCCCTCGCCCCCGGCGGCGACATCATCGTCACCCTCTTCGAAGGGGAGCCGTATACCCTCTGGAACGTCCGGGACCTCGCCCGCCACGCCGGCCTGGGCGTCGACCGCACCTTCCGCTTCCCCTGGACCAGCTACCCCGGCTACCGCCACGCGCGGACCCTGGGCGTCGTGAAGAGCCGGAGCATACGGGAGGCGGAAGGGGGAAAGGGCCGCCGTGGTAAGGCGGGCGAGAGTAAAGAGGAGGAGGGTGACGAGAGCGGGGAGGAATGCGACGGACATCAGAACCGAGACGAGCCTGGGGATGAGGAAGATGACGAGGAAGAAGATGAAGGGGAGGAAGAAGAAAGTGGAGATGGGCTCCGAAAAGGGGAGAGCAAGACGGCATGGCGGGGAGAAGACAGGGCGGCGAGGAGCTATGTTTTTCGGAGGAAAGAGGAGGTCGAGACGGAGGGCGGACGGGCCACGGGGAAGAAGAAGAAGAGACGAAAAGGCGAGGATTCCGACTCGGATTCTGATTGAGTTCCAGGGCCGGTTGGGAAACAAGTCGTTGTCGCCATTTAACGAAAGACGAAGAAATCTTGATACCCCTGGGCTGGTGCACTATACGCGCGTCGAAGCGAACAAGTTTGAATCATGTTCAAGCACAGAAGAATGTTTGCAAAAGATACCCTGCAAACTAACCGACTGAATAACGGGAATTATCACTGCCACTTAGACGTCGAGATAATGCAGTTTCGACTGTCTGGGTATCCTAGCAACCACCCAAGGAGCTTCACGGTGATCGGCGCACCAGTGAAACGAGCACTCGTGGCATTCCTCTATCTTTCGTCACGTGTCCCTGATAAACATGAAATATCTTGTGATGGTACAGATAAACTATACTATACGGGAATATATATAACAAACATGACAAAAAAATAAAAAGAACAAAGCCGGGTATGTCCAGTAAGCCAAACCTCTATCACAGAAACGCCCATCCCCGTACCATTTCTTGAACCCTTTCAGCTACCCTTGGTATCAGAAGCTAAATAAACCTGCCGCCAGTATCTGTTTTGCAAGCCGCAACTCGTCATACTCCGGGGTCCCAGGTTACGACGAGTTATCCCATTCCCGACATACATAGCCCAGCCAAGTGAGCACCTAGCTACCGAAAACGAGCCGAGCCATTCATGGTGATCGCAACCTCCCCTCCCCAGTCCAACGCCACCATCCGAGTCCGTCTGTTCGGAAGCAAGGATAACGACCAAGAGATATGTACTATGTTTGGGGCTCCCTCTTCCGTTCCCGCATTCTCGACCGTTGCCCAAGCAAAACCGGCGGCTTCACTCGTTCCCGCGATGCCCGTTGGCGATAGGCCCCCGGTCCCCTGGGGCCGCGACATCCGCTCCCTTCCTGTTATGGCCGTGAGACGCGGCCTCTAACCGCAACGCTTCCTCATTCTCCCTCATCAACGCCTCTTCCTGCTCGCGCAGCGCCTTTTGTTCCTCCGTGAGCGGTTCCGGGGCGCCACCTTGGGGTCCCACTTCCGTTTCCAGAGGAGGCGGCGGAGGCGGCGGCGGTGGCGGCGTGGTCACGTCGCTGTTCGCATGTGCCTCGTCTTCCCTCAACCGCTTCGCCGACGGTGTCTCGGATGGCGTTACGCTCGCCGAGGCGGCCCCCTCTTCGCTCTCACGCTTTCGCTTGCGCTCCTGGCTGTTCATCGAGGCGGCCGTCTCGGAATCAGACACAACCGCGTCGTCGTCCTCGACCGCCGCTCCTGCCATGGGCTCGTCTTCATTTACTGCGGCGGTAGGTGCTGCTGCTGCTGCTGCCGGACGCGAGTTCGCTTCGGCCTCCGCTGCCCCATCGGCAGAGCCGTTCTGCTGGGCCGCCTTCTCCGCGTTTCTGCTCGCATGGTCCCCCCCAAACTTGACCACGGCACGATCCAAAAAGTCTTTGACGTACTGCTTGACCTTCTTCGCCTGCTTGGAGCTGAGGGGGACCGTCGGGTCCTCGACACGGTTGTTCTTGTAGTCGGACGAGACGAGCTTCTTGTTGACGTCCCGACCAAACTTTTTCAAGTCCTCTTTCGACAACTTATGCCTGTACTTGTCGAGAACATATTTAACATGTGGGAAAAGCTGCCGGAAATTCACTTATCAGCATACGGATGACAGGAATGAGAGATTCGAAATCGCCAGACGTACCGTATTTTCATAAATCTTCATTTGCTTCTCAATCGAGTAAGTACGCCACTTTTCTTGTTTGGTCTCCTTGACCGGGGCCTCGGCTTGCTGCGGGGTCCCCTTGTCCGACGACTTGGGCGTGGTGCGTTCCTTGGTGACCTGGTCGATGATATTTTGGAGGAGCTGCTGTTCTTGCAGGGCCTTGGACGTGGCCTTTTGGGGCTCAGCGGCCGGCTTGGTCGGACGCTTCCACGTCGTCGCGCCCGTTTTGTCATAAAAGTAGACGTTGCCGCGGGCGTCCTTGGCCATGAACCACCCTTCAGGCAGGTGGCCGTTGAAGTGGTTCTGGGACCGTCGGTGACGGTTGCCGGTGTAGAAGCTGGCGTTGCGTTGGGGGACATTGCTTCTGGGTCCCCTGGGGACGTCGGCGCCGAAGGTCGGTTCCTTCTTGGGCCGCTCTTCCTCGCGGTCCATGTTGCGACGCTCTTCGAAAGAGGGTACCGTGGCGAGGGAACTGGGTGCCTTGGGGTCGATTTTGCGTCTCTTGATGCGAAAGGCCACTTCGAGCTTGCCCCATTCCTCGAGCAGGCGCTTCGACTCGGCGGCCACCCTCGGGTGTTCGGAAAGGGTGAGGGCTTCGATGGTGGTTTCGATCTTGGAGTCCTGGATCTTGTTCCGGGTGAGGCGCGGGAACTTGTCGAGGATGTTGAGCACCTGCAGAGCGACGTTGTTGTCGTCGATGAAGGTGTTGAGGGTCGTCCTCAGGATCTGGTAGGCATGCATTCGCATGACGCAGTTGATGACGACGGGGTCGTCGCAGCGTTGGATGCGCTCCAGCAGCTTGACGGCGATCCACTTCTCCTTGCACTGCATGAGCGTAGCCATGACCTTCCTTGCGCCTTCTTCGTCGAGACCGCGGGGCTGCACGCGATTGACGTACTCTTCGTCGTCCTCGTCGGGCTTCTTCTTACGCGGCTTCTTCGCCACGGCAGTCTCCCAGCTGTCGCCATCGTCAATGCCGAGGGCCTCCACCGTGGCCAGGGGCAGCTTGGTGGCGCGCTCCGTCTGGGTTTTGCCGCCGATGTAGCCCGTGCAGTTGGGCTCGCCGCAGTAACAGGGCTGGGGATCGGCACCGTAGCGATCCACGTTGTAGTTGAACACCAGCTCTTCTCCCGCCTTGACGGCCCGCGCGGAGAAGATGCCCATGCGCAGCTTGTCGCCGACGACCCACTTGTCGACATAGCAATTGGGGTTGCACGAGTGGTTGCAGAATCGGCCGAGGTTACCTTTCTTGGTAGCGTCGACAAATTCATGCTTGGTCAGAGACATGAAGTAAAAATGCTTGATGTTCTCCCGGTCGTATTGAACCATGCGACGGCGGAAGGTGGGTTCGTTGATGACTTCGCCGATGTATTCGAAGATGAAATCGTTTTGTTGCAAATCGACGTTGGTGCGGAGGCCGTAACCCTTCTTTTCCGTCTTGATGACGGAGACGTCTGTGTATACCTTGCGTTGAAATCTTTGGTTCTGGCAACCGCCTGCGCAGTTACCCATACCAACCAGACACTCCATTTTCGTGGCGCGATTGATGCAGTCGGAGTCTTCTCCACAGGGCTGATTGATGCCGTTTCCTGCGTAGAGGAAATGATGTTTAGTTGGAAAACAAAACATATAAATGGGAAGGAGAGGGGAGAGAAGAGAACTCACGCAGGTCCTCACGGCAATCACAATCGAGGGCGTCGTTGTCCGTAGAACCCATGTTTTTGGAGCCGTACAAGCAGTCCGAAATCACCTGAAATTCCCGACAAGACTCTTCGGTTGCATCGGGAAGGTGGTTGAACAGGGGATGTTCCCTCTGGACGAGTTTCTGGGAGGATTTGCGGGATGATTTCGCCTGGCCGGCCTCTGGTGTCGACGCGCTATCACCACGGGGCTTCTCCTCGGTGGGAGAGCTGCCGGGGGTTCGCGCTCCATGTTTTCCATCGTTCGACGTAGAGCTCGTTTCGTATTTGACGCGAGTGCCGTTGACGGCCACTGCGTCGGCCGTCTTTTGTCCATCCATGGCCGTGCTTGCTAGGACATGATCAATCATGGGTTAAGGCTGCCGCGAGAAACGTGGCGTGGCGCTTTGCTAACTGAGAGGGTACAAGGCGATAGGCGAATCGATCGGAAAGTAGGTAGTTGAGCGTCTTTGCGTTGACTTGGCTTCGAGTGGTCTCTTTTTCTTGACTTTTGGCGACGGTGGAGGGGGAAGAGAGCCAAGACACTGGAGGAGCGAGGGCGAAAAATAGGTTTCTTGATTGGGCAGAGGCGCACGCGAGAAGTGTCGAGAGGAGGGCCACGAAGCAAGTAGCCGACCAACGGATTGATCAAATGGTTCCTGGTGGCGATGGAGGTGAAGAATGTCGACAGAAGACGAGGTAGAAAAGTTCAAAATAGGTCAAAGGTCGACTGCGTGGTCAATGGATGCGTCTTGGAATTGCCGGCATTGTACTAAATAAATAGGTAGTAATAAAAAAAAGGACCGGAATTTTTCAAGCCGGTGACTTTTTCAACCCGCGACTCGGTGGCGGCAACGCAACTCCGAAGAGTTCGTATAGGTAAAAACAACGGTCGGCAATTCAGCGATTTCGCATGCGCCCAGCAAGGCCGAAGCCGAGGTGAAGAAGAGCTCTTGGTGAGGCGACAGACGAGAATGTGTAGCGCGTGAGGTGGAAGCAAGGGCGCGAATTCTCAACGAGGAGTCGCGACTATTGTGGGGTTGGTTTTGGGGGGGGAGGAAGACGGGCAGGTTCAAGAATCAGATCCTGTAAACGGCGCGATTGTACGGGAACGCAAACCCCGGAGAGCAAGAGAGCCTTGACGATGAAGTAGGAGAAACGACTGATGATTATCTACTCCGTAGTGAACGACGACGTGATGGAATCTCACTTGACTCTCCAAGTCATGACCCCCGGAGAATACATTCGCCGTAATGCCGACACCGCGTTCGGTCTGGCCCAGACCGAATCCTTGTTGACTGACGAAAGCGTAAACTCGGGAAATAACTCTCAAAATACACTCCCCTAACAGCATTATGTTGCCCATTTGTAACTCACTATAAAGTTCTGCCATGTGTATTGCAGGGACGGATCTGGTTCTCAAAATTATGACCTTGAGCGCAAAATACGGACACCAACCGGAGCTACGCTGATTGTCTCGAGTTCGAGTCTTCCCTCTCAGCATAGGCTAGGCTAGGCTGCCCTTCTTCTCACACAATGGCTTGTCTACGTTTGATAGGCATTCTCAATTCCAGCGACGCTGTATATTCGAGGAGGCGCTATTAGCTGGCTTATCTTTTCTTTTTCGAGACGGAATTCCCAGGGCGAAATACCATGTTCCCCTGCTCACCGAGCTCCTGTCCGAGAGCAAGATTTGCGACCGATGCGACCGAACGCCGGCTTCTCGAGTGACTGCAAGGTACCGCGGGGGCCGCGACGGAACATGGTCAGCTGCCAGTCGACTCAATGACGCCGTTGAAACCGTGCGCGCAAAGTAGGGCAGTAAGGCGAGTTGCCATGGGCAATGACGCCAATGCCCAGCGACTCTGGGGGAACCCCGACACGAGGTAGTGTGCGCGGCGAACAGGGCATCCCATGCTATGCAAAGGGCTCTCTGGGAGTGGTGATTAGCGAGGACAATCTAGTGATTTCCTCGGCCAGGCGGTCACGGTCTTGACTGCCAGCAAAGCAGGGGAGGGCTGACCAGTGATGGTCGACGTCTTTCGTGGGCGATGTTAAACCTCTGTGTTACCTCGATTGGGGCCCAGGATATTACTTCCCAACGCCGCCAGATCTTATTCCGTCCACTTTTCTATACCCCCAAGCCCTAGGTGAAGACATCGGTGTTATGTATGCAGGCTTAGCTGAATCTCGATTGTTAGCAATTCAGATATATATCCTGCTAAGTGACTTATATAACCCTTACCTAGCAACTCGATCGGTCTCTGTGTCGACTTGGGCCGATGTCGCCTCTTCCAGTTCTCTCCAACGCTCCTTCGTGTCAAGGAGGCACGACCCCTTGCCACGCACGTTTGAACTCAGACTTCCATAAGATGAAGTCAATCACAACAACTAACAATCAAGGCTATGTTCCAGAAAACAACGTCACATTCGCCAAAATGCCGATCGACCCTCTCCTTCCGGACGAGCCGATCCTGGCATCCTTCACCGAGTAAGAGAAGAACTTCTACGACTGGTGCGTGCATCAGAGCCAAAACTCTGACGCACGATCTAGTAGGGCAATTTGACGATGCCGATTGCCCGGGAGGCTTCATTTTTGTCCAGCTCGGCGCTCTCTTTGCCTACAGCGGCACACGGCCTTGGGCGAGACCGTATCTTAGGGCGCAACGCCATCCTCCCGGGTCCCTGGACGGCGATCGAGACCTGGTGGAGCTGAATAACGAGAGCGCGAAGATCAACTTCCGGGTTCAGGCCATAGACGCGTGCCAGATTGTCCGTGTCAAGGCTTGTTCGGGAGCGTCGGAAACGCTGCTCGTCCGTCAGTTTATCAAGGATAGGTAGCTTTTATCTCAGCGGGCTCAGACGTTTTGATTCTAGGCGTGCGTGGAAGTAGTGGGCGGCTTCCCGGCTAATTCGTGGTGTACATAGTAACATAGTTCTGCTTAAGTTATATAAATACAAAAAATACACTTAATAGGTGTAAACCTAAGCTACACGCTATAAAAGGTATATTAACCTGGTATTTCTAAGATACCTAGAATAAACGTCTAAGGAATAAACGCAGAGCTAAGCGTATTTAACGAACGCTTTATATAAGGAAAATTTCAAGGGTCTGTTTTTAAAACGTAACCAAATAATAATAAAAAAAGATACGACCTTCCTGTTTATCGTCTAAGATAAAGAATTAATCGAATATAAATCCATCTTATTTCTAGCCTTATATAGCCTCTGCTTATATCTGCCTAAATACCCTATTATAAAATCTATTTAACGAACGCATATTTATAATAATAATAACCCCCCTCTATCTTCGCCTATATACCAGATATCGCTAAGTAAATTATATACTAAGGATCGTTAAGAGTAGGAGAAGCTTAGACGGTAGGTTTAATCGTGTTTCTATAGGTTACTACTTAGGCAGTATACTAATCCTGGTTTTCGGGTATTCTTTTTCCTTCTAGTGCTTTAAGGAATCGACTAGACGCGGAGGTACTAATATAAACATTAGTCTGGCTCGTTATATCTAGAACGCGGCTTTATTAGTTTATTATTATAACACTTTACGATATTCACGCGTTAAATTACCTATAAATAGCCGTAGCCTTATAATAGCTTTAGTTAGTAGCAGTAAGCTTATTACGACGCTAACTTATTAGCAGATAATAGCTATTACTATAAGAATCTGGCCGGATAGCCCCGATAACGACTTTAACCAGGGCTCTAATAATAAGTTCCGCCGCCGCGTTAATTAGCTCTATAAGCATGCAGAAGGTAACCCCGGCGCGTAATAAGCTATCGTATCGAAGGTTATCTATTATATCCTGCGCGTCTAGGAGCCGCGCCGGTAATAGGTAGACTACGTTTAACGGCTTATATTTAATAAAAAGGACACTATACTTATCGCTACCACTAGATACGGTAAGAGTATAATCCTATACGTATACATAGCTATTATAGCTAAAATCACTATTATTATCGTCCCTTTATCGCGACTCGGTATATAGTAGGCTAAAGCCATTAAGCGAGATATCCTAGGCTTAACGCCTATTTAGATCGAAGCCGAGACTTATCTAAAGGTTTATACTATTAGTATACTATTCTCCTTTTATATAGCGACTAACCTTATCCTAATAGTATAGAATCAACGCGTCTAGGATAACGTCTGCGAAGGGAAATATTCCTATATTATCCTATCGCCTAAGCAGTTAATAAGCCCTGGCTTTAAGGCTATCGCTTATAATCCTGTATTCGGACAGAAGCTAGGGCTCTTAGCTATTAATAAAGTCTATATAATTAGCTAGTAACGTGAATTCCGACCGGACTTTGCCTATATCTAGGAAGCTCGCCTACTTATACCTTAGGGCATACCTTTATTTAGTTATACTATAACCCTGGACCGTAAAGGATAAGACTTTATCTTAGAGTATACTAGCTTCGATTATACTCTCGAGATCTTTAGGACTTCTATTAATAGATATAATATCTCCCTTATCGTTTAGCCCCTTATCTATAGTTATATAACGGACCCTTATCGGCTTAAATTTATCCTGCAGATAACGCTAAGACCCTAGGACCTGCTAAAGATAATTATTTATTTAGACTTAAAGCCGAAACTATTTACCGCTCGTAGATATCTTATTCGTTAGCTACGTAAAAACCGGGACCTTAGTAGCTTATAGGCCGCTACTATTATCCGTCGATATAATA
Source organism: Sodiomyces alcalophilus JCM 7366 (assembly GCF_042370955.1). Taxonomy (NCBI): domain Eukaryota; kingdom Fungi; phylum Ascomycota; class Sordariomycetes; order Glomerellales; family Plectosphaerellaceae; genus Sodiomyces; species Sodiomyces alcalophilus. The sequence goes on from NW_027263538.1 coordinate 2,088,039, forward strand.
TAGATATCCGCCCGGGTAACAGAGATACTATATATAAAGAGTTCCGTAAAAAGGACTCTATTACCAGGGTGCTTTTAGCCACGATAGCTATAAGTATAGGAATTAATATTCCTAATATTAAGAATATCGTGTAGTTCGGTCTGCCCCTATAGCCTAACCTAGCCGATATTATCCAGAGGTTTAGGCATGCTATACGCAAAGACTATAGTAAAGGGGATTAAGGGACCGCGTACCTATTCGCACCCTAATAATACTTCGATTATCTTAGACAGACTAAGCCTATCCCTTACCGTGGAACTAGGCTTCGCCGGGCTATTTTAAATAAGCCTGCTCGTCCTAGCCGCCTTAGAGACTAAGTGCTTTAAGAAAGGGATAATCAGAGCGAAGCTAACTCGTAGGCTTCGGGCATAAGCGATTAGGATTAGTATGCTATAATAATAGGGGACTAGACCCTCTTCGGTATTAAAAAGAAAGTTAAATAGCAGAAGTTAGAGCTAAAGTAACGCGAGTCGTTAGTTAAGGATTATCCGGAGGTAATAAAGTTCCTAAACGTAAAGGGGTGCTTCCGTAAGGCTATACTAGACTACCTCCAGGAGCCTTATAATAATCCAGACCTCGAATATAAGCGGCCTATCGTAACAGAAATCTATTATAATACCTATAATTATAGGCTTAGTAAAATACCGTCCCTTTAGCCTCGTGATACTAATAAGAAAATACTATCTATTAGATCTTTTACCCGCCTAGCCCTTAAGATAATTATTAGGCCCTGGTATCTAGATAAGGCCTAGACTCTTATTAGCGTCGAAAAGCGTCGTATAATATTAATCCCGGAGATATAGATAAAGAACCGCCTCTAGTAGGCTATATCGCGTTAATTTTCAGGTCTTATTAAGGATAAGGGTTAACTCCTATTCACTAATATCGCCGAATTAGTCGATAAGATCCTAGGTATAGCAGATTAGGAATATCGTAAGACTCACGGGCAGGAATTAGTTAATATCTGTGTTACTAAGTTACCCGAGGTTATATATAGGTAGGAGGGTCGTAAAGCAAAGAAGGGTTATAAACGAGCTCGCGGCTTAGGCCTTTAATCTATTAGCGGCCCCGTTATAAAAAAATAGAGAGATAATTACTCTAGTAATTATTATAAGTAAAACGGTAATTATAGAAGTAATTATTATAGAAGGAAAAGAGATAATAGTTACTATGATTTTAGCGCGAGCCTGGTATATAGTTAAGTATAATAAAATTAAGCTTATAGCCTTACGTGTTTCTTATATAATTATAGTAATAATCCAGATTTCGTAGATATTATTATCGTGCCGTATTAAAATAAACAGCTTAATTTATATATATTCCTTACTACTTATTATAAATATTAACGGGATTCTGCTCTAAGATATTAAGGAGCTTATCGATATCCGGTTTATCCTCTTCCCCTCCCCCCTCGCTATCTACTACGCCGTCTCCCTCGTTTAGCTTAGCGAATAAACATAGAATAAAGGGTTATAGCAGTATAGTATTAGGTTCACCGGGTTCCTCCTCTTACTACTATTACTACTACTTCTTAAGCTTAGCCTATACTAGGGCCGCTATCTTAATCTAAAGCCTTACCTTAACGCTAGCCCGCTAGGCATCCGTTATCTTTAGGTATTCTTCTTTCTTCTATATTAGCAGGTCTAGGCCAGCAGACCTAGGCAGTATAATAGTCGGCAAAACAGCGACTACGGGAGGGGGGTTAAGGGGGGCGGCTAGCGGGCTCGATAATAATAAGGGCGCCGAGGAGGGGGGGGCCGAGGATATAAGGTACTCTATCAGATTATTAAAGATATACTAATTCCTATAGTTATTCTAGGTATATACGGTTATAATAGGAATACTTACTTCCCTGGCTATTATAATAGCAGCAGGCGTAAGCGCCTCTTATGATACTACGCAGCGAGGGAGGTAGCACTATACACCTAGTCTATAGGCCGAAGCCGCTTTTATATCGGCTATATAAAGAGGGAGCCTTATCGCCGGTAACCTATAGTATAGCAGCGGCGACGTTCTAGCTTTTATTAGTAGTAAATACACCCTTTATGCTAGCGATAAGGTCCCTTTTTAATACCAGCTCCGTAAAGCAAAAAGCGGCGCCGGTAGCCGGGCGGGAGAGGCGATATATAAGGTGCTTCTTAATATATTTATACGCTATTTAGATTATAGTATTAGTTAGATACGGTCTAGTTATAAGCTATTTATAAGTAACTAACCTATGTATAGCACTACCTCTTCCTCTTATATTCAAGGGCGTTTCTGCTATTACTTCTGCTTCTAATACTTCTTAGGTCTTTTACCTAGTAGTTTACCTATACTCCTAATTAGTATACTAATATTTATAAGTAGATAATAGATAATATATATCGCTCCTCCTCCGAAAAGGATAGGAGATCGTAGATATAATAAGGTATAATAATAGTAGCGATAATAACTAGATATTACTGCTATTATCGGAAAGATTATTAATCGTGATAAAATCAAAGAGGTGGCCAGAGGTAATTTCAGATTAGGAGATAATTACTCGTAATTATCTCTAATTCTATTTATTTATTTATTTATTTCTTATATTATTCTCACTTCTTTATTACTATTTATAAAGGCGGCACGGCACGTATATATAATATCCCTTATGGCAAACCAAGCCAGATAAGTAGTTTATAATATCTACTATAATAATTATAGAAGCAATTATCTACTTCTAGGTCCTAGACCTTTTATTTTACGATAATAATTATAGTAATTATAGATATAACTCTCTTATTTATTAAGCCTCGGATTATATAGTGGTTAGGGAATAGGGACTATTATAATATAATCGTTTTAATATATAAAGAGTTAGAATATTATATTTACTTCTATAATTACTACTAGAATAAAACTATAATTACTGTAATTATCTCTCTAATTATCCTAGTTAAAACCTCTAGCCTAAAAGTTATACTACTTATTAGTAAATAACCGATCGCCCTCCTCTTAATAGTTAATTATATCCTCTTCTTTAGTTATTCTAGGCACGCCGGCCTACTTACCGGGGTTAAGTGGCTTCCTAACGCTATTATTAAACTCTTCTAGACGCTTTAAAAGTGCCTCTTAACTAAGCTCGTAGATATTAGGCGTATTAAAAATAGGTCCTTTATAGCGCTAAGGGCGGGTGGCTCTATTATTATATAGCTTATAAGCATATTCTATAATCTAGTATAAGGCCTATCTATATATATAGGTTCCCTTTTACTTAGTCCTAAGGAAGCTCTTTACCGCCTTACGAATAATAGCGATATAATTATTATTTAGGGCTAGTCTTTTAAAGGTTAAGGAGATATCGTGGGTAGAATTCTTATTATATTTAATATCCAGCGTATAGGATATATTAATATGCTCGATTAGTAAGTCGATGGCTTTATAGCCACTACCAGTAATAACGTAACGAATAAGCCCACCCTTTAATATAGCCTCGCTTACTTTCTTATTAGATATATCTAGATATAAGAGCTAGGCGAAATATATTATCTCTAGCCCGTACTTCTATGACTTACCACCCTAGAAAAAGATAGGCAGTTAGGGTATAATATCACGGAGAAGACCAAAGTCTCTATAATAGATAGCCTCGTGAATAATAAGCAGGACCTTGATAGATTATAGAAGACGGTAGTAGCTACGGAATTTAACGTCGATCGTGCTATTATCTAATCGTGCAGTATCGCTAAGCTAGGCCTCGAGCATAAACAGTTTCTTCTATACCGTATTAAGGTGCTCTTTAAGTTCACCGGGGGGAATCTCCTTTACCACCTCTTCAATATTCGATAGTATAATAGCTATACCTTTTTCCTAGGATTTATAAAACAGCTTATAGATTAGATAGGCTAGGATCCTCGCTATAAATCCGTGCAGAAAAGCCGGTATAGCCTAATAGTACTTAATATTCTTACGATTAATATAGCGCCCACGCTAAAACCATATAATATTATAGGATATAATAGCGCTAGATTAAACACGATAATCGCTAGTATCCTAGAAGTTACGGAATAGTATCTCTAGTATATTAAGTTCGATATAGAAGAATATAGGAATAAGAAGCATCTAATCACGCCGCTCCTAAGGAATCCTAGACTTAAGCTATAATTATTTTATATTACGAATAAATAAGGTTATCTTCTAGTCGCTATAAACAAAGATAAGTCGTTTATTAATAGTCTGCTCGTTATCTAATACTAATCGTTACTTAAAAAGCTTTTTATATAAGGCATAAACGCCCGTAATTATACCTTTATTCTTAAAGATAACGCCTAATTATAAGTATAGGCTATTAGTATAAGTCACCCTCTTAACGGTTAGTAGTTTAGGTTTCTTTATATCGGTTATAAAGATATTAGCGATAGCGTAGCGGACTATAAAGCGGGACGCCTCGTTGAGTAAAGGCTTTCGGGGGATTAGGTAATTTAATACTATCTTCTTCGTGAAAGGCTTAGTTAAGTCGATCTATCGCTGTATAATCGGCCCCCTAAGTTTAGGGCATTAAATAATAAGTAAGTTAGTCAGGTTAATAAAGTGATCCTGCTTACCGCCGGCGAGGTCTCTAACTCGATTAAGAAAATTAAAGTTATTATATACGATAACGGCGTTCGGGTTATAAGCTACCCGTTTAATATCGATTAATATAAAGGTTAGTATATACTATAAGAGAATAGGGATAATAGCTAACCTACTATAGCCGTCTTCGATATACGATTCAGTATATCATTAATATATCTATAAGACATAGAGACACTAAGTTAAGCTATACTATTAATAACGCGTCGAGGTGTTCCGTTAAATAACAGGTATAAGCCAATAACCTAACAGAAGAATATAGTGCTTCTCTCGGTATAGCCAGAGAGTAAAAGAGAGGCGATAACGTATACTAAAGGCCGTTCGTTAATATTAATATCACCTATCTAATTAACGATAATATTAACTAAAGCCCTCTATTAGATTATTAGCTAGCTAAGCAGGGTTATAAGGCGAGGTACGTGTATATACAGAGTACTCTAAACTCCCTAGAGCGTCTTATTTAACTATTCTATATTATAGACTTAATCGACAGTTATATCGCTATCTTCTATATTATAATAGCTAATTAGGTCGAATATATTAAAGCCAGTCTTATCCTTTAAGGCATTAAGCTCTTAACGTATATCGAGGGAGTTAAAGACCTGATTATCCTGGCTCTTATTATCGGCAGAGATAATAACACCCTAGGTCTTTATATTATCACAGATAATAGGAGTAAGAAGGGCGTCTTTTAGATAACGAACCCGATAAGGCTCCCTTACCTATACTATAAGGAAAGCCTTAATTAACTAAGCAGCTACTATACCGCGGCGATAAGCTTTTACACGTTCTTTATACCATAGATTAAGAGTTATACTAATAATCTCGTCAGGGAGTTCACCTTTATTATTATCCTCTTCTTCACCCTTAAAATCACTATCCTTATACCCTTCAGAACTAGAATAAGGTAACGGAATAGCAGTCCGATTACTAGTAACTAGGGTGTTAGTTTAACTATTAGCTTAGCTTAGCCCGCTTAGTATAGTAAAGAGCTCGCTTAGCTCGCTACTAGGATTATCGGCTATCATGGCGATAATATCAGTACTATAAAAATACCCTGATTTTTATAATCTCGATAATCAAAGATTAATGGATTTAATAAAGATATCGTGGTTATATAGCTAAAACATATAAAAAGGATTAATCCAGCGTTCGTTAATTACGGTTCCGTTTATATTCAGGACTTAGACCTCCTTACGGGAGAGAATACGATAAATAGAATAAAGGCCTCTAATTAGCTAGATTACTAAAACGGACCCATATATACGTACCACACCAGTAATTCTGCATAAATCCATTTCCTGTATATACTACGCCATACTCCTCTCCCTAGGGTGGTCTGAGCTTGCTAAGATAAGGTAGCTTGCTGTATTAGAAGGAATTCAGAAAAATGCCTGATAAAATCCAATGTACGTAACATTATTTACTTACGGGATGATTAGTGACGTTCTAGTGTAAGGTACTTCGTATTAAGAACTCAGCAAATCCGAAAATAGAGCTAAACTCTTTTTATTCTATATCCGCTCCCCCCACCAGAATTATTCGTTGATAGTAAGGCTGAAAGTACCTACCTTCTAAAAGCTTGGCTCGGTGGGCTTAGTCGACCAATCAGAGGTAAGTATATACAGGTATATCTCAAGTATGTGCGTATAGTACGGATGGTCAGTCACGTGACTGACTAAGGCATCCGGCAACCTACGAATACAGCCTTTGTTACCTTATCTTAGTAGGCTCAGACCGTTTCTCAGGCATATATAGGGCTTTCGGCCCTCTCCTATTTTTATAGCCGAGAGTATATCCATAATATAGAGAAAATATAACTAAAATGCACGCTAGTTAGTTATCCTATAGTAAACGCAGCTATAATATATTAGGAGTATATTAGTATATCACCTTACCGATATACCTAAGAAAAAGGTCTAAGCTATAAGCGTAAAAAAGTCTAATCCCACACAGGCTTAACTATAGGACGCTTATTAACACGCCGTACGCTAGCCGCGATATCTTAACTACTAACCACCAGAATAACCTCGTATCTTCTATCTAAGTTAGATAAATGGCTTGCCTAGATGCTATAGAAGTCTTATAGCCTGATCGTGAAAATTCGAATTTTACTAGAATAAAAGCAAAAACTAAATCCCACGTAGAGGGTTAGGCAGAGGTCGAAGGGGGGGTAATAAACCACCTTCCCGTAATCGTGGCAGCCTAAAAGTTTATACTAAGGATAATATCGACTAGGACTCCCTTAGACGACTGTTTTTATTATTATTAACTATATTATCGCTAAGGCAGGCCGTAAAACGTGTTTTTAGGAGTCTTTGGATACCCCTTATATTACGCTGAGAGGGTATAGCCGTCCCTAAATAGTATTAAAATAATCGCTAAACTAACAAGAGTATATAGATATTTTTTTGGTTTAGTGATTTATACGCTATAGCGTTATTAGCGGTGGACCTAAAGGCTAAGGTTAGCGATATCTTAACTAGTAAGCTTATTAAGCGACTAAGCATATTATATATATAAGATATAATTATAAAAATTAAGCTAACTATGCCTAAAGAGGCCCCCGGGGCTGCGTTTAAAGCTTAGCTGTTTATTAGGCGGTTAAAATGGCTTATCGACGTTACGGCTCGGTAACCTATTCGACGTAAGCTTATCGATATAGTAATTTATTAAATCATTAAGGCGCCGACTACTCGGAAAGAATAGATTAATACCGTTAAACGCCTTATATTTAATTAGTCGGATACTATTCTTATTACTTTAACTGGATATAGTAAAAGCGCTATCCTATATGTATTCTTAGCGATAACGGGTAAGGTTATAGTATAGATCGTTCCTCTTACTAAGCTAGGCTAGTCGTAAGCCGAGGCTATTAAGAAGGATATACCTGGATCTAATCTAGTATAGATAGACTCTGATACCTATCTAAAGGTATAGAATATAGAATCGCTTAGTATCTTCGGGCATCGAGTCTATGCTTCGAGATATCGTTACTAATAATATAAACTATTAGAACCATTAAGTCTAGGATCTGGTCCTTAAAGGGTAGTACACTTATATACTTCTAAGCCCTAAATAAACCTTATATCCTAGGTTTAAGGCCATTCTTCGTTAGCTAATCTTTTATTTAATTATAGGTCTTTTTATAATCGATAAGCTTTATATAGTTACTAAATAAAAGGATTTTTAGTAGGACTTTACGCTACTATATAGCCTAAGGTCCCTTATATCCTAGCGTATCCTATAGTTCGGCTATACTATAATACTCGATAAGGATAATAAGCCGTATATCCTCTAGTATATAGGATTTAACTACACGCTTCTAATTATTAGAATATTAGTTAATAGGCTCGAGATATCCGTCTATTTCTAGCCTTTAATACGTGGCTTCCTCTATAATTATAGGCGCCTAGAGTTTATCTTCGACCAGGTAAATCCTAAAGACCCGACGACGATCCCGAAGACTATTATATATATTAAGAGTAAGGCCCGGCTTATAAAAGCGCGATTCGATTTAATACGGTACTTAGTGCGGTATAAGGGATATAATAAGTCCTAGGCTCGACACACTATTCGTTATTTTAATACCGATATTCGACCTACTAATTAAGATATTATATATAATAATTTTATCCGAAGTGATTCGACTTACCGTGTTATCTTCGTTACGGTAGCGCTTAGTATAGGTATAGATATCCGAGATATCCGTATCGTTATCTAATTTAGCCTCCCTGCTACCCTTACTGCTATAAGCCTTTAGCAGAAGTTTAGGCGTGTAGCGAGGGGGGTCAGTATCCCGGAAAATAACGAGGATATAAGCCTATAAGCCGTTAGGTATTACTTCCTTCCTTATTATATCTTCGATCGGCTAGGGTAAGAGGAGGCTATTAAAAAGTCAGAAAGATAGGCACGAAGGGCCACTAATAAACACGCACCTTATCGGCTAAGCACCCTTTATATAGTCGAAGTCCTGTTAGATATAGGCTCTAAAGAATCGTCTAACGTTTCTGTTATAAGCAGTGTTAATAGTAATACTATAGCTAAACGTGAACCTCTTAGTCTACCGGGCAAAGCTCCTATCTCGTAGACACTATTTAGGATTCTATACCGCGTTAAATAGTCGCTAAGCGATCTTAACTAGCGTAGGAACCTCGATAAAACGCTTTATAGCCTGCTTAACACGACGTGTTTTTAGAAGGCTATCCTAGACTACCTACAGGAGCCTAAAGACGTATCCCTGGAGAATAAGCGATAGGTTTACCCGAGTATTTACTATAATGCCTATAATAATAGCCTAGGAGATATCCCCTCTTTATTACCTAAAGAAAAGGTCGGCGAGAGGCCTTAAAAGGGTTCACTTATATTCGTTACTCCCGAAGCTATCACGGGTTAGTATCGTGAGAAGGCATAGGGGCTTATCCCTCGTAACGAACATCGTTAGATAGTCGTCCTAGAAATATTTATAGAGTCGTAGGTATAGTATTCCGTCGCTCGAGTCTTTTCCTGTATAAAAAGGGATAGTCAGTTAGGCTTTACTATAACTAATACGTTAGTTAACGCTATACTAAGATTAAGGGAATAGGAGCATCTTTAGGGGCATAGTAACGACTTGCTTATATACCTCTAGTAGTAGTTTGATAGTATCTATAAGAAATAGGAGGCGTATAAAACCGAGCGGAGTAGAGTAAAAAGGCGCCCTTTATCGGAGGCTATTAGTCAGCTAGTATAAAAGAAATAAGAGGTTAGTAAAGAGCTTATAGTAAAGGTAAGGTAGTAAAGTTATATAAGGTTAAAATAAGATTATAGGGTTAGTTATATAACCTCCGAAATTTAACCTTACCTCTTACGATATAATAGTAAACGGACTTTTATAGTTAGTAATTATAAGGATAATTATATCAGAAAGGACTAAAATAGAGTTATAAAATTACTAGATTATACTAAATCGTCGATTAAGGCTATAAAGGTACTGTTATCTAAGTCCGCCGACTCCTGCTCGCGCTCTGGCTCTTTATTATATACCACGGCTTCCTCGTCTAGTCTATCCTCCTCTAGCTCTCGAATAGAACGTAGTCTCTCGGGCTCCTATTACTGCTATTACTGTTACTGCTACTAGAGCTTATAATAGGCGAGGCCTAACGCCGTTATATAGAAGTCTAAGGAGGCACGAACGCTAGCCCGTTCATCCTCCGTTAATTCCTTTAATTAGTTCTTAACGTGTATAAGGTTAAGAGGGCTAGTAGACCTTAATAGAAGCCCTAAGCCAGCTAGTAGGGCTAGTATAATCTGGCGTCGCGATAGCGTGGGCGTAGGCGTTAGGGCGGGGGCGGGGGCGGGGGCGGGGGCGGGGGCGGGAGTAGCGGGAGTAGACGTCGGTATACTTATTATTCTGCTATTTACTATTAAACTATTAGTATTATATAATTATATGGTAATTATACTAGTAACTTACCTCTAAAAGAGCATTTTAACCCTTAATTATTATAAAAACAGTTAGCGTAAGCACCTAAAGTGGTCTTCTATAGACCTTTAGGAGGGATAACACACCTAACCTAAAGCCCGAACTTCCTTATACACCGCTCGCAGCCAGGGACCTTATTACTAACAAGCTAGACTAGAGCAGCCGGTATATTCGTCGTCTTCTTAGTATTAAAGACGCCCCTTATAGCCTTATTAACGATAAGGTCCCGTTATACTAGTAAGCCTACGAGGCTACTAGTAGTACTAGTGGCCGGAGCTATATAACCAGGTAGAAGGTTATCCTTTATATATTTAATCGTAACTATAAACTATGAGTATAGTATATTTATAACCTAATTATATTTATAATATACGTTACTATTACTACTACTACTAAGGCTTAGGTTCAGGTTTAGGTTCGGGTTCGGGTTCGGGGGCAGACCGCTACTCTAGGCGACGCCGCTTATTATCTATTAAAAGGTTAGTATATAATATAATTATATTATAATTATATACTTACGAGGTAGCTAAGTAATCTCTGTCTTAGTATCGTAGGGTAGATCGTATATATTAGATATATTAATAGCGATAGTGATAGCGATAGTAATATTAATAGTAATATTAATAGTAATAGTGATAGTGATAGTGAATAGTGATATTACTAAAAATAAGTTAGTGATAATTATCGAATTTACTACCTATATTCTTTAATACTAATATAATTAGAAGGTAGTTATATATTACGCGTCTACCACTTAATCCAACACAACAGACCAGACCTCTATTTATTAATATCTGTATCCATATATAATCTAGACTCTTCCTCTCCCCAGGTTAACTGATCCTAAATAGTATTATCATTATAACTAAATAGACGATCGCCCGTATTAGCCTAATTAATATCCCTATCTTCTATATTACCCGTATTAACTACTCTAGGCAGGCCACGCTAATCTACTAGGTCTATAGGCTACGGGATACTATTATTAAAGTCGGCGAGCTTTTATAATAGAATTTCCTGCCCACGCTTAGTAATATCGGGGGTATCCTAGCTAACTCGGCGATTAGGCGTTAGGACAGTGATACTATTATTATAAAGCTTAATTATATAGCTTATAATATCTAGGGCGGTAGACGCTATCGTGTATTTACCTATTAGTTTAGACCGAAGAAGCTCCTTAATAGACTTACGGATTATCGTGATATAATTACCGTTTAACGTAAGCCGCTCGAAGGTTACGTTAATATTATAAGTGCTATTCTTATAGTGCTTAATATCTAGTATATACAAAGCGTTAATATACTTAAGCAGAAGATTAATAGCCTTATACCGACTGCCGGTAGTGATATAGCGTATTATACCGCCTTTAAGGACGGTATCGCGGGCGTGGTTATTAGCTACCTTAAGTAGCCAGGTAAAATATAGTATCTCGGGACTATAGTTAGCTAACTTACTACCCTAGAATATAACTAGAAGCTATAGAATAATATCGCGTAGTAGCCCGTAGTCGCTATTACGGATAGCTTTATATAGTACTAGGAGTAATTTAATACTCTATATTAGCCGGTAGTGGCTACGATACTCTAGGTTAATCGAACTATTAAAGTAACGTGCACTCTCTCCGGTCTAACTATTAAAGGTAAAGATCTTCTGCTATATCTGGTTAAGGATCTTCTTAAGCTTATCCGGGGTATCTGCTATTAGCTTTGCTATAGTATCTCGAATAGTATCGATATCCTATAGACTAGTAGGAGGAATAAGACTATAGTCGTAAAGCTTAGTAATAACGTGAGCTAGGACCCTAGCTATAAACCTATAAAGAATAGCTAGAAGAGCTTAGTAATATTTAACGTCGGTTTTATTAACTTACTTAGTTCTTCTAAAGAACTAGATATCGGAGGAGATAATAGCGGATAACTAAGTCCGATAGTCTCTAGTATCCTAGAAGACCCGAAAAAGTATCTAAAGGTAATTAAGCTTAATATAGAAGAATACTAGGATAGGAAGTATCTAATCCTTCCGTTCCTATATATCACTTACCTCGACCTAGGATTACTTAATTCAACGGATAAATAAAATAGTCTTCTAGTCGCTATATATAAGTATTATCCGGTTATTATATTTAGTGAACTTAAGGCGCTTTTTAAAAAGCTCCTTATATAGGTTATACGTGCCTTTAATAGTGCCTTTATTCTTAAAGATAGCACCGAGTTAGAGGTACGGGCTATCCGAATAGTCGATTAAGGAGACTGCCGGATACTTAGGTGCAGGGATATCCGTGAATTGCTTCGAGAGAATAAACAAGAGTATATATCGAGATACCCTATTAAGGGATGGCTTTCTACGGATAAGCTTAAGGGCTATACTCTTCGTGAATCGTCGTCGAAGGTTAAACTGACTCTAAAGAATTAGTCTATTCAGACTTAGGCAGCTTATAAGGAGCGAGGTTATTAAGTTAATAAATTAATCCTGTTTACCGCTAGTAAGATCCTATACCCGGTTTATAAAGTTAAAATTATTATAGACGACGACTATATTCGGGTTATAAGCCATAAGCCTAATATCTTCCTATAAAAACGTTAATATAAGTAGTAATATATATACCGTTCCTGGATTATACCTCTGCCTGCTTAGATATAGCGTTTAGCCGCTTATTAATATAAAAATAAGATATAGTTACCCTAAGCTTAGCCATAGATTTAATAACGCGATAAGGGGTGCTATTCGATAATATATATAGCCTAAGAACTTAATACAGGAATCGATATATCCTATTAGTATATCCACGTAGTAGGAGGCTAATAATAAGATAAATCGTAGCCTTATAACTATCCTATATAGTCTCGCGTATACAACGAACGTCCTCTTTACTCTCCCGTTAATTTAGAAGTAACTAAGATAGATATTAAACGAGTCGAGGCGCTAGTTAAGTAAGGGTAGGCCAGGCTTACTAAAAACGCTCGTTAAGCCAGGAGGTATTATAAACGGAACTAATAGTAGATATATTATCTATATACCCTCCTAAGCTCTATCTATACTAAATAGGATTAAACTCGGTAAATAACTCGTGTATTATTAAGCTATCCATCTCCTTTCGTAGTCTTATAGCATTAAACTAACTACGAGTATCTCCTATATCCTTACTAGCTAGTACGATAAAAATACCGTTCTATTTAAGGCTCTGGCGGACGTCTACTATATTATCGGCGGTAAGGGTATCTACCAGTTAACGGGCACGCTATAAATTCTATGCCTAAGCCTTTAAGAAGGTCTTAATAGAATAGGACCCGCTAGTATAACTTCTACGGTTCCGTAGCGTATACCAGGCAGCTCGAGTATCTTTAACTATTCTATCAGGAACTTTATTATCGTTAACGCTTCTATCGTTACTGCTTTTATCTTTATCGGGCTCTTAGCTCTCTAGAATAGGCGATAACGCTTATAGTAAAGATAGCGGCGGTATATTAGTAAGCTTACTAAGCTCGGATAGGGGAGAACTTAATATAATATACCTTAATACTACCTTAAAACAGGTAAAATTAGTATCGTAAGGTAGTGTAACTTATTAATAGTTATTAGTATAATTTTAAAGAGATACCTTATACGTTTAATAGAATTATTACTAATATCGTTAAAAGACTGCCTAAAGGTCTATATAGGATACGGTTCCGTTTACGCTTATAGCTTAGACCTCCCTGGGGCTATATATATAGAATAGTGATATAAGCGGCTGGTCACGAGTTATTTATAGAGTGAGGCCGAATAATTGAATTATCTAAAGCTAAGGAGAAAAGAAGGAAAGGGGAAAACTCTGTAGGTGCCTACGACCTAAATATAATATCGCGGCGACCTACTAGGAACACACTATGATTAGTCGGAAGATCCGGTGCTTTACCGGATTATCTCTACGGGGTTAGCCCGTAATATTACCCCCCTCCCCCCTCGGTGAGTCGTTAACCTTCGGTATAGGTTCGTGGAGCGTTATTATTTAATCGAATAACGCCTTTTTATTAATTAAATAACAACCCTTAATAGCTTTTTAATCCTAAATAACCTCTCTATTCGTTAAAGAGCGCTTAAGGTAGGCCTTTATAGTTATACGATTAATTAATATATTATATACGGCTATTATTATTATTTATAAACGGGTTATAGGATCGTTCCTTCTATATAAGGAACCGATATACGTACCTTCCCTAACCGTGTAACTCGTTTATTAATAATACTAACTTTACTATTACCTCCGTTATCCCGTTTTTTCTTCTCTTCTTTAATAATATCCTTTACTATTAGCAGTACGTTTTCTATCGCCTACTACCCTTTCGCACGCCATTTTATCGTTCTAACCCCTTATCTCTCTCTCTAGAAGATATTTAAGTTTTTAGGATTATCTCCGGCCCCTAAGGTACGTTTCCTATTCTTCCTAAGAGCCTTACGCGATGTTTACTAACTTATATATAATATAGGGGGCTAATAATAATAATAATAATAATACCGGCGAGGAGGCACCTGCTCCCGCCCCGGCTAGTAAGGAGATCACTATAATAAAAGGAAAGTCCGTAGACTTTAGTTAAGGAAAAGATATTATAGAAAAGGCTCGATAGCTTGATACCGTAGAGTAGTCGTAGTATATTCGTTAACTAAGCGCTGACTTTAAACTAAGACTTTAACTTAAGGGATTAAACTGATCCCTTAACGTACGCACAGAGATAGGTTCGGATCGGTGGTCCGTGCGCGGCCATCGGTCCGACTGTATGCCGATGGGTCTACGATCATCTCGTTATACTGCCCCCCCCCCTGATAAGTCTGGTCCCGTAGACTTATATTATCGTGATGCCTCTAATTACGCGTTTATCGCGATTAATTATCTTTATCTGGTTCTACGCGAGCCTTTATTAAAACCCCGTAGGGAAAAAGAGTGGCCGCTCCTTTTATTTACCTTTTTAGTGTTCTATCGCCGACTATATGCCTTGTGATTTATCCGAATATTGCTATAGAAACTCCGCGATACTTATTATTATTACCTATGGTTATCTAACCTTTCGCGGATAATATACCTAGCCTTAGGTAACCGTTTAGCGGCGAGTATATAGTTCCTTATATGATTTCCCTTATAGCTCCTACTTTTCTTCCTATAACTATCTTTTATTATTATAATTATTAACCGTTCGCTGATTATTAGTTTACCTATCTTAATTCTATTACTATTAATAATATTAATATTATTACGCCGACTAATCGCTATTATATTATCGGTTAATTTATAAGTTACTATAGCTCTTCGCGAGCTATAATATAATACCGATAACGGGTAGGAATCGGTTATTAGGGATAAGGCTCCCTGTTTATTTTATATTTCTTAGCTAGATTTATATATTAGTATTAACTGTTTTAATAAGGCCGGCGATGGTATAGGGGCTAGTCGCTGCGTTGCCTATACCCGGGGTTATTAGTAATACGTCGCTATAGGTTTACTGACTCTTCGGCGTTTTTCTATACTAATTAGTTATTAGATCCCCGATTTTATACTAGGTGCTGCTTAGTTACTATAGAATAGTAGTAAGCGTATTTATATAATAGATAATAATTTAACGCCGATAGCCTAGCGTCGCTCTTATAAGCGTATCTCTAAGGCCTATAAATAGTTCTGTGTAGTTATAGACCGCGGTAAGAAAAAGCTTACCGCTAAGGATATAAGTTTAATCGCCGACCGCTTAGCTACCTGTTCCTAACGATTAGTAGTCTTAAATACTGGTTTTAGATAAAATCTCGTCCTTACGCTCTATAATAACGGTTAACTTTATACACCGTCTTAGTCGTATTAATAACGCCGAAGCGTCGGCGTTATTAGATTAAACCCGCCCGCCCCGTAAGGGTAACCTCCGCGACGTTAAGTCGCTTATTTCTTTCGTTAAGGACTTAGCGATAAACGGTTACCGCCTATTCGATTATAAGGATCGCCTTCGAGGCCTTAAGGCGTTTCCGTTTTTAGATAGGCTCGCTAACCTCTTAGCGGCCGTTAATAATCCCCGACGCCCTGCTCTGGCTTATCGTTTTACTAGTCGCTTAGCGGCTACTCGCTATAGTTATGCCTCTATTAATAGTGATAATAATCCTTTTAGCGATAGTTTTAACGAGGCTATCGAACCTATTCCTTATCCTGTTACGGCTCGCCCCCGTTATCCTGCTTATTATCGGGCTTCCGCCGCCTTATCGGCTACTAACGCCCCGGCTCCCCCTAGTAATACCGTGTATACGCCGCTAGCGTTTGCCTTATCGGATAAGGACGATATCCCTTATCGGCGTATTCGCACGCCCCGCTATTATACCCCCGCCGCCTAGCCGGCCCCCGCTAATAACGACGATATTATAGCCGCCGCTATCGGTGATAAGACTGACTTTTTCGGTTTTAGTAACTAAAAATTTTTTTTTATTCGCTAAGCCACCGCTAGTAATAATCGCCTAAAATAGCATTAAACTTTATACGGATAGTTTTATAATTTTAGGATTAGTTAGGGCTTAACCCTATTTTATCTAGTTATTATTAAGGAAAAAGGTTATTATAACCTATAATTAAGTTTTTATTTTTATATCCGACGACCCTTTGGCGCCTTATATTATCTTATAGTCGTCCTACTTTTTATATATATGCTTTTTATGCTTTTAGTACCTTTTCCGGATCCTTAAAGCGTTTTCTAGGTGGTCCTCTGGTTCCTAGGTATTATATTCTACCGGCTAGCCTGCCTACTTTATAAGATAGAACGTTTTCCTTTATTCTTCTTTATAACTAACGATATCTTCTACCTCCTATTTATCTTACTCCTCCTTTAAGAGCAGGAGATCCTTCGCCGATAACTCTACGGCTACTCGGTCTTTTTATAGCTCTAATAAGGATACCGGGAATATATCGTGTATCCTTATATATTATATAGGAAGGCGAACCCTATACGCCTACTCGCCGATCCTCTTAGTTACCTATACCCGAATATATCGTGGTGCTAGCTTCGACCCTTACCGGAATCGGAAGTTCTTCGTGGATAGTCTAATAACATCGCCCACCTTATACTGCTATGGTTAGTAGCGCTTATTATAGTGCCGAGCCTAGTGCTCCGTGGCACGCGCCTAGTATTCGCGGACCTTTCGCCGAACTTCCGCCAGCTTCTTAATACGTTCTCGGACACCCTATACCCGGGTATTATCCCTAGGTCGAATATATTCTACTATACGTGGATAGTACCCGTATAACGCTTCGTATAGCGAGATACTAAGCGAGGAGTGCTCGCTGTTATTATAGGCGAACCCAGCTTCTAATAACTAAATAGGCCACTACGTCGTCGCGTTACTAGTAATCGTTTATAAGTACTTAATTAGGAACTAATATATTCGTTCCGTCTAATTATCCGTTTACGGGTAGTATACGGTGGATAGTCGCTAAGCGTTCGCCCGCTCGCGGTAGAACTTTATCTAAAACTAACTAGTAAATAGCTTATCCCGGTCTGTTATTATACCCTTTAGGCTGCCGAATCGGTACTTAATTTCCCTATATAGTAGCGCCGCTAGCTAGGGTGCTATTAGGTCCTTCCGCATAGGAATAAATAAAGCGTACTTTATATACTAGTTAATAATTACTAGGATAGCATCGTATATTTACCCGTCTACCCCTTTTATAAACAGCAGACCCGTAATAAAATCTATACTAATCTCTTAGAACGGATACGTGGGTAATAGTAGCGTCTATAGCTAACTATACGGCTTATATCGCGGCACCTATACCCCTTAACACGCCGAATATACGGTAACGTAATCACAAACATCCGCCGCTAAGCCTATCTAGTAGAACTTTCTTAAAATTAGCTTAAGCGTCTTATTCGCTCCTACGTGCCCGGCTCTAGGGTTATCGTGGTGTTATCGTAGGACCTCCGCCCTTAGGGCGCCCTGTATAGGTAGTACTAACCGTCCCTTAAATAATAGTATATCCTTATCTCCGAGAGAGTACCCCGCTCTTTTTCCGGTCCCTCGGCGAATATTCTTAATTAAGGATATATAACCCGGGTTAGTAGTTTATAGCCCTTTAACCAGATCTTTTAGTTCCTTACTAATAGTGCGCCGACTTACTATTTTATTCCTGGCTAGCTCTCGGGCTATAGAATATAGGATATACTAATCCGGTATTATAATAACCCTAGCCTTATTAGCCTCGGGTATCGGCGATATCTTATCGGCGACCCTTCGCTAGGTAATCGCCTTATACCCCACGTCTCGCGTTTAGGAGCGGGTAATAATAACGATAATAACACGCCGTATACCGTCGATAGGATATAGGGGTTATAGCCCTCTTCCGTCCTTATATTCTCTTAAGCTAGGCAGGGCCCCCTCCTATAGAGTCTATACCCGCTTATATTTACTAGGCCTATATTCGGGTAGCGTTACCCGAGTAGCTTAAATATATACGATCTTTACCGCGTTACTTATTAGGGTAAGATAGATACTCGCGATCCGTTAGCGAACGCTTATTAGGAGGTCGCTAACTAGTCGTAATCTTTACGATAAGGTAGGAAGCACGTTATCGTATAGCGTCTTATCCACTATATAATCCGGCCGTCTTAATAGGCCATCTACCGGGTTTATTTTGCCCGGGCGGTGTTAAACCTCGAAGTCGAATAATAATAATTAGTATACCTATCTAGCAAGCCTTCCGCGAAAGTCCCGCGCCGGCGCGTTTAGCACGCCCTTAAGCGCCTAATAGTCCGTTAGCACCGTAAACGCCTATCCCGTGCCTTTAAGATAATAGCGCTAATACTCGAGGCTCTTTACTATAGCTAATAGCTCCTACTATCCTATACCTTATCGTTACTCCGTTTCGGAAAGCTTCCGTAAGAAGTAGGCGACCGGTCGCTATCTAGTCTCGTACTTCTAACTTAGGATCCCGGAAATAGCCTTATTTAAGGCGTCCGTCTCGACCCTTATATCCAGCACTAGGTTCTAGTGCCGTAGAATAGTCGCCGACCCGAAGGCGACTTTTAGTAATTCGAACGCCCGCTTAGCGTTATCCGGGAACTTAAAAGGTCCTTTCTTTTTACCCGCCTAACTGCCTTTTAGTAGCGTAGTTAACGGCGCGGTGACTCTAGAGTATCCCTCGATAAACCTCTTATAGAAATTAGTAAAACTAAGGAAAACTTAGATATCACGAAATAACCCGGGCGCCGGCTACTTAGCGACCGTATATACACGTTCCGGGTCTATTATAATACCCTCGCGGATTACTATAAACCCTAGGAAATCCACTTAGTTACGGTAAAATTCGCACTTTAATAGTTTCGCGTATAGCTAGGCCCTATAAAGCCGATCCAAAACCTTCTTTAGGTTCTTTATATACTATTCCCTTAACGTGGAATATATAAGGATATTATCTAAGTAAGCGATATAATATATATCTAGTAAACCGGTAAGCGCTTAGTAAATATACGCCTAGAAGGTAGCCGGAGTATTTATTAGCCCGAATAGTATAACCGCGTACTTATAGTGGCCGTACCGCGTTCTAAACGCCGTCTTCTAGCGGTCCTCTTTCTTAATCCGGATCCTATAATAGGTATCTCGGATATCCACCTTAGAAAAGTACTTTGCCCCGGTAAGCCTGTTTAATAGCTCGCCGACTAAGGGTAGGGGGTACCTGTTCTTAATCGTTATAGCGTTTAACCCTCGATAATCGATATAGAGTCGTAAGCTACCGTCCTTCTTAGGCACAAACAGCACTAATAAGCCTATAAGGCTTATTAACCGTTAGATACGACCGCTTACTATCCCTTCGGCGATATACTTCTTTAGCTCCTCTAGCTAGGCTCAAGATAGGGGATATAACGGCCCGAATAGCGGTTCCTTCCTATCTTATAAGTTAATCGTGTATTTAGCGTCCTTTAGTAAGGGTGGCTCCTTTATAGCCTACTCCGAAAATATATCCTGATAGTTAGCGATTTCCGGCGGTAGTTCGACGACTAGTCCGTATATTACCTTATTATTATCTATAGACGGAATAGTTATATCCGGCGTCCCCGGTGCGATAATAATAGCGGTAGTGATATATATAACGTACGCCTTTGCTCGCTTTTCGATAACCTCGTAAGCCTATAACTCGGGGTCTATAATTAAGATCGGCCCGTAGATAAACGTTCGGCGGGCCGTATTAATTATAATACCTTCCTAACCTATATTATCGTTTAAGAGTAGTAATTATCCGGTACCCTTAGGTCGATCCGTATATAGGAAGACCCTTTTTAATAGGCGTGGCCGCCTTTTTACGTCTAGTAAATAGAAAGCTAAGCCGTACGCTCCGCGAACCCTCGCCGGGCTACCGTTAAAGCCTTCGATCTCCGGAGTCTTAACCTCTAAAAGCGGTTTTAACCTTAGGCGTTCTATTAACGCCGGGCTAATAATATCTACCTATATATAGGTATCTAAATCCACGCTAAACTCGATCTCCTTTCCGTAACGGATTATTATTACTATAGATCTTACTACCTCGCTAACTATAATCGCTAGCCGGTCGTCGGGTATAGGTCCGGCCCCCTTATTACTTATACCGACTCGTTTCCCGACGAATAAAGTTCTTTAACCCGAATATCGTTATTAAGGTTATTATATATAGCGTGTATATTATTAACGCGGGCGCGAGCCTTTACCGCCCCGTTATCGGTTATCCGTTATTCCTTATTACTATAGCAGTCCTTAGAACGGTAACCCTTTTTACCGTAGTTATAGCACTCGCCCGTAAAGGCACGTATACTAGGCTATGCTTATAAAGGCTCTAGACCCGAGCCCGATACCCTTTAACCTGTTAGGGGCGCCCCCTTCGAGTCCGTTTTACCTGGCTCGGCGGGCGTACGCCGACTAGTCGCCGGGGTGCTTACCCGACTTAAGCGACCGTCCGAACGCTAAAAGTTCGATAGGGTCCTTTTATGACCGGTATCCGATCGCTTACTGCTCGCCTTCTTAATAGGGCTTATATCCCAGAATAGCTACGCCTCTTAAGCTAGCATCACCGCCTTATCTAATCCGGTTTTCCGCTCCTATATCTTATCCTTAATACGTAGGGGCAGCCGACTAAAATAATTATAAGCACGCTCTTCGCTTTCGCTTATCTCCTAGCCTAATAGCCTATACAGGTTATCCTACTATTCGAATAGCTTTATCGGCGTTATATCGCCGGTTATTCGTAGCTTACGAAGTTCCTTACGGTAATAGTACCGTTATATATCCCGGGATAGGTGCTCTCGCCGAATAAACGCTATAAAGTTATTCTAATTCGGGTTAGTGATTTTCCGGGTATAGTGCCTCTAGGATATCTAGAAGGCATATTCGAGCTTCGTTAAAGCCTATTCGATCTGCTATAGCACTAGGGCACTAGGTCTAAACTAGTTCCTAGCCTTAATCGCTACTAACTAATCGTCGATTTCTATAACCGTGGATAACTCTTTAATTAGCTTATAATTATATACCGGCGGTTTTTCGTAATCGCGCCGGGGCGCCGGTTATTCGGCGAGCTTCTTTATAATTACTCGATTAATCTTGCTTTATTACTAGAGATATTACGAAAATATCGTAATTAACGCCTTTTACGTCGACGTTAAGGGGCCGGCGATAGATCGCTAATTAGCCTACGAACCACTATCTTCGGGACCAAGCGTAACCGGCGTATCCGTTAACCCCTTATTTTTATCCGACGGTTCCTATTCGGCCACCGTCGTTATTAACCTTAGTATAGTGGGCGGCTACCCGGCGTCCGCTTTGCTAGCTCCCCCCGGGGGGACGCTTGTTCCTTGAGTCCTTCTCGGTGGTATCTTCGGCCTAACTACCTTAAGGTATAGAAGTTAAAGAATTATAACGAAAGGAAAGTCCGTAGACTTTAGTTAAGGAAAAGATATTATAGAAAAGGCTTAATAGCTTAATACCGTAGAGTAGTCGTAGTATATTCGTTAACTAAGCGCTGACTTTAAACCAAGACTTTAACTTAAGGGATTAAACTAATCCCTTAACGTACGCACAGAGATAGGTTCGGATCGGTGGTCCGTGCGCGGCTATCGGTCCGACTATATGCCGATGGGTCTGCGATTATCTCGTTATAATCACCTCTCCTGCCTCGGCTATAGACCGCCGCGCCTAGCTAGCCCGAGCCGCTAAGGCTAAGGGTAAGCGTTCCGCGGGCGAAGCTTCTATAGTGGTTAAGAGCCCCGCGAAGCGTGCTTATAGAATAAAATATCCTCCTAAAGGGACCTATTCGGTCTTCTACTACTTTTATATAAAGGCTATTATAAACGGCCAGGATAGGCGGCGTTACCGCGACTAGTCGGGACCCGGAGCGAGGATACCCGATCTTAAGTGCTATAATTACTTAAAAGGCGGTTATAGGTGCGTTCCTCCTCCGCCTAGGATAACTAGTCTGTTAGTAGTACTCCTAGAGGCGGCGAAGGTAGTTAACGATGACCCCTTTTATAGCCCTAAGGCGATAAAGGCGCTTATAGCGGCTTATTCGGCCTTTTAGAAGGCGTCCGGGGTTTTAAAAAAGACCTCTAGTACTTTATAGGAGGATAAGCCTATCTCGATACCCGTTAACTTAGGTGCCGGTAAGCCTTATTTATCGGTATAAGCCACCGCCTCCCCCCCTATAGGGACTCCTATATTATAGTAGGTGGACCTATATCTATCGCGGCGCCTCCTATTATTATTACGCCTATTCCTAGCATAACGATTACTTTTACGGGGGTAGAAGGCCTATGCCGGCTTAACCGGTTTTTATAAGTGGTTAAAAACGTTATAGGGGTTATTCGTGTTAAGGTGGAGGACGTTAAGCCCTTTAAGGGAAAGGAGAAGGATAGGTAGGCTAAGGTCGCGGTGTCTATATTATCTCCTATTATCGCTAAAAGCGTTAATAGTCGCGAGGATACTTATAACGATATTAATCTCGATACCTAAACCCGGTAACTAGGGGCGGGGCTTATCCGCCCCGACTTAATTAACGTGGACGGCTTTATTATTATCCTAACCTTTACTTAATTCTTACTGCCTTTCCTATAACTCTTTTTCTTCTTATACCGTTCGCGTAGTCCGTTATTAACTTTAATCGGGCTATACTTCTCTTTATAGCGGTCTAGGGCGGTTAATTCTTATAGGGACTCCGTTAGTTCCTAAGATATCTAGGCGTATCCTTTTTACTTTATTAACGCCTCTCTCTTTACGCCTTTACCTACCTTCTTATTCTTAGCGTATAAGATTTCCTTTACCGTCTATTCGTTTTTTTTAAGGCTATTATAAATTAGTCCGGGTTAGGGGTCGTGTAGAATTTAACTAGGAAGCGGGTCTTTGCTTATATATCGTAGGAGGTCTATATAAAACCTTAGGTATATATTCGAAGGCATATTTAGTTTTATAATATACGGGTTAATAACCTTAGTGACCCTATACTTCTAGTATAGCCAGCTTAACTTACGTGACGGTCTTAGGGTAGAGTAGTTTATAAGCGAGAGCTATATAAGGTCGCCTTTATAAAGGCGTTTAGCGGGGATACGACGCTTATTCGCTAACTCTTCCTATTATAGCTATATAGCCGCTATTAAGGCTTAGGCGAACTCTATAGCTTCTTAGAGACGGCGAAGTAGGTTATAGGCTATAAACTCCTAAGCGTTACTGCTTAGTTCCTCGTGGATCTGGATCGGGTTAATATAGTATCCGTGTTTAAGGAAGAACGGGCTTATCTTAGTAGTAAAGCTTTCTTAGTTATTTAACGCTAGTTAGGCGGCGGGTAGTAACCTATCCTAATTATCTTAGGCGTAGTAGACGAAGGCTCGGAGGTACGCCTATACTTCTTAGTTTATTTATTCGGTGGCTTTATCGGTCTAGGGGTAATACGCTATACTTAATTATTATTCGATTTTAGCTAATTTATAGAAGTATCGCTAAAAGCGACTTATCTAGTTAAAACCTTTATTGCTTATAATTAAGCGAGGTATACTATAGAACCGAAAGTAATAGTATAGGAACTATTCGGTATAAGCTTCCGCCTTTATAGAGTCTATCGCTTTAAGGGTAATAGCCTTTATAAGTCGATTAGTTATAACCTATAAGTATCTATACTTTTTCTCCTTAGCGGGGGGTAGATCCGTTATAAAGTCTATTAATAGGTCGCTCTTTATTTATTCGGGAATTAAGAGTAGTTTTAAGAGTCCTTATTAAGCGTTCCGCTATATATAGCTCTAGTTATAAACGTTATAGTTACGTATAAACCTATATACGTCTTAGTTTATTCCCGGCTAGAAGAAGCGTCTCGCTATAAGGGTAATTATATTATCTTACCCCGGGTAACCTCTAATTATAGAGTCGTGTATAGATTAGATTACTCGCGTTTATAATATACTCCCTTTATCAGGTGCCGGACCTCCGGTACCCAAGTACCGGATAGTGACGGGTCACGATAGGGTTCTAGACCGGGGCGGAGTACGGATAACCACGGAGTATCTAGTCCGGGACCTGACTCGATGCTAGCTATAATATAGTCGGCACCTAGGCACGAGTTGAGTTATCGCTATATTCTAATAGATAGTGATTAATCGGGTAGTATAGACTTAATCGGGGACTCTTATACTGGACTAAAGCTGGCTAGTACGTGTATAAGAAAGGATAGATAGCCGCCCTTAGGATAAGAAGGCCAGCGATTAATTTAACTCTTTAGCACCCCCTACCTTTTAACTTAAGTATAATCACGTCCTAATCACTAAGTGCCTTATCCTAATTATCTCTTCACTCTTCGCGATTACCCACTTAATATATTAATCGCTCTCCCCCTCTAAGGGCGCGAGGACCGTTAAGAAGTCAAGACAAAATAGCTAACCTAATCAACGACTAATAGATACTCGACACTACTAAGCAGCCGGAATAAGTCTAGCCGGATACTGGTTCGCCTATACCCACTACTAAGATACCGCCGGGTTAGGAGCACGAACCTACGCCTACGACGGAACCTAGTGCCCCCGAACTTTAATAGGAACCTAACCCCGTTCAAGCTAATTATAGACCACCTATAAAAGGGCGTCCGATTATCGTTTATTCGATACCTGCCCCTTTAATGCCCTCGGGCCCTCTAGCCCGTGAGCCGCTTCCTTATAGGCCCCTTTATAAGCCGGTCCCTAAGGAGCAGCCGATATACTAGTAACTAGAAGAACGCCTACGCTACCTAGAACAAGACAGGGAGCGTAGACTTAAGCGCCAGCTAGAGCTTAAGGAGCTAGCCACCTATTAACTCGGTCTTGATTAGGACCAGCCACAGGATTTAGGCGGCACGGCAGTTAAACGTTTCGCTAGCGGATAAGCGGTTCCGGTCCCCGTTAATCAGTATACGCCCATAAGAGGTCCCGGTATCCAGACCAATTAGGCCAAAGTCAACTACCCTCTTCCGAAGTGGGACGGGATATCCTGGGCCAAGTACCGGACCTTTATCTAGGAGACAAAGAACTACTTCGTTATCTCCTGCTTACCCTACCACCTTAAGGAACGTTAGCAGAATAAAGTCCGCCATAAGTATAACGGTTAGTCCGCGCGGGTCTTATAGCTAGCACTCGAGGCCTGGCTAGGCTAATAGGTAGACGACCGGGATACCCGCCTCCGGGAGGTTGCTATTTAGATTATATCCAAGCAGGAGTCCTACTAGAAATATAATAAGACTTTTTAATAATTTATTCGGAAATAGGAGACCCTAGAGTCCGAACTGCTAGAGGAACTGCCTAAGTTCTGGCGTATTTAGATAGTCTTAACTAGAGTCTACCTAGTAACCCGCGACTATATTATCGCTTAGGGAGTTCCACGGGTATACGGAGAGCTCGCCCCCTTATATCGAAAGGCGGAGGCCTTAATACAACCTTTAGAAAGCCGCTTTAGGGGCAGGCTATAGTCACGATATAGCCAGCGTAACTAGCGTAACGACTAAGGTAATCGATAGGGATACCGGGATTAGTCGGCGGCTTTAGCTATCCAGGCCTAGACTATAGGCTAGTCCTAGAGTTCTTCCGACCCAGTATCTAGATAAGGCGAGCTATCTTCTTCTTCCTTCCGCCCACCTATTAAGAATATTACTTACTATAACTGCTAATAGCGAGGCCACTATATAAGCACCTATAATAACCCCCGCGTTAAGCGGCAGAACCCGAGGCAGAATCTAAATAACTAGCCTATAGCCGGGATAAGGCTAGCACTAGGCCGTGTTATAGTTAAGGATCGATAAGAACCTTCCCCGCCTAAGGACGGAAAGGCCCCTATTAAACCCGTGGAGGCCTATATTAGTATCCGTAAAGGCGGGGGTTAGGTTATAACTCTAGCGCGTCTAGATAGCGGCGCTGACGGTAATATAGTGGATCGGTCCCTTATAGGCCTAGACTAGGTCGTAACGGGACCCCGATTATAGGTAGGATAGTTATTCGACGGCGTAACAATAATAACCCACGGAATAGTATCTAGGATTATTAAGATAAAAGACTATTAGGGCCGTATAAAGATCTAATAGGACGAGTTTTATATTATAGACCTCGACCCGTCTAGCCCTAAGATTATCCTGGGTCTGCCCTGGCTAGGATAAGTTAACCCTAACGTCGATTAGGCCCGAAAGACTTAGACTTACCCTATTATAAGAGGTGACCTGGAACTAGTTATATCCCGAAGAAATATAAGAAAGGTAAGAGAAGATATATAGCAGGTATTAATACTAAAGTTACCTAAAGAAGCCTCCTTTTGGTTAGGCTGGATAAGCCTATAGCAGGATCCAGATAAGGCCGAAACGGGATTATTAGATAAAGAACCGGACAAAGATTATCCCGAGGCTCCCTTTACCCTACCCGACCAATATAAGGACTTTGCTAACGTGTTTAACGTTAAGGATATGGGCCGACTCCCCGCGCACTAACGCTAGGACCACGGTATTAATATAAAGGAGGGGAAAATACCACTATTTAGGCCTATCTACCCTCTAGCGATATAAGAACTCGAGGTACTCCGATAATATATTAAGGATACCCTCGCGAAGGGTTGGATCAGACTATTAAGTAGTCTAGCAGGAGCCCCTATCCTGTTTATCCTAAAGAAGGGCGGAAAGCTATAACTCTATATCGACTACCGCGGGCTTAATAAGGTGACGGTCAAGGACCGCACTCTACTCCCACTAATTTATAAGATCCTGGACAGGCTATCTACCGCTAATTATTACACTAAGCTTAACCTTAAGGACGCTTATTATCGGCTCCGTATCCGGGGAGGGGATAAATAGAAAACGGCTTTCCGGATAAAGTACGGGCACTTTAAATACCTTATAATACCGTTTAGACTCACGAATACCCTAGCGAGCTTCTAACGATATATTAACCAGGCCCTAGCCGGTCTTATAGACACTATCTATATAATATATCTTAACGATATTTTGATTTATAGTTAGGACCTAGACGAGTACCGGGTATATATACGTTAGGTCCTATAGTAACTCCGCGACTAGTCGCTCTTTGCTAATCCCGAGAAATATAAGTTTAAGACCCGTAAGGTCGAATTCCTCGGATTTATCTATAGTCCCGAGGGAGTTTATATAGACCCTATATATATTAAGGCTATCCGCGACTAGGAGGAGCCTAATACCGTTAAGAAGATTTAAGTTTTTACCGGCTTTACCGGGTTCTATAGGAGATTTATTAAGAACTACTCTAAGGTGGCCGTATTATTAATAGACCTAACTAAGGGGGGGAACCCCGGGATTATCGTTTTCGGACCAAAGGCTAAGGCAGTATTTATCGAAATAAAAAGGCTTTTTATAAAGGCACCCGTCCTTCGGTACTTTAACCCTATATTACCTATACGTATTAAGCCCGACGCTTCGGCGTTTATAATCGGCGTAGTTATTAGCTAACTCGAGGATAGAATATAGCGTCTTATCGCGTTTATATCCCGGAAACTATATAGACCCGAACTTAACTATAGTACGCCCGATTCGGAGCTAATAGTAATTATTAAATCATTCCGTACCTAAAAGCACTATATAGCTTATAGCCAGACTCCCGTATTAGTCCTTACTAATTATCTAAATCACCGACACTTAATAGATAAGCCAAAGTTAAAGGCGTAGTATACACGTTAGCTTAAAGAGATTACAGCCTATGATTTCGAAATTAAGCACCGGCCGGGCTTATTAAACCCAGCTAATAGCCTCTCGCGGAAGCCGTAGTATACCCCGAATAACTCCGAAATTACCTCCGAATATACTAAGGCCGCGGAAGCGTTTTTAAGGAAGTTTATCCTAGGATTAATCACCCTAGGAGCGGTCACTAATCCTGACTCGCCCACGTTATATAAAGAAATTATCGAGGCTTAGGCTAAAGACCCGTTTTATATAAACTAGTAAGAAGCTAATAATAACCGATAAAGGGTTAGCCCCTAGTCACGAGATAAGTAAGGTATCCTACGTTTCCGAGGTAAGGTTTTCGTACCCGACCACTCCGGTTTACGCAGGAAGGTTCTATAAGTGTTCCACGATAGCCCGATAGCTAGTTACCACGGAATTAAGAGAACCGTCCGACGGATCTCTGGCTATTACTTCTAGAATTATATATCTAAGGATATCCGGGAGTTTATCCCTACCTATCTAGTATACTAGTATACTATATCCAGGCATTATAAGCCATATAGCGAGCTAGTAAGTCTTCCTATTCCCGAATATCTATTTTTAGAGATTTTAATTAATTTTATTACCGGTCTACCGCCTATAACGGGGGTAGGCCGTAAGAAGGATATAATTTTAGTTATGGTCTGCCGTCTAACTAAGTACGTACTATATATTCCGACTAGTAGTGGCTTAACGGCGCCCGGGCTTACGGACACGTTATAGATATATATCTTCCGCCGCTTTAGTCTCCTAGATAGTATTATTTTAGACAGGGGGGCCCTTTTTACTAGTCGCTTTTAGGCAGCTCTTTATCGTCACCTAAGCATAGACCGCCGCCTATCCACTACGTGGTATCCGTAGACGGACGGATAAACGGAACGATAGAATCAGAATTTAGAATACTACTTACGAGCTTACTACACGTTATAGTAAGACGACTAGGTGGATAAGTTAGGGCTCGCTAAGTTTACCTATAATATAGCATAATATTCCGCCACGAAGATAACTCCCGCGGAGGCATTAATAGGTTATAACCCGAGAGGCCCCGATAAAGTGAAATTACACTAAGCTAGCGAAGTTCGCTCCGTAGAGGCGGACCGGCGCGCCGCCTAACTTATAGCCGATCGTAAGACTATAGCTAAACTAATCCAGAGGGCTTAGGCGATATACGAACGTTATTATAATCGGGGACACACGGTATAACGGTTTAAGATAAGTAACTACGTCCTACTCTCCATAAAGAACCTAAAGCAACGCCGGCTATCTCGTAAATTAAGCGATAAGTATATTAGACCCTATAAGATTATAGGAGTAGTGGGTAGCCACGGACTAGCCTATAGGTTAAAGCTGCCCGCTAGTATAAAGATATATAACGTGTTCCCTATTTCGTTACTTAAGCTATAGAGGTCCCGCGACGGATTACTACCTAAACCGTAAAAGATCGCGGTTAAACTATAAGAAGACGACGAATATAAGGTAGAAGCTATTATAGCCCACCGCTACCAGGGTAAATAACGTGAATATCTTATTAAGTAGGCAGGTTAGGGCTATAAAGATAATACCTAGGAACCTATAAGGAATATACCGGCAGAACTAATTAACGGATATTTTATATACATTCTAGCGATAAGTACGGCATAGCGGGGACTAGATCGGGACGATATAATAGTGGATTAAGGATACACGGAGTGCCTTAAAAGGATTTTTTATTAAAAAAAAAAAAAAAAAAAAAAAAAAAAGAAAGGAATAAAATTCCCTTCTAAAAAAAAAAAAAAAAAAAAAAAAAAAAAAAAAAAAGGAGGAATTAGTCGGCGGCGAGGCCGGCGAGACTTAGCTATAGGTTATCGTCGAGCTCCTATACCGTCGTATTAGCGGAAGGGGGAGGAGGAGGAGGAGGAGTCGGGGTAGCTAGCGAGGGGGTATCTCCACCCTTATCTTCGTTATTATCGTTAATCGTGGTGTTATCCTTAATTAGAATAGGGGTGGCTTTCTTTTTAGCCTTACCCTTCTTCTAGGTAGATAACGGTCCCGGGGTAGGCGTGCTATAGACGCTATTACCGGCGCCTAGGTTAAGGAGCACTACCCCGGTATTACTATTTATAATAGGACCGGTAACCGATCCCGTGGCGGTAACACCGCCCTAAACCCCTAGGAACTGCTTTAGTAGATCCGGGATCTCTTTCTAGACCTTTAAGGAGGTCGATATCTCCTTTAATAAGGCAGTAACCCGCTCTAACGTATCCTGCTTAGCGGCGGTAATTTCCTTGTTATTACGCCGCTCGGCCCGCACGCCCTTACTAGACCCACGGGTAGTCTTAGCCTTATACTTACCGATACTAACTTTTAAGATTTACTAAGCTTAAAGCGTAGCTTCTTATCGTGGTTATTAGTACGTGATTAGATACAGGATAAAACGTACTTATAACACGGGCCTTATTAAACCCGCCGGGCCGCACCTTAGTAGCCTCTAGGATATCCTATAAGACTTTAGCGGTAGCCTTACCCGCTATCGGTAACTAATTAACGGTTAGTATTAAACGGACCACGGAGCGGTCTATAGCGGAGGGAGTATAAGCCTATATTAAGGTATAAACGACTACTATTAACCTAATAGTAATAATATTTTACCGATTTCTCTATAAGGTATATAAATAAGGAGTTAAGTAGAGGCTAATAATAGAACACGCACTAGCACTATAACGACACGACTTATACGAGATAGTGCCTATATCCTTTAAATCTAAGTCGGCTAGGTAGCCGGCGTATCGTAAGTATAGGGCATAAAGGCCCTCGCCCTCGCTAGTATCGACGAGTTTAGCTACCCTAGGAGTAGCGGCGTTAGCGGCCGGGGCGTTAGCGGCGGCGGACTTCTTTTAACGTTTATTAGGGGTCCTAGCTATACTATTACCGCTAGTAGCGGCGCGCTTCTTATTACTCTTAGGAGCTATAGGGAATAAACGATACTATAACGGTGGTTAGCCTGTGTTCTGACTACGCGTTAAACGATATAGGAGGAACTTATAATAAGGCGAAATAACGTTAGCTATAATAAGAGAATAAGCTAGAACGAAAAGATCGGAGTTAGCGATAAGACACGACCCAGGCCGATAAAGAGAATAAGTTTATATAAAGCTATCGTCGGCTAGTCTTAACTTTATCGCAGGATAGCGTGGGATTACTTATAAAATTAGTTATCTAATCTAGCGAAGTTAATCAGAATAAGGTAAAAAGAGGAAAATAATAAGAACGGGATCGTAAAAGAAATAGAATAGGATATCTACGAGGTCAGGTAAGACCAGTCTTTAGTTTTACTTATACGGAAGGAATAATAAAGGTGACCCTATAACTAAAAGGAATAACCACCCTGGTATTATAATAAAGGCAGTCGCGGGCTAGCCTTACTAAAAGGACTTAGGATAATAAAGCAGTCGGTAAAGGATTATATTACGACCAGAATAGGGTCACTATAAAGGATAATATTCCGGAATTAGTAATTAAAAGGAGGAACGCAACGGGTAGATTAGGCTAGAATCATAATAGAATTATTAGGTATAACGGGGGTAAAAAGGACATAAAGGAATACCGGGTCGGAGGAAGATATAGGGATATTAGATTAGTATTAAGGTTTCCGGGACGGAAACTATAAAGACGGGGCGCCCTATTAGGTGCCGGACCTCCGGTACCCAAGTACCGGACAGTAACGGGTCACGATAGGGTTCTAGACCGGGGCGGAGTATAGACGACCACGGAGTATCTAGTCCGGGACCTAACTCGATACTAGCTATAATATAGTCGGCACCTAGGCACGAGTTGAGTTATCGCTATATTTTAATAGATAGTGATTAATCGGGCAGCATAGACTTAATCAGGGACTCTCGTGCTAGACTAAAGCTGGCTAGTACGTGTATAAGAAAGGATAGATAGCCGCCCTTAGGACAAAAAGGCCAGCGATTAATTTAACTCTTTAGCACCCCCTACCTTTTAACTTAAGTGTAATTACGTCCTAATCACTAAGTGCCTTATCCTAATTATCTCTTTACTCTTCGTGATCACCCACTTAACACCCTTCTTAGGCTCCTAGTACTTATAGGCGATCTCGGAATATTAGTAGTCTTTATAAGGTAATCCCGTATTCGGTAATCTAGGCTTAGAGACCTAATAAAGGGGAAAACTATCGATCGCCTTTAGAAACGGCTTATATAGCTTAGCGATACTAGTTATTTTCTTTTACCGTGGCGTCCTATAGTTATTATAATTCGTTATTAGCTTCGAATACTTATAGGTGTTCGCGAAGGAGGCGGATCTTTAGGGGGATTAAGGTCTTAGGGATTAACTATATATATCACGCCTATTCCCGTTTATCGGAGAAGTCCTTTAGTTCGTTTTATTCTTTTCGCAAGAGAGCGTTAGCGGTATAGTTATCGGCACCCTTACGGTATTCTAGTATAAAGTTAAACTAGGCGAGCTCGCCGGCTTATCGGCTTTATCTTTTATTAAGTATTTTCTTTATTATAAAGTATTCTAGGGCCTTATAGTCGGATAGGATTATAAAGCGACTATAACTTAGGAGCTCTGCTCTTTAATACGTTATATAACTTATAATCGCTAATATCTCCTTATCGTGGATAGGGTAGTTATACTCGGCTCCTATAAGTCGCCTTAAGTAGTAGGCGACTATATAACGATATCCTTATTCGTTTTCTTAAACTAATATACCTCTTAGTACGAATCCCGAGTAGTCGGTTTCTATAAAGGTCTTATTACTTAAGACCTATTATTATAGGATCGGTTCCTCCTAGAACCTTTTCTTAACCTCTTCGAAGGCCGCTTATTCGTTAGGACCCTAGGAGAATACTCGATCCTTTTTTATTAGTCTTATTAGGGTGGACGTGATATAGGCGAAGTTCTCCACGAATATATAGTAGTAGTTTATAAAGCCTAGGAAGCTTCGGACTCCCTTTACTAAGGTCGGGGCTTCCTATTCTTAGATCGCCTTTAGTTTATTAGGGTCGTATAAAATACCCTAGCCGGCGGTAACTATAAACCCTAAGTACTTTATAGTCTTTACGCTAAACTTATACTTTACTAGGTTAAGCATTAATCCTGCCTTACTTAGCGATTATAGTACTAGGTTAACCTTCTTTTTATAGTCGCGGAGGGATCCGCTTAAGTAAATCAGGATATCGTTAATATATACGGTAATAAAGTCGTTAAGGTAGCGCTATAACGTCTTATTAATATATCGTTAAAAGGATACGGGGGCGCTACTAAGTCTAAAAGGGCATACTAACTATTTAAACGAGCCGAATCGAGTTTAGAACGCTATCTTTATTTTATAGCTAGTAGCTATTCGGATCTTATAGAATATAGTAACTATATCGAGCTTCGTAAACTACTTAGCTTACTCTAGGTTTCGGAGTGTCTTTATAATTAGTAGGAGAGGATAACGGTCTCTCTAGGTAATCGTATTTAGGGTATAGTAGTCGTAATAGAATTATAGCCCTCCTCCTAGCTTTTTTATAAATAGAACTAAAGCTTTAGCGGCGGAGCTGCTAGCTTATATAAACCCCTTATCGATAAGGTCGGTAAGGGTCTTCCGTAGGACTAAGAGTTTTTTTCTGGATATATTATAAAGGGGGCCCTAGGGTAATTCTAGCTCCTTATTATTAGG
Source organism: Sodiomyces alcalophilus JCM 7366 (assembly GCF_042370955.1). Lineage (NCBI taxonomy): Eukaryota > Fungi > Ascomycota > Sordariomycetes > Glomerellales > Plectosphaerellaceae > Sodiomyces > Sodiomyces alcalophilus. Next base: position 2,121,981 of record NW_027263538.1, read on the forward strand.
CCCTTATATAAGGTTTATTTCGTGGTTAACCCTAGGTCGATAAGGGGGAAGGCGGTTTATTTATAAGTCGGAGAATAAGTCCGGAAATCGTCGTAGTATCTTTTCTAGGATATACTTCCGGGGGTCGACTATTAAGTAGGTGATCACGAAGAGTAAAGAGATAATCAAGACGAGAGTACTTAGTGGCCAGGACGTAATCGCACGTAAGTTAAGTAGGGGGGTGCCAAAGAGTTAGATTAATCGCTGGCCTCCTTATTCTAAGGGCGGCCATCTATCTCTTTTATATACACTATCCAGGTCCGGACCAGCTCGGGATCCTATTAGCTATAATAACTACTATCCCGTGACTCGTATAATAACCCGACTCGTGCCCTAAGTCGGCCCGTAACGTGACTACCTACTAATCAGGCTCCTAACCGGACGCTCCGATATCTTCTATGACTCGTCCGCTAGCCTAGACCTGTGTCGTGACTCGTGGCTACTCGGCACCGGGGGAACCGGTAGTCCGGCACCTAATAGGGCGCCCCCTCTTTATAGCTTCCGTCCCGGAAGCCTAATACTATCCCGTTATCCTCCTTTATTCTCCTTCGTCCTCCGATTAACTAATAGTCCCTTTATAATCCTAGCCTATCTATCGCGTCTCCTAATTACCTTTTCCGGAATATCGTTTTTTATAATAATCCGTTCTTTATAGTAGTCCTATTCTAGTTACGATATAGTCCTTCGCGGATCGCTTTATTATCCTAATTATATCCTAAGTCCCTTTAACGAGGCTAGCCTATAACTACCTTTATTATAATATCGGGGTGGTTATTCCTTCCCTTTATAGGGTTACCTTTATTATTCCTTCCGTATAAGTAGGATAAAAGATTAGTCCTACTTAACCTTATAGATATCCTATTCTGTTTTTCCTATAATCCTATTCTTATTATTTTCCTTTTTTTACCTTATTTTAATTAACTTTATTAGATTAGATTACTAGTTTTATAAGTAATCCCGCGCTACCCCGCGATAAAGTTAAGACTAGTTAATAATAGCTTTATATAATTTATTCCTCCGCCTATCCTATTACGTCTTTTATTACTAACCCCGATCTTATTTTAGTCCTAGTCTCGTTCTCTTATTATAGCTATCTCTATCTCGTACTATTATAAGTTCCCCCCTTATCGTTTAACGCGTAGTCAGAATATAAGCTAACCGCTATCTTAGTATCGTCTAACTATTATAGCTCCTAAGAGTAATAAGAAGCGCGCCGCCACTAGTAGTAATAGTATAGCTAGGATTCTTAGTAAATATTAAAAAAAGTCCGCCGCCGCTAATACCCTGGCCGCTAATACTAATATACCGCCTACCGCTAGACTTATCGATATAGGCGAAGGCAAGGGCCTTTATGCTCTATACTTATAATACGCCGGCTACCTAGCCGACTTAGATCTAAAGGAGGGGGGCACTATCTTATATAAGTCGTGCCGATATAGCGTTAGTATATATCCTATTATTAGCCTATATTTAACTCCTTACTTACTTACTTTCTTAGAGAAATCGGCGAAATATTATTACTACTAGGTTAATAGTAATCGTTTATGCCTCGATATAGGCTTATACTCCCTTTATTATAGACCGCTCTATAGTCCGTTCCTTACTAATAGTTATTTAGTTACCGATAACAGGTAAGGCCGCTATTAAAGTCTTATAGGATATTCTAGACGCCGCTAAAACACGACCCGGCGGGTTTAATTAAGCCTATCTTATAAGTATACCTTATTCTATATCTAACTATATACTAACGGCCCTAATAGGAAGCTACGCTCTAGGCTTAGTAAATTTTAAAGGTTAGTATCGGTAAGTATAAGGCTAAGACTACCCGTGGATCCGGTAAGGGCGTGCGAGCCAAGTAGCGCGATAATAAAAAGATTACTACCGTTAAATAAAATACCCTTAAGCGGGTCATAGCCTTATTAAAGGAGATATTAGCCTCCTTAAAGGCCTAAAAAAAGATCCCGGATCTCTTAAAAAAGTTCCTAGGGGTTTAGGGCGGTATTACCGCTATAGGGTTGGTTACCGGTCTTATTATAAATAGTAACGCCGGGGCAGTGCTCCCTAACCTAGACGCCGGTAACGGTATCTATAGCACGCCCACCCCGGGACCGTTATCTGCCTAGAAAAAGGGTAAGGCTAAGAAAAAGGCCACCCCTATTCTAGTTAAGGATAACACCACGATTAACGACGACGACGAAGATAAGGGCGGAGATACCCCCTTACCCACTACTCCTCCTCCTCCTCCTCCCCCTACCGCTAATATAACGGCGTAGGAACTTAACGATAACCTGTAGCTAAGTCTCGCCGGCCTCGCTACCGACTAATTTCCTTTTCTTTTTTTTTTTTTTTTTTTTTTTTTTTTTTTTTTTAGAAGGGAATTTTATTCCTTTTCTTTTTTTCTTTTTTTTTTTTTTTTTTTTTTTTTTTTAATAAAAAAATCCTTTTGAGGCACTCCGTGTATCCTTAATCCACTATTATCTTATCCCGATCTAGTCCCCGCCGTGCTATAGTCGTTATTAGAACGTGTATAAAGTATTTATCGATTAGCCCCGTTAATATATTCCTTATAGGTTCCTAGGTGTTATCTTTATAGCCCTAGCCTGCCTACTTAATAAAATATTCGCGCCGTTTACCTTAATAGCGATAAGTAATAATAGCTTCTACTTCGTATTCGTCTTCTTATAGTTCTATCGCGACCTCCTACGGAGCCGGCAGCTAGCCGTCGCGTAACTTCTATAGTTCGAGTAGGGAGATAGGGAAAATATTATAAATCTTTATACCGGTAGGCAGCTCGAGCCTATATACTAGTCCGTGGCTGCCTACTATTCCTATAATCTTATAGGGTCCGATATACTTATCGCTTAGTTTATAGGATAGCCGATATTACTTTAGGTTCTTTATAAAGAGTAAGATATAGTCTCTGACTCGAAACTACTATATTATCTATCCGTGGTTATAGTAACGTTTATATATCGTTTAAGCTCTTTAAATTAATTTAGCTAGGGTCTTATAATCGGCTATAAGCTAAGTAGTATATCGGTCCACCTCTACGGAGCGGATCTCTTTAGCTCGGGGTAACTTTATTTTATCGGGCCCCCTTAGGTTATAGCCTATTAAAGCCTCTACGGGGCTCCTCTTAGTAGCCGAATACTATAGTATATTATATATAAACTTAGCGAGTCCTAACTTATCTACCTAGTCGTCCTGCTATAACGTATAGTAGGCACGAAGGTAGTATTCTAGGTTCTAATTCTATCGTTCTGTTTACCTGTCCGTCTATAGGTACTACGCGGTGGATAGGCGGCGATTAATGCTAAGGTGCCGATAAAGCGTTATCTAGAAGCGATTAGTAAAAAGGGCTCCTTTATCCGATACGATACTATCTAGGAGGCCGAACCTACGGAAAATATATATCTATAACGTGTCCGCTAGGCCGGGCACCGTTAGGCCACTATTTATAGGGATATAGATCGAGTACTTAGTTAGGCGATAGACTACTACCAGGATAGCGTCCTTTTTACGACCGGCCCTTATTATAGGCGGTAGGCCGGTAATAAAATTAATTAAAATCTCCGAAAAGGGATATTCGGGAACAGGAAGACTTACTAAATTACTATATAGCTTATACTGCCTAGGCTTAGTACGCTAGTATACTAAGTAGCTAGGGATAAACTCCCGAATATCCTTTAATAGGTGGTTCTAGAAGTAATAACCAGAGATCCGACGGATAGTCCTCTTAACCCCGTAGTGCCTAGCAGTTAGGCTATTATAGAAAACTTATAGAACCTTTCGGCGTAGACTATAGTGGTTAGGAATAAAAATCTTCCCTCGGAAATATAAAACTCCTTACTTATCTCGGGACTAGGGGCTAGGCCTTTATCGGTTATCGGTGGCTTTACGCTAATTTATATAAAACGGGTCTTTGGCCTATACCTCGATAATTTCTTTATATAATATAGGCGAGTCGGGATTAGCGACCGCTCCTAGGGTAATTAATCCTAGGATAAACTTTCTTAAAAACTCTTCCGTGGCCTTAGCTCGGTTAAAGGTAACTTCTAACTTATTAGGGGTATACTACGGCTTCCGCGAGAGGCTATCGGCGGGGTTTAATAACCCGGGCCGGTGCTTAATTTCGAAATCATAGGCAGCAATTTCTTTAAGCCAGCGCGCGTGCTAGGCCTTTAACTTCGGCTTATCTATTAAATATCGATAATTTAGGTGGTCGGTTAGGACTAACACGGGAGTCTGGCTATAGGTAATATAGTGCCTCTAGGTACGGAACGACTTAATAATCGCTATTAATTTAGAATTAGGCGTGCTATAGTTTAGTTCGGGTCCACGTAGCTTCTAGGATATAAAAGCGATAGGGCGCTATATTCTATCTTTAAGCTAGCTAATAACTACGCCGATTATAAACGCTAACGTATCGGGCTTAATACGTATTAGTAACTTAGGGTTAAAGTGCCGGAGAACAGGTACCTCTATAAATAACCTCTTTATCTTAGCGAACGCTGCCTTTACCTTTAGACCGAAAGTAATAATCCCGGGGTTCCCCCCCTTAGTCAGGTCTATTAACGGCGCGGCCACCTTCGAGTAATTCTTAATAAATCTCTTATAGAATCCGGTAAACCCGGTAAAAACTTAAATCTTCTTAATAGTATTAGGCTCTTCCTAGTCGCGGATGGCTTTAATACGCAGGGGATCTATATAGACTTTATCGGGACTATATATAAACCCGAGGAACTCGACCTCGCGGATCTTAAATTTATACTTTTTAGGGTTAGTATAAAGGGACTATTCGTGTAGTTATTATAGGACCTGCTTTATATATACCCGGTGCTTATCTAGGTCCCGACTATAAATCAGGATATTATCGAGGTATACTATATAGATAGTGTCTATAAGGCTAAATAGGGCCTAATTAATATAGCGTTAGAAACTTATAGGGGTATTAGTAAGCCTGAACGGTATTACTAGGTATTCGAAGTATCCGTATTTTATACGGAAAGCCGTCTTCTATTCGTTACCTACCTGGATACGGAGCCGGTAGTAGGTATCTTTTAGGTTAAGCTTAGTATAGTAATTAGCGGCAGATAGCCTATCTAAGATCTCGTGAATTAGGGGAAAGGGGGTACGGTCCTTAACTATTACCTTATTAAGCCCGTGATAGTCGATATATAGGCGAAGCTTACCGCCTTTCTTTAGAATAAACAGAATAGGGGCTCCCGCCGGACTACTAGATAGCCTAATCTAGCCCTTAGTAAGAGCGTCCTTAATATATTACCGGAGTGCTTCGAGCTCTTATATCGCGAGGGGGTAAATTAGCCCGAATAATAGTGTTTTCCCCTTTTCTATATTAATAGCGTGGTCCTAATATTAGTAGGCGGGTAGCCGGCCCGCTTCCTTGGTATTAAATACGTTAGTAAAGTCCTTATATTAGTTAGGTAAGGAGAAAGGGGTGGCGGAGGAATCTTTATCCGGGGGTTCTTTATCTAAGGGGTTATGCTCCCCTTAATCCGGGTCTTATTATAGGCTTATTTAGCCTAAATAAAGGGAGGCCTCCTTTAGTAGCTTTAATATTAATACCTACTACGCGTTACCTCTCGCTTATCTTATCTGCCGCTATAATATAACCAGCTCTAGGTCACCGCGTATAATAGGGTAAGTCTATATCTTCTAAACCTAGTCGATATTAGGATTAACTTAAGTTAACTAGGGTAAGCCTAGGATAATTTTAGGTCCGGACTAGTTAAGGTCTATAACGTGGAACTCGTCTTATTAAATCTTTATACGGCCCTAATAGTCTTTCGTCTTAATAATTCTCGATACCGTTCTATAGGTATTTATTATTATACCCTTAAATAGCTATCCTACCTTTAATCGGGGTCCTATAACGACCTAGTCTAGGCCGACTAGGGACCGATCTATTATATTACCGTTAGCGCCGTTATTTAAGCGCGCCGGGATAATAACCTAACCCCCGCTATTACGGAGACTAACGTAGGCCTCCACGGGTTTTATAAGGGCCTTTCCCTCCTTAGGCGGGGAAGGTTCCTATCGTTCCTTAACTATAACACGGCCTAATACTAGACGCGTGCCGGCTATAGGCTATTTATTCGGATTTTATCTTAGGGCCTATCGCTTAACACGAGGGTTATTATAAGTGCTCGCGTAGTGGCCCCGTTACTAGCAGTTAAAATAGGTAATATTCTTAATAGGTGGATAAGTAGAGGGGGAGTAAGTATTAGATTCGCCGTGTCCTGATACTGGGTTAGGAGGGCCTTAGGGTTACGCTATGGCCTAGGACTGGCTAGCAGGGGGTCCCGCTTATCCCTAGCGGTTACTTTAGTTATGATTATTATACTGGTATTACTGGCTATACTATAGTTAATACCTGCCCCCGAAACGACTCTTTAAGGGTTATATTAGGGCTTCGGCCTTTCGGTATAGGGGTATAAGCTCTCCGTATATATATAGGACTCCCTATATAATAATATAGTCGCGGGTCGCTAGGTAGACTCTAGTCAGGACTATCTAAATACGCTAAAACTCGGGTAGTTCCTCTGGTAGCTCGGATTCTAGGGTCTCCTATTTACGGATAAATTATTAAAAGGTTTTGTTAGGTTTCTAAAAGGACTCCTACTCGGATATAATCTAAATAGTAACCTCTTATAGACGGGTATCTTAGTCGTCGACCTATTAACCGAGCCAGGCTTTTAAAGCCGGCTATAAGACCCGCGCTAATTTACTATTATACTTATAGCGGACCTTATTCTGCCACTATTCCTTAAGATAATAGGGTAAGTAGGAGATAATAAAGTAGTTCTTAGTAGCGTTAGTCGGGAAGCTATAAGGGTCGATTACGAAACGCTCCTTTATCTCCTAGATAAAGGTCCGATACTTAGCCTAAGATATCCCGTCCCACTTTAAGAGAGGGTAGTTAACCTTAGCCTAATTAGTTTATATTCCGGGGCCTCTTATATACTAGTTAATAAGGACCGGGACCGCCTCTCCGCTAACGAAACGTTTAACGGCACCGCTAATTAGGTGCTAGTTATTATTAAGTTAGTTTAAAATCCGAGCTTCGAGCTTAAGTAATTATTCGAGTTTTCGCTTCTTCTTTAGTTCTTCTATATAACGCAGGCATTCTTTTAGTTACTTATATATTAGCTAATCTCCCGGGACTTGATTATAAGGGGGCCGGGGTTTAGGGTTCCGGTTATAAGGGGGCTAAAAAGGGAGCGGCTTATAGAATATAGAGGCCGAAGAGACCGAGGGGGCTAGTATCGAGTATATAGTTATCGGGCGCTTTTCCCTAGGTGGTCCGTTATAGGCCCGGACGGGTTTAGAGTTCTATTAGACGTTGGATATACTATACTTAGATGATAGGTCCGGCTCCTATTATTAGCCCGAAGGTACCTCGGTGGTGGGTACGGGTAGACTAGTGTCCGGATAGACTTATTTAAGTTACTTAATGGTATTAAACACCTATTCGTTAATAGGGTTAGATATCTTATCTTAACTTTTTAACGGTCCTCGCGCCCTTAAAGGGTTAGAGCGATTAATATATTAAGTGGGTAATCGCGAAGAGTAAAAAGATAATTAAGATAAGAGTACTTAGTAGCCAGGACGTGATCGTATATAAGTTAAGTAGGGGGGTACTAAAGAGTTAGATTAATCGCTAGCCTCCTTATTCTAAGGGCGGCTATCTATCTCTTTTATATACACTATCCAGGTCCGGACTAGCTCGGGATCCTGTTAGCCGTAATAACTACCGTCCCGTGACTCGTATAATAACCCGACTCGTGCCCTAAGTCGGCCCGCGATATAACCACCTACTAGTTAGGCTCTTAACCGGACGCTCCGACGTTTTCCGTGACTCGTCCGCTAGCCTAGACCTATGTCGTGACTCGTAGCTACTCGGCACCAGGGGAACCGGCAGTCCGGCACCTGACATCGACTAGGGACTTACCTTAAAGGGCCTTATCGATATCCTTAATACTAATAGTATAAAGCGCGAGTTCCTCCTTACTAAACCGTTATCTTCTTTATAATCGCTGTATTATACCGGCGAATACCGACCCGGTTACCACTTAAGCTCCACGGATAGCTTTAATATTATCAGGTTCTTCTTCGCCTTAGAGTCGGATATCTATCCGGGCTACTCCGTGGTAGAGGCGATATCTTTTCGTGTAATAAGTAATATCGTTATATTTTATCTATAGTTTCCCTAGGAATATATTATAATCTAATCCTAGTATTATATAGGCGAATAGTTATTATATATATCCACTAATCTTAAGATTATATACGGCGATACCGGAACTCTTCGTGGACCCTATAGTATCGGAGAACCCCGAGAAGGGTCTTCTAGTCTTATCGATTAACGGGAGGCGGAGGGACTTTATAAGACGTTTACTTATAGCTACGTAATAGTTATATTTAGTGTCTATAAGAGCGGTAATTAACTTTTTATTAATCCGTGCTTATATAAAAGCTAAATAACTACTATACGACTATAATATAAACTCTTTTTAATCCCTTTATTCCTTTATAGTAGGCTCTAGTACCCGTTTTCGTACTAAAGCTATTCTTTTTCCGAGTCTTTATTATTATCCGTGACTCCCGTATAGATCGTCTTATTATCCGAGGCTACTAAGACCTTCGTTACGCGGTTCTCTTTATAATCCTCGGCGTCTTTTTTCTTTAAGCGGTATCTTTTAGCGAGGTATCCTTTCTTTCCGTAATTATAGCACTCTCTTATCTCTTTCTTCTTAGTCTATACTCGATTAATTCCTCCTATCTTTATATCGTTATTATAATTATAAGCGTAACTATTATTATTACTATTATATAGCGCTTAGCTAAACCATAGCCTCGTAGCGAGGGCTTTAAGTCTCTAAGCGATGCTTTATACTTCGGTTACCTAAGCGTGGTAGTTATTTAGTAGTTTCGCGGTAATAAGGGCGGCGCGGAGGCGATTACTAAGAGCTCCTTTTAGGAATATAATCTTTATAGTATTATCCTCTTAACCTTTATTAGCGATAGCGAGCTATTATTCGAAACCGGGTATAAAGCTTCCGAACGCTTAGTCTTTATATTAGCGTAACGTTCTTAGGGCGTTAGCCGCGCGAGGTTATTCGTTAACGTCTTTATATATATAGTTAAGGTAATTAAGGAAGTCTTTAGGGTCGTATTAACTATCGGTTCCGCCTATAGCCTAGAAGGAGGCGATAACGCGGCGGGGAGCTTTATCTAGGTAGGCGTTAATAAAATACCACTTCTTATAAGCGTTCTAAAAGAGATATTAATCGAGTAGGAGCTTTTCGCGAATCTTAGACGACTAGCTCGCGTACTCGGAGCGTTTACCGTTAAACTTCTAGGGTAATAAGAGTGCTTTAGTCCTAAGGTTCGGAATAGGCGTTATATTAGGCGTGGGCATAATAATAGGCGGCTAAGGGCCCTATATAGTCTTTTCCGATAGTATAGTAAGATAAGGCGTGGTTATATATTATTAGTTTTATATCGCTTATAGTAGCTAGTTAATAGCGTTCTGTTATTCTTAGATCTGGGTAGTTAAGGTCGTGACCTAAGTTTATAAAGGGTTAATAATCTCCCTCCTCTACTCCGTAGCCTTAGGCGACTCGCCCGCTAGGCGTGACGGAGTGTCAGGGACATTCTATTCGAGGGGGTCGGATAGGACTTAGGGGCGGACCGAGTTATGTTTTAGGACTATTGAGTTGGCCTAAGACTTATTATCTTAGAGCCTTAGGTTATTATATACTAGTCCTAGGGAGGATAGTCACTAGCCCTTAAGTAGGGTATTTCCCGTTAAGTCCTAAGTTAGAGGGGCTTAACGAATAATCTTATAATTATTCCCCCCTAAGGTTAGCTTCGTGACCTATTCTTATCATAGTCTTAACGACTCTCTTTACTCCTTATATAAAACCTATAATATTTTATTTATTCTAACCGTTTACGGGTATAACGACCGTTAAGAGTTCGAAAAGACTAAGTTATTTTCTAAATCCTACTATTACCCTAACTAGTACCTAAGATACCCCCTAAGCGTACTACTATTATTCGTAACCGGGATACTTCCCCCGCTACTAAAGGAGCCGAAGCCGGGCTATTAGGCGCCGATCACGAGTAATCCCTTACGCCTAAGTCAGAGGATAAAGATAGTAACCCCGAATTCGAGATTCGCGGATAAGCTAACCCGGATAGTCGTGATCCTATAGTAGGACCACTACTCGACTAAGGGACCCCCTAAGTTATTCGGATAGGACCCTAATTCGATATTAAAGACCTTGAGAGCCGCCCCCCCGGTACTCTATCGTCGGCGGAACTCGATTTCCTGATTAAGCACCACGAGGACCGCCGAGCCCGCGAAAAGAAAAAGAAGCGCCTCCTTACCCTTTAATAAGGGAGGGACCCCGATACCTCCGAGCGTGTCCCTAGAGGGGACTCCTATAAAAGCTGGTATAAAGTTCCGTAGAAGCTCCCCGAATAGGACGGGTAGTCCTACGACTAGTTCTAGACGTTTATCGAAGAAATTAAAGAGCGCTTTATACTTAACGAGGTTAAGCCGTCCGAAGCGGAGAAAATCTATCTTACCTCTACCCTGCTACCGAAGATTATAAAATCCCGATAGCATGCCTACTATAGGCGCGTCTATAGGAAGACTAGAGGTGCTACCTAGGAGGACCTTAAGACCTTCCTAACCGAGTAATTAGTCGATAATAAAACCCGTAAGATATCTATAACTAAGAAGCTATTCTCGGACTAGACTATATAGAAACTAAATCAGACCTACGCTAAGTTTATTAATAGGCTAGACTTATTATTTAACGAGGTGTCCCTACCCTTCCCTAATAAGTAGCGTATATAGTTAATCTTAACGAAGCTTAATAAGCCGTTACGTGACTAGATTATGGCCGCCGGTATCCTTACCGATAATAAGGCGTTAGGTATTATAGCCCGATAAGCAGAGATTACTCTTTTACGTAAGAATAAAGAAGAGGCGCCCCGGAATAATCGCCTAAGGTAGCCCCGCGGCGAGAAGCGTGGGCGTAATAGGGCCCCTAATAGGGCCTATACTATAACTATTCGGCCCTTTATACCTCCCTAAGGTTTCGTGGAATTAATCGAAATAAACAACACGGAAGCCCCCGGGCCCCCTAAGAGGCGTAATAATAGCGGTGTTACGTGCTTTGGCTATAATAAAAAGGGTTATTACCGGAACAAATACCCGAAGGAGCCCTTTAAGTTAGGTTAGTCGTTAGGATACTCTATTAGTTAGAACCCGAATAACCTACCGGTTAACCCGAGGTACCCCGTTATTAGATAGGCTTAGGCCTAGGAAGGGCCGCTATCTTAGCTATTCTTCGCTAATAAGGGCGCGATTAAGGCGAAGTTAGAATTACGGTTAAGCGGCGGATAGGGCCGTTAGAGCGCTAAGCTAGATAGAGGCGCCGAGGTTAACCTGATTAACCGAAGGGCCCTACCTCCTGACTATAGTCCCTTAGGACCACCTAAGCGACTCGGATAGGTTATCCCTAGGGTCGACGTATAGTTTATCGGGTCCTTCTAGACGTATATTAAGGTTATAGATAATTAGGACCGGATCCGGATATATCCGATTAAGTTCGAGGTGCTGGATATAGACCCTAATAGGTCCTAAGTTATCCTCGGTATACCCTGGTTAGTGGAATATAACCCCGTTACCTTTTTCCGGTCCGGCGAATAGATATATCGACTCTAATAAAAGGACCTTCGAGGCGTCCTAGGTTAAAGAGAGTTAAAGAAGGCGAAGGAGTATATATAGCTTATTATCCGCCTTATAAAGTCTGGTGCCCCCCGTATCGGCCGAGTCGTTAGTATAAAGTGGAATACTATTAAGGAAGAAGAGGATACGTTACCTAATAGTCCTTTAATCCCGGTTATCTAATTAGACCCGTCGTAACCTATACCCCCTATACCCCCTAACCCGACCTAACTAGATAAAGGAATCCTAGAATATCTTAATCCCGGGCCGTATTAAGAGTTATTAGATAAGGACGAGTTAGGGAATATTATCCCCGAACACTATTAAGAGTTTTTAAACGTTTTCGATATCGTGGAGGCCGGCCGCCTACCCGCCTACTAGCGTTAGGATCACGTAATCAAGATAAAGGAAGGTAAGTTACCCCTATTCGGCCTTATCTACCCCCTAGCTAAGTAAGAACTAGCCGTCCTTTAAGACTATATTAAGGAGGCTATAGCTAAAGGGTGGATTCGCTTATCGATAAGCTCTACGGGCGCCCTAATCCTATTTATACTAAAGAAGGGTGGATAGCTGCGTTTATATATAGACTATTAAGGCCTTAATAAGGTTACCCGTAAGGACTATACCCCGCTCCCCCTAATATATAAGATCCTTAACCGCCTCGCGTCCTCCACGGTCTATACTAAGTTAGATCTTAAGGACGCCTACTATCGCTTAAGAATTCGAGAAGGGGATAAGTGGAAAACGGCTTTTAGAATTAAGTATAGACACTTTAAGTACTTAGTGATACCCTTTAGTCTATATAATACCCCCGCTAGCTTTTAGCGTTATATTAATAAAGCCTTAAAGGGTCTCGTTAATACTATCTACGTTATATATCTAGACGATATCCTAATATATAGTAAGGACCTTAGCACCCACCGCGTGTATATTAAGGAGATCCTTATACGCCTAAGGGAGTGGTCCCTATTCGTAAACCCTTAGAAGTGCGTGTTTAAGACGTAAAAGGTCGAGTTCTTAGGCTTTATATACAGCCCTAATAGGGTCTTTATAAACCTAAAGAGGGTCGAGGCTATTAAGGATTAGGAAGAACCCACTTCCGTTAAGAAGATTCAGGTCTTCCTGGGTTTTACCGGTTTCTACTAATATTTTATCGAAGGCTACTCTAAGGTCGCTGCCCCTCTTACGGACCTATTAAGGTTAGGGGGCAGACCAGGTACGTTCTAGTTAGGGGATATAAAGAGGGCCGTTTTTAAGAAGTTATAATCGTTATTCTAGTCGGTACCCGTGCTACGGTATTTTAACCTAGCCTTGCCTATTCGTGTAGAACCCGACGCGTTTAACTTCGTACTAGGCGCTATAATTAGCTAGTATAAGGACCGAACCTAGCGACCCGTGGCGTTCCTATCTAGGAAGCTAAGGGGACCCGAACTAAACTATCTAACGCTAAACACTAAGTTAATAGCGATCGTCGAAGCGTTCCGGTAATAACGCCACTATTTAGCGTATAGTTAGACCCTAATAAAGGTACTGACTAACCACTTAAACCACCGGTATCTACTAAATAAGCCTCGAATTAAACCTTAACACGCCCGTTAGCTAGAGGAGCTATTAAGCTTTGATTTTAAGATCCGTTACCGCCTAGGCGTTTAGAACCCCGTAGATAGGCTTTTACGGAAGCCGTAGCTCGCTATAGATTAGGCAGATCTCGAAGCAGAGCGGCAGAAACCCGTTAAGGGATTTACTAAGAAGTTTATTATTAGCCTTATAAGGGCCCGTGGTATACCTAAGCCCTCGGGTCTATCCAGCCTAAAGGATAAGATTATCTTTGCCTAGAAGGACGATCCCTTTTATATCTCCTTAGTATCGAAAGATAACTTAGCGGACCTATAGTCCTATAACGGTTAGGGTGCGGTCTACTTTAGGGACCGTCTCTTTATACCGAACCAGTTAGGTTTACGCGATAAGGTCCTCCAGGTATTTTATAACACGCCTACTACGGGCCATTATAGGTTAGGTCGGACGATTAAGAGGATTTCCGAGTCCTACTACTAGGAATACCTCTCGCGAGACGTTAAAAAGTTTATACCTACGTATAGTATCTATTAAAGGACTAAGCCGCGCTAGCATAAGCCCTTTAGGTACCTGGCACCTCTGCCCGTACCCGAACGGCTATTCTAAGAGATCTTAATAAACTTTATAATAGGCCTCCCCCCTATAACCTTATAGGGAAAAAAAAGGGATTTTATCCTAGTCGTGGTATATCGATATACTAAGTACGCGATCTATATCCCCTATAACAGCTCTTTAATAGCTAAGGGTCTCGCTAGTATTCTATAGGTGCACGTTTTTAGTATCTACGGCCTACCTAATAGTATCGTTTTAGACTAAGGGTCCCTATTTACTAATAAGTTCTAGACCACCCTGTATAGCCTCCTAAGCGTTAAGCGGCGGTTATTAACCGCGTTCTACCCCTAGACGGATAGCTAGACGGAACGATAAAACTAGAACTTAGAGTATTTTCTACGGGTATTCGGTGCCCTATAACAGGACGACTAGGTTAACTAGCTACCCCTAGCCTAGTTTACCTATAATACCGTATAGTATTTAGCTATCCGGTAAACCCCTTCTATTACGCTAATAGGTTTTAACCTACGCGGACTATATAATATATAGATACGTAAGTCAGGCAAGGTTCGTGCCGCTATAGCCAAGTAAAGGGTAAAGCACCTTATATCGAATCGCAGGGCTATAGAGGTCCTTATTAGGAAAGCCTAAACCACCTATAAACGATACTATAACGCTAGCTAGGCGGCCTAGCGCTTTAAGATTAGCGACTATATACTACTATCCTTAAAGAATATTAAGTAACGTCGCCCTAATAAGAAACTATTAGATAAGTTCCTTAGCCCCTATAAGATCACCTCCGTAATAGGCTAGTATAGGCTCGCCTATAAGCTATAGCTCCCGGAGTCGATAAAGATTTATAACGTTTTCCCAATCTCGCTCCTCGAACCATAGAAATCTCGGGACGGTAGGTCGCCTATACCCGCGGACGTTAAGGTCGAACTATAAGAGTCGGATAAATATAAGGTGGAGGAAGTCCTGGCTTATCGCTATAATAGGAATAGGCGCGAATACCTTATTAAGTAGGCCGGGTACGAGTATAAACATAACACTTAGGAACCACGAAGATACCTCCCTAACACGCTTATCGAGGAGTATTATAATCGAAAGAAGGAAACTAGTTAATAGCGTCGTCGGTGCCCCGTAGGGACTTTTCTTATTTAGGCCTAGGGAAGTAAATAAAAAAAAATAGAAAAAAGAAAAATTAAAAAAAAAAAAAAACGCTAACGCCTACCCCCACCCCTAAACTCCCTTAGCCCGATCCTAACAACCACCGTAAGTAATCCTTATCTAGTTTTAGCCGGTTTTTTTACGAAGACCGGCTAACTTCGAATTTTATTTAACTAACTAGCCTAGATAGCGGGTAATAGTGGCTAGGTGACGCTCCGTTTTAATAGGAGTATCGCGGCGCTTCCTCTCCGCCTCCTCCTCCTCCTCTTAGCGACGACGCGCTACGGGGTCGAACCCCTTATTATCGCGGGCGTACTTCTTTATAGCTTTAAGGGCCCGGCGTAGCTTAATTTAGACCCGGTAGGCCCGGCGCTTATATATATTAGCGGTGCTCTTTATAAAGATATCGGGCTAACTTATAAACGCCTAGTCGTCTAGACTACCGCCGCCCCGTATAGCCGCTATTAATATCTTCTATAGCTTCTTAGCTGCCCTCTCCGCCTATAATAAAAGCTATATATCTAGTTAGTAACCTCGGGAGCGGTTAAAGTAGAGGGGACTATAGCTATATAAACGTACTAACTCGTAATCGCGGCTATTACTATTATAGTAGTAGTGGTATTTATCGGACACCTTATTACCGCGGCAGGGCCGTATAGTGATAGGACCGGTAGCGTTATCGCCACGTAGCACTAGGAAACCTAGTACGCGGGCGTACCGCCTATAAGGAGTATAAAGCTCTAGGCCTAACCTAACTAAGATAATAGGATATACCGGTATCTTAACGCTATCGCCGTTACTAAAGTCCGAGGGTCTATCGCTAGACCCGTTTATAGATAAAGCGAACTCCGACGATAACAACCTATCGGAGTTAGCTTCCTTATCATTAAAAAGGGTGGCTTTATCGGCACCACCGCTTATAACGATATCCTAACTAGTATAGTCGAGGACGCCCTCCAGGTTACTAAGGGGCTCGAGAGCACCCTACGGCGAGTTATTACGCCCTAAAAGAAAAGGGCCGGTTAACTTAGTGACCGGAGTAGCCGTAGTAGCCGGCTTTTTAATAGTCCCGACCAGCGTAGCTTACTTAGCTAGAGTAGCCGCCGTACCTAGCTACTCGATAGCTTTATCCTCTAAGGAGAAAGAAGATAACGAATCCGAAGACGAATCCGATAATAAGTCTAATAAAGAGTTAGACTGCTACTGTTACTACTACTGCTGCTACTGCTTAAGAGCAGCCGCTATAGCCGCGGCCTTAGCCTTAGCCTAAGCCTTCTTAGCGGCCCGCTATGCCTTCTTCCTAGCAGTCTTAGTTATCCCCTTATCGATAACCTTAGGTGCTACTTTAGTAGACTTTATGCCGGCCTTACCGGACTTCTTGGATTTACCGGCTATGCCGGACTTTTTATGCTTATTAGCTAAAGCAGGGGGCGCTATTATATAATAGTAGTCTACTCTAATACTATAAGTTAGCCTATGGTCTACGCGAAGGGGGGGCATAACACTTATATAGTAGTGATAGTAATAGTAGTAGTAATAATAATAATAATCTACTACGATATTAGCCGGACCCTAAGCCGCCCGCGTTCCTATATACGATACACGGAACCACGTAGAGATAATACGTACCCTAATAAGGAGTCGATAGGATAAGTTAATAGCCTTAGTATAGACGGGGGCGGATAACTTACTATTAATAGTAATAGCGTTATTATTATTATAGATAGGTAAATAAGAATAGGTAAGGAAAAGGAAAAATAATAAGACGAGTTAGGTAGACGGAAAAGTCCTATACTAGTATAGGCGTATAACCTAATATAGGCCCTACTTATATTACTCCTTCCCCTTTTACCTAGATACGACTACCTATTATAGGTTTCTACGATACGGTTATTTAGTTAATAAAGGGCGTATCTAGGGTGCTATTATAGAACACGCGTCTACGGAGGGGCTCTATTATTATTAATATTTATAATAGATATTATGCCTTATTATTACCCGGCCTTAAGCTAGATAAGTCGCGAGAGGGCGACGAAGGAAATAGGGTAAGTTCTTTATTATTTAGGACTATATCGTGACGGGCTTTATTTAGGATAGGCCCTTTATATATGTATCTTAGGCCGCCTTAATAATAGTGGTAGTATAAGAAGAGTGGATAAAAGGAGTCCTAGAGGATTACTAAAGTAATAAGGACTACGGTTTACTACCTATAAGTGCTATTATTTACCGATATAATACCTGCCTTTAGAATTATAGTTTATCTGGACTAAAGCCCTTTATTAGAGGGGCCCCGGCTAGAGCGCTCGGGGCTTTATTAGGGTATAGTCGTAGTGGTGGTAATAAATAAGGGGACCTAGGAGAGTTATGCTTTATCTAAAGATAACAGGGTCTCCCGGTTTATAAGGATTACGGTTATACTACACGGGGAGGATAGGATTAATTAGAGGAAGGTTAGGCTAGGTTAATAGGGACGTTTAGTTTAGCTCGGATAGACGAGGAGGGAGTTAGTGGCCCCGATAAGTGGGGTTTAGGCCGGCCTGCCCGTCCCTAGGTCGGGATGGATTAATGGACGGGTCCGGACTAGTAACGGTTACCGGCTCCCGTGGATAGGAGCCTTAGAAGGAGGGGCGTGATATCAGGGATATTCTATTCGAGGGGGTCGGATAGGACTTAGGGGCGGACCGAGTTATGTTTTAGGACTATTGAGTTAGCCTAAGACCTGTTGTCTTAGAGCCTTAGGTTATTATATACTAGTCCTAGGGAGGATAGTCACTGGCCCTTAAGTAGGGTGTTTCCCGTTAAGTCCTGAGTTAAAGGGGCTTAACGAACAATCTTATAATTATTCCCCCCTAAGGTCAGCTTCGTGACCTGTTCTTGTCGTAGTCTTAACGACTCTCTTTACTCCTTATATAAAACCTATAACACGGAGCGCCGGGAGGTAGATCGAAGTGGTAGTCTATCTCTATTAGCGTAGCGTATAGGTTTCGCTAAGCTTTAGATATATAAGCGGCTAGTCATAAGTTATTTATAGAGTAAGGCCGAATAATTAAATTATCTAAAGCTAAGGAGAAAAGAAGGAAAGGGGAAAACTCTATAGGTGCCTACGACCTAAATATAATATCGCGGCGACCTACTAGGAACACACTATAATTAATCGGAAGATCCGGTGCTCTACCGGATTATCTCCACGGGGTTAGCCCGTAATAAGTAATATAAATAACGTGATTAGTTAAAATAAAGATAGTGGGTCCTGTACGTATAATTATAGGTACAATTATTAACGAATTTACATTATATCGTCTAATTACATAGTGTGCGCCACTCCTAGCCACCCTAGGGAGGTCTGAGCCTACTAAGATAATTATTACCCAGAGTCCTACTTCGTACGTAGGCTTAGCTCTTCTCTTCTATAAGCGTCTTTTACCCATGTGGGCTATGATCCTATAATATCTACACTATAATCTAATAGTTAACTTACTTAACTTCCGTCTTCTATGATTCAAGGCACCAGCAATTCATAACACGGCGACGCCACCCGTGCTGGTTATCTATCGATAATCCAAGCTCGCCAACATTCACTGTAAATGGACACAGCTGAGTCCCCATCATTTCCAGCCGGTCGCGAGCGAAATCCTGTGACTAAGCGCCCGGCTTCCGAAGAACCGAATTCCCCGCCGGACACCAAACGGACCAAGACAGTTCATGATGGGTCCAACGAACAGGCAACCCAGCCTCCGGCTATGCCTGCGAGAATACCTTTTCCAGACAAGGTATGGCTATATTATGTATGCCTTTAACTTTCGAGACTGTTCTAACTGTTCTGAAGCCCGCAGTATTAGAGGAACGCAGCGGCGAGATCCAAATCCATGTTGTCAACAACGATGGCACCAGAGAGAGCGTGATTATCCTGACAGGTCTTAAATGCCTATTCCAAAAACAACTCCCGAAAATGCCAAAAGATTATATCGCACGTCTGGTCTACGACCGCAGTCATTTATCCCTCGCCATCGTCAAATCGCCTCTCGAGGTTATTGGCGGAATTACATTCCGAGAATTCAGAGCCCGCGGATTCGCGGAAATTGTCTTTGCGCCGTCTCCTCCGATCAACAGGTAAAAGGATACGGTGCGCATCTTATGGCCCATTTAAAGGATTACGTCAGAGCTACTGGCCCAGTAATGCACTTTCTCACCTATGCCGATAATTATGCCACCGGATATTTTTCTAAACAGGGGTTCACCAAAGAGATTACTCTCGATAAATCTCTCTGGATGGGGTATATCAAGGACTACGAAGGAGGGACACTGATGCAGTGCTCTATGCTGCGTCGGATACGTTATCTCGAGGCTGGCCGTATGCTTCTAAAGCAGAAGGAAATCGTCAAAGCCAAGATCCGTGCCTTGAGTAAAAGCCATGTCGTCCATCAGCCACCCCAGCAGTGGGCCAACGGCGTTATTACTCCTATTGATCCACTCTCTATCCCTGCCATTCGGGCAACCGGCTGGTCTCCAGACATGGACGAATTGGCTCGGATACCTCGTCATGGACCTTATTTCAACGAACTTCGACGTTTTCTATATCAGATCCAAAACCATAAACAAGCATGGCCGTTCCTTACGCCGGTTAATAAGGACGAAGTCCCTGACTATTACAACGTCATTAAAACGCCAATGGATCTTTCGACTATGGAGGAGAGATTGGCGCAAGATCATTACACCACCCCGAAGGAGTTTATTAACGACCTCAAGTTGATTTTTAGCAATTGTCGCCAGTATAATGACGCGGCAACAATATATACGAAGTGTGCGGTCAAACTGGAGAAGTACATGCAAAGTCTTATTAAGGAGATTCCCGAGTGGTATGACCTACTCGAAGAGGAATGATTGGTGTTGGCGCTTTCAAGATATTTGTCCCTCGAAGTTTCTATCGCTTCGAGGGACAAGTATCTTATTTTCTTGCCCTCCCGGGGCCATTGCATGGAGCTTTCAAGGGGGAGACCCCTGGGAACCCCCCGCCGACGCCAAGAAACGATAAAACGTCAGAATTCTATCGACCAATGGCCGGGCGACTTACATACAATTTTGAACTAATAACCGATCAGCATTTTGAAGGTTTGCTTAGCGTTTTTTTCTTCTTCTTTTTTTATCAGTTTAATTCAGCTTGCGCGCCGCTCCGGTCGTTCCTCCCTTCGCGACAGCGCTCAGCGCTCGGCTGGATTATTTGGAGTTGGGAGATTCGGTTGCTGGACTAATGGAGGGTTGTAGTACGGGTTCCAGGACCAGGAGATGGAGACACCCATCCGGTGGATCCCGACTATTCACGGAGAGTCCGCACATGTTGCATCTCACGAACGAGTTTGTGCCGTACTGTCGTTTCTCTTGTTCAGGGACTCCTTCCATAGCCGGTGAACGCGACAGGTCCTTTGTCCAGAGGCAGTATTCTCGATGCGTGTGAGCCTCAACGATGGCCACGGCGGAACGATGGCACGCTTGTGAAGCACTGGTCGAGTTCCTGGGGGGCAATTCTGACCGAGACGGGATCGTCTCCCGTGCCTGATACTCTGCGCCGGTGACATGAGAGCTTCTCCAGTTGGCCCAAAGCCATGCCAGCATATGGGAAGTACGCATTGGGAGGCCGCCTTCTTGTGGCTGGCTAATACTGGTCATCGGAGTTGGAAGAGTCTGGAATTTCTCGTCTCTTGATCAGTGGTGGAAGTGGAACGCGGGCTGGTATCTGAAGTGAGTGTGGAGGACGCATGAATGCATGGATGTGATTGACTTTATGGCCTTCTATGATGCCATGAAGATGAGAACTGGCGGTTGGGCGCAAATACAACGACGTGCATTATTAGCTCGTTACACGTGCATTATATTGACGGGGAAAAGAGAATAGATGATACTACTCCCGACAAACGAATTCGTACGAACGACTCGTATTATAAACTACAATTTGCCATCACCATACGTCATGCTTCGGCCCTGGGCATAAACGAGACGAAACAGAGAGAACCCGAGTGGATGAAGAACGACCCCCCAAACACCTCACGATGCTACAATCTTCTCCAGAACCCCAAGAAGTATGTCGGCATGGCGCTCCTCAAACACCAGCATAGGTCGTAAGCGGACAGCAGAGACGCCGGAGCCGCCCAGGTTGACGCCCAGTGTCTTGGCGCGGCGCAGGACTTCGTCACGCCGGGGATTGTCAAAGGCGATAAAGGTGCCGCGGTCCTTGCCACGCAAGTTGGCCACCTGGTCGGGGTACCGTTCGGCGATACGCTGCAGGCCGGCGTAGAGGTAGTCGCCGACACGGGCGGCCTGGGCGACGAGGCCGTGCTGCTGGATCTGTTCGTAGATGGCACGGAAGAGGACGGCGCGGACGGGGTCGCCCATCCACGTATTGAACTGGCGGTACGGGAGATTGGGGCGGAGGGCCGGGTCGGCGTAGTAGTAGCCGGCAGCCTGGGCCTTCTTGGAGAAGGTGACCATGTCAGGCGGGGACGAGAGGCCCCAGTGCTCGTGGGCCCAGAAGCGACCCGTTGCGCCTACGCCCGTTTGGACCTCGTCGACGATGAGGAGGACGTCGTTTCGGGCGGTGACCTCGCGGAGGCCCCTGAAGAAGGCCGGCGAGGCGTGGTTGTCGCCGCCTTCGGATTGGATGGGCTCGACCACAACGGCGGCGGGTTTCCGGGGGAATGTCTGAATGAGATGCTCAACCTCCTCGAGGGACGCACGCTCGGCGGCTTCGTTCTCGGCGACGTGGTCTTCCAGGGGGTATTTAAGCTGGGGAAAGGTGGCTTGGGGCCAGTCAAAGGCGGGGATGTCGAGTTTATGGATAGGCTTGGAACGCGTGGTGGAGAGGGAGCCGAAGAGCCGGCCGTGGAAGGCCGCCTTGAAGGAGAGGATGGAAAGGTCGTTGGCCGATCCTGGCATGGTGTTGCTCATGGCGGTGCTGAGCTCCTCCTCGGTGAAGGCAGCCTGCGGCCCGCCACGCTCACGCTGTCGGCGGTACATGAACGCTGCTTTATAGGCCGTCTCGTTGGCGTCAGAGCCGGTCATAGCGGTGAAAACCTGACTGAGACCAGGCGGTGCCGCCTTGAGAATGCCAGTACGTAGGGTGGCGGCCCAGTCATAGGCAGGGAAATTGCCCAGGGCCGGGCGGTTGACGATGGCACTAACCATCTCTGGAGTTTTCGAAGCAGCGATGAGGCCGGGGTTATTGTAGCCCAGGGGGATGGAAGCTATTTGGGCGAAGCTGCGAGAGACACAGATTAGCTTATTATACAGTGAGTAGTACGGAGTGTGTGCCGCGGTGACCGGCTCTGGGGGCAGGGGCGCCATGGTCATCATACACGTCGAGAAGGACATTGCCGTCCGGGTCGGCAATGTAGTTGCCAATACTCTTGGAGTAGTCGGCAAGCATATGAAGGCTTCGTATGTCGAAGACCTCATCCAAGTCATCGATGTATGACTTTGATACGGGGCCTGGGATCTCCGTCTTGACGGTCGGACCGGCGGGCTCGTCAGGGAACAAGCTGGAGGCGGCGGTCCTGGCCGCTGAAGCAGAGAACAGCCTGACCCCGAAACCAGGTGCCCTCGCTCCCGAGGACACCGGTCGCAAAAGCGTAGTTCGAGAGACGCGAAGGGCCGCCATGTCGTATCCGTTGTATCCTGCAACGCCTTTGCCCTGCAATCTCGACCAGAGTGGAATCGGTCAGGGTGAAGGAGTCGAGGGGTTCGAGGGATGACGACTGGTGAGGGGTGGTTGGAGTTTTATATCGGGTGGCAGCGGCTTATCGCACCTACTAGACCGTGATTCTCCCTCATTGTACGTTGTGCGTCGTACCTACCCCGGCACTGCACCTCCCCGTTCCGTGTTAGTATCGTGATACATGTAACACTATTGTCACTTCAAGTACTTCGTACTTCGTAATGGAATGATAGTAAGTGGACGGGGACGACTCCGAGACGGTTTCTCCAAGGGTTACGCCACACCAGCTAGTGCGGGGTTCTTAGGCGAATGCGCGGGCACATGCGGCTGTACTAGGTACACCTTGGGTATCTAGGATACATGTGCACTATTACAACAGTGAGTGGAAAGGTACTCGATACTCATGTCAGACATTGTACTGCATGGAATACTGTTGTACTGGTACTTCCGTCGTCAATTCGTCCCCGCTTCCCCACAATCTTGTCCCGCTCCAAGAACCCCAGAGTCCCCACTATTTGCTACCCACAGACGCCGACGCGCTGGAATGTGACATCTCACTCGCAACTTCGATGACTTGCACCAAAAGTGTTGTTAGACACGATGCCTCCGAGGCCAAGCTTTGGTCCACTCTAGTATCTTCAACTCCTCACAGACGGAGAAGGACCTACTTCACATGACTAATATCGAGACTCTGTAACAAATACTTGAGAGCTTCAGAACCCTTGCTCCGTAGTTATGTCGCTCTGGCAAGCTGTTCAAATCAGGTTAAAGAACATCACCGGTGGCAACAGATCGACGTGTACTTCGTGCATCCTAACCGTGCTAAGATATGAGAGAGCGGCGGGAATAAGCACGGCACCACAGCCGATGAGTGGCTCAAACATATCGAGGAAGGGAACAGGAATCGACCATATGCATAATGGCCGACCGGATGTCTTCTCGCCCTCTGACAAGCCTTCTTCGAGTTTCCCCAACTCACGACACCATCCAAGGCGACGACCTCTATCATAAACTACCCCCATCATCCGAAATGCACGGCAACATATTGATCGAACGGAAATTGTCTTTCAATCAGCAGTGCGCAATATCGTTCCTTCATCACGACACCACAATATACACGAGCGAGATACAAGGCAGGGCCAGAGTGGGTGGTGATCCCCAGACGGACTTGTACTGATTGACGGCTAAGCTTCGCGGTTCCAACGAACTGGACAGATATTGGCGGTACATATTCAATTCTCATCTTGACGTCTGTATATGTTCGTCTGAGAAATATGCATCGATCAAAGGAAGAGGCAAAACGTCGTCGAGCCGTAGCTGATACAGATGCTGATGCAGATGCAAATGTAGGACGAAGGATACAGAATGCAGAATGCCAAATGCAGGATGCGAAATGAAAAACTGCAAAAAGAAAATGCAGAAAGCAAAACCAGTCGCTAACGAAAGAAGGATCCAAAAGGCTATGCTTGTTTCCAGCGACAAATGCATAGGCCAATGCAGACCAACAAGACCCCACCGCCGTCGTCCGTCTCTATTCAACTCATTATCAGTAGGGGCAAATCGCGAGACTCCTCAGCTCGGGTATATATTCCATCAGTTCTTGCTCCCTTTCTGCGCATGCTTGAGCTCCCTGATATACTTCACAAAGGTCTTCTTGTGGACCATGCCGGCATAGCGCCCATTCTTTAGAACGCAAACATATCGGAGGCCGAGTTTGGAAAAACACTCGTATACTAAATCCATGGATGACCGGATGTCAAGTGCCACGGGCGCCTGTGTAGAGATTTTCGTCAGTCTCATGGAAACCCACATGGCACCTGGCACACCGTCGTCGCCTTTTGAGAGAGAAAAGAAGGGGCTTACCGGATCAATAAATGGCGTGAAATCGGTCGGGTCCACGTCGTTCTCATCGTCCGAGTCCTCAATCGATGGCACGTGCGTCATCAAGCATACGCTGTTCGCCTCATCGTCGAGATTGTCAAGCGCATACTCCAGGTCGGGGGCCGGAATGAGCCCAACCAGCACGTCATCGCGGAGAATGGGCAGGCCACCATCGAGCTCACCGGCCCTGTGCAGGAGCTCCAGCTTGGAACGGAGGCTTGGGGCCGGTACTAGCGGTGAGTTGGCGATGTCGATTACTCGTTCCCGTCGCACACGGGGAACAATGTCGGCCAGATCCGAAACGAAAATCGGTTTATGCTTGTTATCCAAGAAAGGATACGAGTTCATATTGGTGAGGAGATCCTGGAAAGTCCCACAACGGTCAGCTCTGACGCCTCTTCGAGATCTTTGTCCCTCGAATCTTACATAGATGCTGTCTGGCTCGATGGCGTCCGCCGTCCATTTCGCCACCAGGATGGCGAGAGAGAACGGGAGGACATAGTCAAGACTGCCTGTGAGTTCAAACAGGATGACGGCCAAGGTTACCGAGAGCCTCGTGACTCCGCACATGGTCGACCCGGCTGCAATCAACCCGTATACACCAGGTTGGATGCACGTCCCAGGCGCCATGGCCGCGCAGCGGCTCCAGAGCCCAAAGTGCGGGAACCGCAACACGAACCACTGAACAATGTGGCCGACGAGACGGCCCATAAGGCCGCCCACGACCATGGACGGGACATAGATGCCAGCGGGTACTTTCTGTGCTGAATTAGCATGGTTTTTCCCTCTCTTCAAGTGAACCGCCCAGGGTATAATATACGTACAATACCAAACGTGATAATGGTCAGCAAGCCCTTGATGAGGAAAGCTACCAGTAGGCTTAACAAAATCGGGGGGATTTGATCAACTTCGGTGGGACAGAGCCCAAAGTCGTTGGAATCCTCGTCGTCGTTACAGGGAGAAGCCAGCTTCAGAAGGAGCTTCGCCACCGAAAGCTTGGTAAAGTGGTTCCAGTAGCTCAGGAGTCCGGTGACAGCGGCGACCAACAAAACCTCCAACATGGGATGCGACTTGATGACCTTGATCCGCCTGAACGACTGGGCCCAGTGCTTGGAGGCCTTGATAAACAGCGCGCCTGCGGCGCCACCCAAGACGCCGACAAACATGAAGTTGGCCAACTCGAAGTATGCCCAGTCGGTGACGTATCGAACTTGGAACATGACCACCTTGTGGGTGCCGTACGGATTGAGGAACTTGAGGGTGAGCGCCGCCACGATGCAGCAAAAGAAGGTTCGAAAGAGCGTCTTGGCTGGGAAGAAATAGGACACCTCCTCCAGCCCGAAGAGAACGCCGCCCAGAGGGGCACCGAAAGCGACGGCAACACCGGCCGCCGCTGTGGCCGACAGTACTTCTCGTCGCTTGGCGTCGTTCTGGTCGTACTTGGAAAATAACCGGCAGGCAATGTTGCCGACGCAAGTGGCAATGTGCACAAAGGGGCCCTCCTTTCCAAGACTAAGCCCGGACGCAACGCTGAAAATGAGAGCGACGGATTTGACGATGAGGGTCTTAAGGCCGAGGAAGCCGTGCAAGATGAATCCGCTAAGGATGACACGGACTTCAGCCACGCCGCTGCCTGCAGCCGAGTAATAGATCATGGGCGGCGTGCTGGAGGACTCTTTGGCAAGCCGGTTCGAACTCGAGTTACCGTCGCTCTGGATCTCATCCGCTACGCTGTTGGAAGGCACGCGCTCGGCGGCAAGATCCTCGTCAAATGTCGTCATCCGATAGGCGGACGGGACCACGGTTTTTGTCGTGAGAGTCATAACGCACGAAAGACAAGCCAAAGCAAGGACCAGGACATAGTAAATCGCATATTCGACCCACGCATTACCGAATGCGTCGCCGTTGAGCACCTCGGACCAAGGTCGCCAGTCGTCGCAAAGACCATGAGGGCAGCATTTCTAGAAAAAGAAAATCCAACCCGTTAGTAAACCTCCCCAAGTATGGACTGACGATGTTCCCGGCCCTGACCCCCAAGACTGACTGTTGCCGGCCCCTTCTCCCCCTCCTGCAAAGGACGACAACTCTTACCTGCTCATTGAGATACCAAGCTCTCCCGCAATACCCCTCCTTGAGATCAAAGATGACGCTCTCCGAGACATTAACACCGTAGGCGATTAAGGCGATGATGACACCACAGACGAAACTCAGAATCCAACCCTGGGCGGCGTCGAAAAAGGCGCGAAGGCGGCCACGGAAGTCCTTGCGGCTACGCAACTCCTTGAGCCGGAGCGCATGGGCGATGTTGTCGTGCACCCAGTCTGTAGATGTGAACTGGTCGTACCAAACTCTTTCGTCGCTCAGTGAACCTTTGACTTCGGGCAGGGGGTCTGGGCGATCGGCCAGTGCGTGGATAAGCCGGGAACTCCATGACGGATTTCGACTGTGATGTCTGACACTCCGAATGCTACCTGTGAGGGGGAAGACGAGAGCTGATTAGCGCGGGGTCAAGCTTCGCGGTTGGAACAAGGTGTGCGAGGAACGAGGAAGGGTGCCCCCGTAAAAACAAGACATACCTTGGTAGCTTTGGTTTCTCGGCAGGGTTGTATGCCTCACGGAGCCAGTGTCATGATGGTGCTGGATGCGCGCACGAGATCTTGAGCGCCGTAATAATGGTGATCTTTCGTCTGGCTCGTCGGCCGACTGATGCGACTCTTGGCGCGACGGGATCCTTAAGCGAGTCGGTGAAACAGGCGCGGAGAGCAGGTTGGGGTTTGCGGGTTGCGACATGGTGTCGTGTTCTTGCGGATGCACATTAGACGGGAGGGCCAGGTGCTTCACGAGCTCGGAAAGTCGCCGGGGTTTGGTGGAGGTTGGTCGAAGGTCGGTCTATGGTATTCAACGTCGAGTCGAAGCCGGCAACTCGTAATCAAGGCTTGAAATGGACGTGAGTCTGTAAAGAAGGCAATAATGTCGAGCACAAAGCAGGGAAAACAACTGCTTGTCGGATGTGGATCGCAATTTGGAACAGTTTCGTGGGGGGTACAGAGCGAGTTGGTGACATGTGGCTTGGATCGGGCAAAGAGAGGGCCAGCGAATATCAAATGTCAGAGCATCTCACGAGTGACGTCGTCGGGCTTGACTAAAGATGGTCGAAATACCGGCGATAAAAGGAACAGATTGAACTGCAAGAAAAGAATGTCAGTTGACGAGCGGTGAAACATGCGAACGCGTAAAGCGAAAGGTCGAGGTTACTGACGCGAGGTCGCGTCCTCCAGGATAGCCCGTCCAGCCAGGTTAGGACGACGGATGGGGAGGAAGTAGTACCTAGAGAAAAGAAAGGAGGGAGAGGAGAGGGGGGAGGGCGGAGAAACGAGGGGAGAAAGCCCTTGGTTTCGTACTTTGTGTCCGTAGAAAGCAGGGAAAGGAGAAAGGTGAGGCTATTGGGAGTGGACTCGACGACATCGGCGTTATGACCAAGGTGTACCTACAACGTACCTACCCACATGTATTAGGGGTCAAGGGGCAGGCACTGGGGGTCTCTCCCTTGTCCCCCCGGCACCATCAGCATCCCCGCATGGCCTGAGCGCTCCACTAATAATTCGCTTGGCATAATCCGCTAATTACCACACGGAGTAGGTTTTGTCTTGGATTCGACCTCTACGAACGACTCGGGTGGAAACCAAACCCAACCCCCGACTCGTGAAACTCCACTCACAAGGTCAGGCGCCCGGTTCCCACGAGCTCTTATTGGAATTGGTGTGTTGCTGACACGGGTCGGTGCACCCCCACTCCGACATACGATATGTACAACGACCTACCTACGTTGTACTCAAATAAGATGTCCACGCATCTTGCAACAAGCTTGTTCTTTCGCTCTGTATATAATTGTGTACAACGGTCGACCTCTTTGTGTCTGCGTCTTTTGAATTGCCTTGTTCCCTTGTCGGTGCCCTCTCTCTCTCGTTTAACCAATGGCAAAGACATCGCAAACCTACGTACGCACCATGCCAGCCGTCCCGTTAGATTTGGCCCAGGGAAATCGTGTCAAGCCAAACTCGCCAACCTGCTTTTAACGGCCGGTCTCAACCAGACTCTGTTTCCGTGCGGAGCGGTCTATTCATAGGCTGATATTCTCACCTTCTCTTTTCCTCTATTCGATGATTCTTATGACCTCTAGGCCCTGATAAGCTGCACACTTTATGTCTTGATTATAGCCGACAAGCGAGACTTTCATGGCTAAGTACTCAACGTCTCGATACCGTTCCCGTCGTTTAGGTGGCGCGGCGGTATAATGGGAGGGAAATTACCTTGAACTCGGTTAACCTCAAAGTGACAGTCGGCCCCGTAATAGCAGCCGACATGACACCTCCCCATCGCTATGATATTGGTTATGCTTCATTGGAACTACAATGGTTGCAGGCTGTAAGGAGGCAGAGACGACCGATGAGGTTGGTCACGACCGTCGCTCTACGAAGTATTCGTACGAAGTACGAAGTATCTGTAATGGAAAAGGAAAATATCTGATTGGCTGTAAACATATCGCGGACCCACATGTGCGCACGAGATAAACGCGGTTCGGCACCTGCAAGCGGTTACGCCGGGTGACAACAGTTGGGGATTCGGGGTTGGGTCGTGCGTATGACGTAAGCCGGGCCGGCCCGACTACCTCGCCTCTAGAGCTAATCAAGTACGCGCAGCCGCAGAGGACGCGGGTGTAGGTCAGAGCTTGGACAGAGAATGCTGCCCTGACCAGAACCAGGTCAGAGGTACAGCTGTCAACATGAAGTTTTAAGGCCGCCCGGTCCTGGCACAGGCGATGGCGGAACCGTTCGGAATCGCTGCTGGCGCTTTGGGCATTGCCGGCCTCTTCAACAACTGCATTGACAGTTTCGAGTACGTCCAGCTGGGTCGCCAGTTTGGGCGCGACTATGAGAGATGGCAGCTCCAGCTGGATATAGCGCAGGGACGCTTGGTCGATGGGGCGAGGCGGCCAAAATGCACGACGACGCGCGTTTTAAGGTCGGCGCGCAGACGGACAAGTCGGTTCAACCGGCACAGTCGATCCTTGGGGAAATCGTGCTCCTCTTCGAGTCCTCTTGGAAAAAGTGGATGCGATACGAGCTAGCCGCGGATCAGCAAGATCTGGTGGTGTTCGAGGACAAGGATATGAGGCCGGAGTCGGGCACCGCACAGTCGGCTGAAATACCTCACCCGCCGGAGACAGAGCAGACGAGCTTGTTGAAGAAGACGGCATGGGCGCTGGGCAACGGGAAAAGCTTGGAGAAAATAGCGAGCCAGACTGGCGACTTTGCTGAGAAATTGGAGAAAGCCTTCCCTGCCCAGGCCGCCGTCTGTCAAGCTGGCCGAGATGGAGATGGAAGAGGTGGAGGGCGAAGCCGGCCTGGTGATGCTTAAGGATGCGGCCGAGGAGATCGACACGGCGTTGTCAGACACGGCTCCGCAGAAGGTCGCCGCGATTGCGGGAAGGAACTCCGCCAAGGATATCAGGACAGAAGACCGCAGGGCCCAGGTAGGCAATACATTCACCGAGGCGGCCTTGGATCGACTGCGAAGAACCTATACTTACTTGCATTTGGTCTTTCTAGGTTCTGTTGGTCGAGGGCCGGACAAGATCGGTTCTTCCGGTTTAACTACGAGTATGGACCATTCCTTACTATCAAGTTTTTTAATGACTTACTGGCTGTTGGTTGCTGCTACGCGGGCCAAAGAACCTAGCCCCGGGACGAGGCTATAGGCCCGTACCGGGAATTCTTTTCGGATACGGGAAATATCTACCTAACTCATGGTGATCTCACGCTTCGTAATATAATTATCTCTGGTAAGCAGGGTGCCTATTATATTACCGGTATTATAGACTGGGAACAGGCGGGATGGTACCCGGAGTACTGGGAGTACTATACGCGTCCTATGGCGTCGAATATACCCACGAATAGCGGAGCGACGGTTAGGCCGATAAAGTTATGGAACCGTTTAAGGATGAGTTAACAGCTTTCGCGGAGTATTGCGTGTGGCGTAATCCGTGACCTCAACAACTACCTCTATTGCGTATTAACAAGGATAGCTAGTCGTCGCTCGCAATGACCTCAAAGAATGGGCATGAGGGAGTAGCGAGGCTCTTAATCGACCGAGGCGCGGACTGAATGCGTATGTGGCGGACGTCTAGATACCACTCTTGTGTGCTTTAGGGAACGGTCGCAGTGCGGTAGCGAGGCACCCTAGTGACAGCGCTATGGTGCCGGAAAGTCAAAGGCGAGTAGTTGAGCGGAAGTTTCCCCAGCCCTCCTTTGCCGCAGCCCTGATACCCCAGTCCTCGTCGTTGTGAGAGAACTCGAGTCGTTGGGCAAAGAACTGGCTTGACTGGTGTTCAGACTAATAAAGGGATGGGACTTCGTCTACCTATCACCTTCGTCCCTTGTGCTGAATAATATTCCGATAACCCTTCCGATACAGCCGGCTGCGGAGCTACACTAAGACCTAAGACAGGGGTACATGCTTAGATAATCTGTCTCGCGATACTTAGGTAGGTACTTCGTACATTGTAGGGAACCACCGACCCCGACAGCCAACCATTTCTCACCAAAATCAACGTCATTCGACCTCAACTCGGGGTTCAACTTAGTTCAACCCCTGGTCAACTCTTCAGAGACATCAACACTTGAATTAGTTTCAGCCACATCGTGCTACGTACAACGCTGTGACTCCGTGGAAACTCATTCGGTAGGCTAAAGTCGCGAAGGGGAGGATGCAATCGGCACCGTAGACTCTCTCGTTGTCATTCCGCGCGACGCAAATATTGCGGTTATCATGTCAGGGACGGACAGCAAGAGATTGACGATCCCTAAATTCTCCTCCTTCAAGGCCAAGGCTCCAGCTCCTGACCTCCCATCTGAGTCAGCTACTCCCAACGCGGCAGAGGGTGAGCGCAGCGGTGAACGGCGAAGAGAACGCGATGAAGATGCGCATCGCTCTCGTCGCCACGTCGACCGCGAGAAAGACCGAGACCGAGACCGAGTACGAGAACGAGAACGTGACCGCCACCATCGCAAGCACCATCGCCGACATGACGATGAGCGCTCGTTGAGGCGCCGTTCAGAACACCCTCAACCGTTAGATACCTCGACGTCTTCGGGTGCAGGTAGCAGAGCGTTGGTCAGGCGGGAGGCGAAAACAGAGCCGTCTCAGGTAGCCAGTCCGAGGGATGGCGACGCCCTCTTCGTCGTGGACAACCGCGGCGACCCTATGAATTCGAGGTACCACAGCAATGACCGCTCCAAGGTACCCAACTACCACCGGAGCGGCCGCGGGCGAGTGCTCGGCTCGGACGGCTATCTCAGGACCCACTGGGACGGCACCAGGGAAGAGTTTGCTATCCAACTGCCTGGCGATGGTGGCTCAGCTACGCGAGACAGCCGGTTGTTTCGGTCTAACGTGCGTCGCATACGTCCGAGGCGCATCAAGCCGCTCCGGAACGACGACCAGCCCGTCTTCGAGGAGCTGGACTACGTGCCCCTGAAACCAGCCGTCCGTGGTCGCCTCAACGACGAGTCGATGTCGTCTCGCGAGGTGGAGGAGCACGAGGGGCCCGACTACAGGTCTATAGAGGGGAAAGCCAAGGAGCATGAATTCTCCGACAGCGACCTGGACTATGGATCGGCTGACGATACCGATGCCGTACTCGATAAGGATGATCCCGTCAAGCAGAGGTCTATTGAGCTCGGGCGCCGCGTCAAGGAGCACCCCGAGGATATCCAGGCTTGGCTGGATCTCATCAACCATCAGGATGTGTTGCTGCGGACCGCGGAGGGCAGTGACGGCGAAGCGACAAGGGCAGCGGTATCAAGCTACGCTGAGATTAAACTCTCCATGTACGAATCTGCAATGAAGCATGTCAGAGATTCCGGCCATCGGGAGCAGCTATTACTTGGTACCATGCTGGAAGGGGCAAGAGTCTGGCCAACGTCCAAGCTCGAGCGCCGTTGGAACGAGATGGCTTCCGAGCACCCCGGCAGTTTTGTTCTCTGGAAAGCGAGAATGGATTCCAGGATTTCCAATATTTCCAAGTTCTCGTACCAAGATATCAGGGACATGTATCTCGACCGCCTGCGCAGTGTCCCTAGCCACCCAGCTCATCCGGCCGGTCCGCAGGCCGGGTCACCTACCAGTAACGACCGCACAGCCGTTTATGCCCAGCTGATTTATGTGTTTCTCCGTGCTACACGGTTTGTTTTTGATGCCGGCTATAAGGAGCTTGCCGTGGCCGCCTGGCAGGCACTCTTTGAGCTCAACATCTTTCGGCCTAACACTCTGTACAACTCGCAGCTCTCGGAAGTCCTCGAGTCGTTCAAGGATTTCTGGGAGAACGAGGTGCCCCGTATAGGAGAGGACGGTGCTCTCGGGTGGGCGCACTTTGTAGAGGCCGGAGGAGTTGTTGAGTCTCCAGATCCCCAGGCCCATGATACTTCCGTAGCCAGTTCTCGGGATGTCTACAAGTCATGGGGACTAACGGAACAGCTACGAGGCATAGACTCGAGGCAACCTGCACGGTCCTTGGATGAAGGGACTGAGGATGACCCCTATCGGGTCATCATGTTCTCCGACATTGAGGGCTTCCTCTTCGTCATACCTGGAGATCTGCTGCCTTCAATCCGGCGCCAGCTCGTGGATGCATTCCTCCTCTTCTGCCACTTGCCACCGACTCAACGGACCGACCCGTGGACTAGAGAGGCAGCCGCCGATCCGCTCATCTTGGGCGGCATGAAGAGCTTTGAGGGAGAACTGTACCAAAAGCCAGTAGAGACGCCTCGAGAGGATGATGAGGTATCAACAAGGCTACCCAACTTTGGCCAAGACAGTCACCATCTAGCACCGTCATTAGATGTCCTGTTCCCAGGGCAGACTTGGTTTCAGTACCTGAGTGGTTGGCCCACCACGGGGAAGGACATGGATGGCCCGGTCAAGCTCGCATTCGTCCTCGAGGTCTTGCGACAGCTGCTACACTTGACCAGATTCGAAGACATGGCGGCGTACTACCTCGCTTTAGAGCGGGTTAGCGATCCTGGCACCGTCAAGAAGCGAGCCAAATCGCTCCTGAGACAGTTCTCATCCAACATAGGCCTTTACGTAGCGTATGCGCTCGCGGAGTGGGCGAGCGGAAACGTCAATGTGGCACGGCAAGTCCTTGCATCCGCGAAGGGACTGGTTCAAGTACGTTGAGTCTTATCTGACGCATCCACGAGTTGTGGGACACTGGCTAACGGGCTTAGATGACATCCGGCGAGCATGTGGACAAGCTGGCGCTTTGGATAGCATGGGCTTGGATCGAGCTTGAAGCTGGCGACAAAGCCAAAGCAGTGTTATATCTCTGTGCCGCAACGAACCCCTCGCTCTGTGACGTGGCAGATGCCGCTACGGTGACTCCCCACCACTTGCTAAGTGCCCGGCAAACACTCTCCGGGGATCTCGGGTGCCTCATCTCCACCTCACAACTCGACGCCGCCGCAGTCTCGAACGCAGAAATGCTGGCTATGCTGGAATACCTCACGCTGCCGGGCGGCTCGGAGTCCACCTCGGTCGCGCAAGGAAACATCACAGCAGCAATGGACCGGATATGGATGGTCTCGGAGGCATTATGCAAGCGCGGTCGAAGCGAAACCGAGGCACACGAGAGGATTTTGCAAGCAGGGGCGAGGCTCCTCTACCTGCATGCAAGTCGAGGGTATGCGCCGCCTTGAAATCATTGGTTATGTCGGTCCCCCGAGCATTCTACTAATCACGGGTCGGTTTTACAGGCCGTTTCGAAGCGCATATCTGCGCGAACATCTCGCGAGATGCATCGACTTCTTCCCCCGCAACACCATCTTTTTAACGCTCTTCACCTGGGCGTCCCCGAGTTTCGGAATCGACGACCCAGCGAGAAACATGTTGCGCAACACGTCCCTTACAGGCGGAAACGACTGCGTCACCAACCGGGTCTTTGCCATCAGGTACGAGCTGCAGCGTGACAACGCTCACTCGGCCCGTGCAGCGTTTGAGCATGCTATGGAGAGCCCCGCATGTCGGACGAACAGCGCGCTGTGGCGCTGCTACATCCGCTTTTGCTATGCGTCGAAGGAACACCGGGGCAAGGCGAAGGATGTCTTCTTCAGAGGCGTGTCACACTGTCCGTGGTCTAAGGAGCTGGCGATGGAGGCGTTCACGACGCTGGTCAAGGTGATGGACGAATTCGAGCTTCGTTCAGTGTTTGACACCATGGCTTCGAAGGGTATGAGGATTCATGTCGACTTGGAGGAGTTTGTGGCAGCGCAGGGGCGGACAGACTGATATCTCGATGCGGCGGATGGTCGGATATCATGATGCTATAAGTTAATGTACCACTATAAATAACTGTGTAGAATACGGCGCTGCTCATGATTTCAGGCACGACGCTCTCGAAGAGTATTTTGGCATTCCCTTGCCTCTTAGGCAGGGAAAGAAGAGTCAGAGTGGCAATGTAATAGCAATGGAATGTGACTGAGTCATCGGGCCGGACTGGATACCGAAAGAGTCATGATGACAGAGCTTTCGCAACCAGGTACTGAGAGAAGCGTTTGGCCCCACCAAGACACCAGTTCAACGGTTCCATTGGCTCTTCTATTTCCCGGCTTTTCCAAGCTCACCCCGCTTAAAACTTCCTTCTGGCCCTCTGGAACGACATGCGAATAGAATCGCCAACCCGTGATATCAGCCTTGCTTCAACACCGAAAATTTCCCTTTGAGCAAGACCACCGAATTTAGACCACCATCCCATTATCCTTACATTCCACCACACATCATCCGCTTTCGAGAGTCCACTCATCATGGCGGTCCGAGCCCAATTTGAGAACTCAAACGAGTACGTCTGAGCAGAACCCCGCCAAACCCCGCCATGCAGAGTTGCTCTCTCGACACACAATTTCCGAAGCCTCCCCTTCTTGTGCGCTGACCACGTCGCGTTTTGCTTTGCGCTATAGGGTCGGTGTTTTTGCGACACTCACAAATTCCTACGCCCTCACTGCCATCGGTGCCAGCGAGAACTTTTACAGGTACGGCGTCATTCCGTCTCGTCTTGGCTACATGAAGCAGGCGGCCACTATGCGAACGAGAGAAATCTTGGAGTGCTGACAAAGACATTGCAGTGTGTTCGAGGCTGAACTACAAGATGTGATCCCCATCTGCCGGACAACCATTGCCGGCACGAGAATCATCGGACGTCTCACAGCAGGGTAGGGTTTCCCTTCCCACCCCATCCCACCAGACCCCGAACACCCCGTCTGTATTCCAAACAAGCGGCCAGTAGTATCGAGACTGACAACCAGAAAAGCAACCGGAAGGGCCTCCTCGTACCGACAACGACAAGCGACCAGGAGCTGCAGCACCTACGCAACAGCTTACCGGACGAGGTCCGGATACAGCGGATAGAGGAGCGTCTCTCGGCGCTCGGCAACGTCATCGTCACCAACGACCACATCGCCCTGATCCACCCGGACCTGGAGCGCGAGACGGAGGAGATCATCGCCGACGTGCTCGGCGTCGAGGTGTTCCGGCAGACCATCGCCGACAACGTGCTAGTGGGGTCGTACATGTCGCTCTCCAACCAGGGCGGCCTCGTGCACCCCAAGACGTCGATACAGGACCAGGACGAGCTGAGCAGCCTGCTGCAGGTGCCGCTCGTCGCTGGCAGCGTCAACCGCGGCAGCAGTGTCGTCGGCGCCGGCATGGTCGTCAACGACTGGATGGCCGTCACCGGCCTGGATACCACGGCCACCGAGCTGAGCGTCATTGAGAGCGTCTTCCGGTTAGGCGAGGGGATGGGTCCCAGCAATATCAACACGACTATGAAGGATACTATGGTGGAATCTTTCTACTAGACATCTTGTTTGCTTCTTCTCTTTCTATTCTTTGGTAGGAAGAAGAGAGGAGAGGAACAGAGCGAGTCGGACGGACCGGCGCAAAGTGTATAATGGGGAGGAAGTAAAGAGTGGCTGATATGGCATGCCAAAGCATCGATGCGGCGGGTTGGCAATGGCTTGGGAATTCGGATTTACCCAAGTAGGGTCCTCCATGGATTCTGTGTAACCTGGATACGGAGGAATTCACTATGCCGATGGCATTGTTGTGGCCTTGCTTGACGCAGCCAACTTTCTCGACCTCCCCAGTTCCAGCGGCATGGCCTCTTTTTCGATGAAAACCACGCCATCTTTGCCCTCCCAATAACCATCTTATACCAGACACTATATTACTAAATTCTCGTCCCAGTTCTCTGTCTGTCGCATGTGGGGATGTTGGAGTTCAGCGGCGCATTAAAGTACGATCCTACCAGGTTCCCCTGCGGAACAGTTTCTGGGCCGCAGCACCTCCTCGAGGGTACCGTGACCCCGTTTTCTGCTCCTGTACCGCCTGAGGAGGAAGAGAATGGTTGCATTGATAAGTTCGGTGACACTTGTGCGGAATGGAATCGAAACAGTAAGGGATTTGTGTGCTTTGATACCCTAGAGCAAACTTCCAGAATGCGGACGACCGGGCGAAGTGATGATAGCGTTAATGTCGCCAACTACAACATCGTGACCCCTGGACGGGCTAGAAGCATCCGAATCGTCACGTGACTAAAATCTAGTGTAGGTATCGGAAAACGGCATTGGGACCGAGTCAACCGGCTGATTGACGACACTCGATTCACTCGGTACTAAAACAAACAAACAAACAATAAAAAGAAAAAAAAAAACCAGCCATTCCATTCACTTGCCAGACAGGGAACCGGTCCTTCCATTTTGCTGCATGGATACACGTCATCCGTTCCAAGTCGTCCTATCGCGTTCTTCGCCGTACCGCACCCAAGCCCAAGCTACATACTCCGTATATTCTTCAGGCTCCGAGGTCAACTTCCTATCGAGCTCTCGTACGGATGATGCATCGGTAGAAAATTCATATCCATTCCCGCGTTCTGGGGTCTCACCACTTCGTCTCTCGGGTCTATCTGTACGCCATGCCATGCCTTGTGATCCTCGAACCTCGGATCAAAACAATCGAAGAGACCTTGTGCTTGTGGCCCAAGTTGATCGGCAACCCCTGACGGGGAGAATTCCTCGGACACGAACCACCACCGCCCTAATTGCAGAGTCGAATAAGTCTGTCAACAACCTGTTCATCCCCCGCACAAACACAACGACCCCGCTAGATCGATCGACGTAGTGCCACTCTTGGCACCTTTTCCGGAACGTCGGCGTCGCACATCCCTCCCGCCCAGCCGCATGAAACACGAAGCCTTAATTTAGCACATCGACATCATGCTAAGCTCCTCCCATTCCAATTCCACCCCCGACGCCTCCCCGCGGTCTGGACATACTGTCGTCTCCTTACCTCAACACTCTCCACTCGGAAGATTCGAGGACAATCAAATTCTCCAAACACCCGGTTCCACCTACACATCTCGGATGCCATCACGGTTACGCTCTCCAGCCGGCGAGCCCCAACGTCGACTATCCCCGGCCGCAACACCGGACCACGGGGCATCTCGCCCCATGTCATTCGGGGACAGCTCCCTCCATGCCGTCCCAACCTCCCTCCAACGGCACTTCCACCACCAGCGCAACCAATCGAGCTCAGAGCTACATCCTCTCGCGACCTCCTCTTCCCCTTCTACTGGCCATAGGAGGCTCCGACCGCATTCTGTCGATATGCCTTTTACCGGAGACAATAGGACCGCGCGTACCCCCGAAGCCGCTTCGCGAGGTATGCTAACTGGGTGGCTCCCAGGGTCCCCATCCTCGACCGACGTCGACGGGTCCATCCCACTATCGAGAAACTCGACCGTTTCACCATCTGGGCTTGGCCGGATTGGCAAAAAGACCCCAACCACTTCGAGACAGACACATAGCGGCAGGAACTCTCCGTCCCCGAGTCCATCGCGCTTCGCCTTCCTCTCTTCCCTATCTTCCCTCACCAAATCAGCCCCACCGCCGGCCGAGTACGACGAGCAAAGTGACCAAGACGGTCTTCTCAACCTGAACATTGACGAAGCGCTCTTCCCGGAGATCTCTTCGCCCACAGGGCCCCGCGATCCTTTCTCCCCGGCGGCGTTCAAGAATCTAGAAGCGACGGCCACTGCTCTCCTGACCAAGTTCCAGGCTGCCTACCGCCAACAGAGCACGACTCTGCGGGTGTTCCGTTCCGAGCGCGAGGCCCAGGCCGATGAGATGGAAGAGATGGAGACGAGGACAAGGCACCTGAAGCTTCAGCTAGAAGACATGGGTCGCCAGGCACTGGAGCGGGAACAAGAGATGAAAGCCCTCCGGGCGGCTCTGGAAAAGGAGAGAACGGCCAACCGCGAAGGCCTCGCGCCCGCCGCACCCGTCGCCTCGGACGGCTCCACCATCGTCTCCGAGGACCTGGGCGTCGAAGAGGACCAGGACGGCCAGAGGTGGAGCAAAACCGGCAGCAGCAGCCTCGAGGAGACCGACGAGGAGAGCATCTGCGGCTCCCCCAGCGTATTCTCCAGGTCAAGGAGCCCTACCAACCCCACAGCCCCAGGCGGTGGACCGGAGGCTGGTGCTGGTGCGGGCGCAGCGGCGGGGGTCCCCGCTGATCTCGCCACCCAGCGGCAGCGCGCGAGGGGCGCGACGACAACGTCCCAGCCGCGGGCCGTGTCGCGGACCCCCCAAGCACAACCGCAGCCGCCGATCAGCGCGTTCCAGAAGCTCGTGAGGGGGATTACCGCAGCAGAGGGGTCGGGGAACCGAGGCCCCGCGACGTGTCGCAACTGCGAGGGCCTCAGCGAGCGGGCCGCCTGGGACACTGTCAGCCTGCTGCGTGAGGAGAACAGGACTCTCAAGACTAGAGTTGCCGAGCTGGAATCTTGTGTCGAAGGAGCATTGGATGTGGTGAATGGCCTGGCGATTCCACGAGCGTCTTAGGCAGGTTGTTTCTTTTGGGTCTGTTTATTTTATCTTTGTTTTGGGTTCTTTGTATACCTCCCGTATTTCTTTTCTTTCATTTCTTCTGTCGGATGACATAAAATACGCATGGCTCGGCGCCACCGATATTGGGGACATTACCACAGATGACGAACATAGACTGCGACGACGACGACAGAGACAACAGAAATTGTCTTGTCATCAGAATGAAGCCGGCTTCCGGGTTTGGGAGGGGCTAGCATGGGACTCGGCGTCTAGGATGGGGTTTGGCGGTTCGAGACTTTGAGCTCTGTTCGATAGCCGGCCACTGGACTGGCCAACACCCATATATACAACACAATAACATACCATCACCATTGTCTTAAAGCTTCGTGAAGAATCTCGACAATATGTTGTTTTCAAGTTGGCGCTATATTTGATAGGCGAGGTGTGCACAATGTATTGATCTTCACGCCCAGTATCTCGAATCTTCTCTTCCACTTCGTCACTGGTTTGCGTCCATCGGGTGGGAAGGGAGGCATGCCATGTCCGCGACAAAAGAAAAACGTTTCGATTCTCTCTCCCGGAGATGATCCCTCTGGTCTCTCTAACGGGTATATGTACAACCAGGCCAATCGTACCATTTGCCGTTTCCCAATTCTATACCCCCCACCATATCCCTCCATCTGACCTCCCCAACACATATCGTCGGCTTTCCTTAGTGTTGATCCTTGCCATGGCTATCCCCATCGTTCAGGAAGAAGTGCTCGTACGCGCAGTAGCCGGCGAAAGCCACGGTGGCAATTCCCAGGCCAGGGAAGCCCGCCTTGAAGCGGTTCCAGCGGGTGAAGCGGCCGGAGTATCGCCATGCCTCTCTGTAGTGGGGGGACAGTCAGCGGGAAAGCTATCCATATCCACACGAGCACAAAACAGGCAAACGGGATTCCCGACTCACGCTCTCTCCCACGGGTCGTAACGGGGCTGGCCAGTGGCTGCCTTCAGGGCACGCATGTCGAAGCCGGTGATGTTGGGCCTTTCGCCCTTGGCGGCGAGACGTAGCCTGGAGCGTCGAACAAGTCAGTATGGTCATTCGTTTCGGTGGCCAGGAACTTCAATCGAGTTTGTACCTGGTTGGTTGCATCTTTGAAGTTGTGATGGTTTCTCAATGCCGGCCAGTGATCGATCGTCCAGATGGAAGGGTGATCTCGAAAGTCGTCCGGGTCGACCAAGACGCTCGGGAGTATCGTTCGTCCGTAGCCGCAAGAGCATCCAGCCTTGGGCAACACTCGTGACTAAGCCACTTATATAAGTATCCGTACTTTTAGAATACCAAGTAGCTGCTAAGTACATAATACTCCGTATAGTGATACTTTAGCGGTGTGCATAGCGTAAGGTTTTATTGGGTCTTACGCTCGGACCAGCCACTTGTTACGTGGTGGGAGTCGATGATCCCAGCATCAACCACCTCGGAGCACAAGTCACGTTTCCTTTCATCGCTCACCTTCGCCACCAGAAAGCGAAATTCCCGATTCCACCACGATCGTGTGCAACCACTCCGTACCATCACCTCGACCAAACCATTTACCTGGTAACTGCGAGCCGGAACAGAACATATCAACCGTCCCATCTCAATTAGTTTTGACCTTGTAGCTGTGCCCGCTGCCAAATTCATTACTACCAACTACAGTACCTACCTAACATTCCCCCCCCAAGGCCGGCATCGCACCCCATCCGCTTCGTCCACTTTCCACGGTCGAGGGGAGAAAAAAAAGGAAAACACCGCCGGACCATCGCTGTCACCAATGCAGGGCAGAGGGCACTCCCACCCCCCTCCCAATTCGATCCAATACTGGAACAGAGCACGTTAGAGACCTGGTTCCTCTGGGTCTCGTCGCCCCCGCTATCCACTCGAGTTCAACCGCGTTCCCTTCGCCGACTACTATCACCTAGAACCTCATAGGCGCCCCCGACCTGGCATGCCGCCTCCGCTGCCTAGGTTCCCCAGTGGGCCTAATAATATACCGCCCTACCACCAACAGTTCTCCGCCCACGCCCAAGGACATGGTGCCGCCCATGGCCCTCCCTTGGGTACCAACCCTTCCTACCTCAACGCCAGTTCCCAGATCAACCCTTTCTCCGCCAACAACAATGTCCTCGGTGTCGCTGCCGGTCTGAACGCAGCTGGATTTGGCGTCGGTGTCGGTGTCGGCGTCGGCGACGCGACCGGCCTAGGCAGCCATGCCGCGCGCATGGGTTTTCAGACAGCTGGTCTCCACCAGCAACAGCAGCAACACGGTCAACCGCAACACAACTTCGCTGCCGACCACGGTGGCCCCAACATCCGCTCCGGACACAATAAGGGCAGAATACGAGAGGTGTGGAAGCATAATCTTCACGAAGAAATGGCCGTGTTACGAGACCTGGTGGACAAGTATCCCTACATCGCCATGGTGAGCAAAAAACCTTCTGTGCACACACATACACGCCACAGCCGCTGGGTGGCCGCACCGTCCTGGCTGACTTGTTCCGCCTGTTAACCTTTGCCCCCGAACGTGTTAGGACACCGAATTCCCGGGTATCGTGTCGCGGCCGATGGGCGGATTCAGAGGGAAGAGCGATTACCACTACCAATGCCTGCGGACAAACGTCGACATGCTCAAGGTCATCCAGATCGGCCTAGCACTGTTCAACGAAGATGGCGAGACTCCGCCCGCGCGACCGAATTCTGGCGACGCCGCACACGCCGCCATGGCCGGCCGGCGCATGGCCCAACAAGGACCGTTCCCTTGCGCGTGGCAGTTCAACTTCAAGTTCTCCCTCAAGGACGACATGTACAACGAAAAGTCGATCGAGTCGCTCCAGACGGCCGGCATCGACTTCAACCTCCTAGAACGCGACGGCATCGACCCGCACGAATTCGCCAGCTTATTGATCCCCTCGGGCCTGGTCTGTTTCGAGAACGTCAGGTGGATCTCCTTCCACGGCGGCTACGACTTTGGCTACCTAACCAAGCTCCTGTTCTGCCAACCCCTTCCGAGTGACGAAGTCGACTTTGATAGGATCATGAAGCTCTACTTCCCCTCGACCTACGACGTCAAACATCTCATGAAGCACGCCATCAAGCTCCACAACTCGGGCCTGCTGACCCCCAACGATTCCACCACGGCCGAGATTCTGCAAAAGTTTGAGCACAAGTCCGGCCTCGAGAGCATCGCCGAGACCCTCAAGGTTAAGCGCGTCGGGGCCGCGCATCAGGCCGGCTCCGACTCGCTCATCACGGGCAAGGTCTTCTTCCAGATGCGCGAGAGGATCTTCAACGGCGACATTGCCGAGGACCACCTCGGCAGGGTCTGGGGCCTGGGGATCCCCGACGGCGGCCTGCTCATGGGTCACATGCTTTCCAACCAGCAGCAGCAAGGGGGAGCCAGCGGCAACAATTCGTCCGGGAACCCTCAGGAACAGACACCCGGGCAGGGCACGTCCAGTACGTCCAACTCGCACAACGGCAACGGATCCGGCCAGCAGAACGGCGTTCCTAGCACTCCCAACACGGCCAGCGTCGGGCTCGCGAGCACGCCGGCCGCGCAGTCCCATAGCACCAACGGCTTTAACACGGGCCCCGTGACCCCCGGTGGCGGCGGAGGTGTCTTTGGCAGCTTCGCCTTTGGTGGCGGCAGTCGCTGAAGAGCACCGACAGCCTGCTGGCATCAGCTGATCGTTCCTCAAAACCAACCCAGGGGGGGTTTGATGCTTTCCACAACTCTGGAGGAACGACATGGTTGGCGTGGCTCGGCGGGCGGGAACGGGCATCTTAGGAGGCTATGCAAGGACTCTCTTACGGAATCATGAGGTCAAGGACGGACTTATAGGGCGGCGTCTTGTTATCTGGGCATCTCTGATGTGTGTCGGCCGGCGTATCACCATCCCAGCGGTCTTAACCCAGGCGCTGGCCCCTGTAGGCAGAGGCCAATGCTACCTTGGGGCTAGGGAAGGGGTTAAAGGTTTCGGCGGAAGGAAGAATATGCGCTTTGTTTTTTTGTGTGAGGACCCTACCGACTTGACCCATCTCCCGGGAAAAGGTCCAACTGACCGGCATGCGTTCTCCTCTTGTACTGTATTGTGGAATACTCTAGACTAGCCTGGGACCGAAACGGGGAATGGGGGTTTTTACGTAGGTGGGATTCGGCACATGCGGTAGTTAGGTACTATTATTTGGTCTCTTGCTGCGTCCCAACGGTTCTGTGTCTCGGTATCTTGCATCCACGCATGCCCTGTCGTGTAGGTACTTCGAGGGAGATAATATGGCATCTCAGGTCGTGGTGGTGCATAAGAGCAGAGAGCGCAAGTGTTCTGCATGTCCATTTAAGGCTGTTCCAGGTGACTTTGGGGTACTACCTAATAGCCAAAACGGTCTGTACATATTCATTGCTTGATCCGAATACTCCGAGGCATCCAAACAGTATTATCATTTACTCGTAAAAAGCCAAAGCCCCAAACGCCCATCGTTTTCCCTTCTTACTCCATGCCTGACCAAAAGGATCGGATGCAGCGGGTATACCCATTGTGTAGGTGGCCCACTGGGTACTCATACACATATAGCGGGCAAAAACGAAAAGAAAATGCACATTCACTATGCCGGGGTCGCTGTAGCCCTGTGAGCAGCATAGGCAGTGTTAAGTGATGAAGACTTTCTTCAGCTCGTCGGCGCGGAACACCTCACCCGTCCTCAGATCGCGGACGGACTCGGTGGGCTGCAAGCCAGACTGGATGGCATAATTCACCAAACGATCGAGTCCGAAGGCGTTGCCATTGGGAAGTAAAAGGAGGTCCGAGTCGACGTAGCTCTTGGTGTGATGGGCGTAGGGCACATTGCGAGCGAGCTCGTTCAGCTCGGTGGAGCAGATCGGACAGCCGGAAGCGGGGCTGGAGACTGCCGCTTGAGCAGGGAGGGGCTTCGGCCTGGGTGCCCTTGTCAGCTCGTCGAGGCCGGGGTGGCCGCGCCGCTGACCGTGGCGAGGATGGGAAGGATCCCGGGTGCTGGGAGGCTCGGCCGGAGAGTCGGTCGGGTCGTGCTCGGACGTGGTAGCGTCTGTAGACGTAGCATTATCCGTGGACGAGGGGATCGGGTGGCAGGCGGGGGTCTTGAGGGCAGAGAGGCCGGATGAGAGGGCTATGTGAAGGAGCGGTATGGAAGGAAGCG
This sequence comes from Sodiomyces alcalophilus JCM 7366, assembly GCF_042370955.1. Lineage (NCBI taxonomy): Eukaryota > Fungi > Ascomycota > Sordariomycetes > Glomerellales > Plectosphaerellaceae > Sodiomyces > Sodiomyces alcalophilus. Next base: position 2,166,800 of record NW_027263538.1, read on the forward strand.
AGAGGAGCTGGTTGTGGGTCTTGGCGAAGAGATCTGCGAGTGAGTTCCAGCGATCTGGGCTGTAGAGTTCTCCGTATGCCGTGTTGGCCACGGCGGCGTTGGGCGGGTATGCTAGTAGACCGAAGGCCTTGCGGAGCTCTTCTGGGTAGGTGCCTTTGTAGGGGACAAGATACTTCTTCGCATGAGCGATGGCCTCGAGTAATCTTGGCTGTGACTGTGTCCGTACGAGTTCGATGTATTGTTGGAAGCGGAGCATGAATTCGAGGTTGCTCTGTGGAGGAGAGGCGGCGTCAGTTGCCAGTGCTACGAGGCCAGGCTAGGGAAGCCGTCACAGCCATGTGACGCGGAGGAAAAAGGCGACAAATAAGGAATACATACGTCCATCTTTCGCAGTTCCTTCTTGTGTTCCTGACACCAAGAAAGGGCCTCGACCACGCTGCCGCCACGCAGGGCATCCCTGATCTTGTTCATATGGACGAACGTCTGGACGTCGACCAGGTCGTCCATGCCTTTCTCGTTGGCAAGGGTTTGGGCCGTGTCGGCGCAACCGTGGCGGAGGAGGTAGTCGACGAGGAGCCGGTCGAGACGCTTTCGACTCCATCGCTCGTAGTCGACGTCGTTGTAGGTATTCATGGTATAGAGCTCGTTGAGGTGGGCAATACGCGCGGACGATTGGTGGTAAAGGCGGGCCTCTTCGTCAGCGTGGGCGGTGAGCTTCCGTTTCACGCCACGCATTTTGGCGATCATGGTGTCGAGGTTCTTGAGAACATGCTCCGGGGTGGCACGGCCATTGACAGAAGCAGTGGCTGTCTCTTTGAGGAGGTGCTTGATCGAGGTGCTCTCCTTTTCGATGGTGAAATGGGCTGCGCGGAAGTTGTTCCGCAGCAGCTCATAGGGAAGGCGGAGTAGTGGTTGGTCCTGGGTTCGGAGAAGACGAGTCCTTTAGCATGATTGCCCTCGAGGTAAAGTCACGGCTGAGAAGGTAGACGTAGGGGGGGAAAGACGGGTAACGGGTCATTCGCCTTACAAGGTGGACATGGTCCTGGTGTTTGATGGTGGAGTGCTCGTGGTCACCCATTGTCACTCTTGAGCAGCTGCACCGGCGGCAGGCAGCCTAAGAATGGTGATAAGAGGTCGGGCTGCGCAGATGATGTGATTTAACAATACAGAGGCCGAACGAACTTGAAATGGGCAAGATGGATTGTCACGCGAGTGTTGGCGAAGCGGAGATGACAAAGTCTTCTCAGACTGTAGCGTAATATACAGTAGGTGTAGGAGGAGGAAGGTCAAGCTCTGGCCCACTAACATGCTTTGGCCGCTGATAAGAGGACCTACACAGTGAAGTACGTCAGGGCCTTTCCGGTGGGGCATCGGCGTACCGTACCGGTACCTGTATCACTTGCCGTATAATCCGTATACACTCTATAGGTATCCGTAGAATCCTCACCATCTATCGATGCACCGAATCCCTTTACTCGGTCTAGTTTCTCCCCCAGAACTATTATTCGAACTCAGATACTAAGGTAGAGCTGTTCTCATATGCGCAACGTAAAGTAGGAGTTACATACGTTTATTCAATGATTAGCTGATTAAGTGGGGCTGTCTTAAACGAAGCCAGTCAAGTGATCCTCCCTTTCCTTATGGTGGTGTCAGGTGATCCCTCATAGTCGTTCCTTATCAGCGAGGTTGTATACGAATAAGAGTTTGGAGACGAGGCACCCTCGCCGGCCTTGAACTTGGAACCGATTACCAACTTAGATTGATCTGATTCTGTACCTGCCTGTATTGAGACGGAAATACAAACTTACATGTCTGGGGGAAGGATAGACAAGTACTTCGTATCTGTTCAGCAACGTTACGATTTACTACCTAATACCTAAGGGAGCAAACCTCTAAGTTTATTACCTTACCACTTGAAAACTCTCAATGTCGCTTTCTATACGATTATTAAGCCGTGTTGTCTTCATCTGTTCAGCATCCTGCAATGGATGGCTCATATTCTATATTCTGATTGGACCGGGGCACTTCGCGTAAGTATACACACACAGCCTTAGTAAAAGTGAGGGGCCATGAGTATCATATACTGACGCTGATTGGGCCTTTCTCAGTAGCCTCCTCCTCTGCCTGAGGCTACATTACTCTCTCCACTTTTATTAAGCTCAAAGTACATTGGTACTTCTGGAGTAACAAAGTTTAGGTGGCGCAAAAGTTGATCTGCCCTGATTATTTATGTCCAGTCTCACCCACTTTTGCACGTGCCTTTCTTTAGACTTACCTCGTGACCTCGCATTCATCCCCATTTCCCCGTCCCCCAGCTTGTCGCGTCGAGCTGGAAGGAAATACTGTACTTCGAGTTCCTGCTTCCACCGAAGCAACAAATCTAGCTGGCAGCATATCTAGAACGTGCAGCCTTCCTGCATCTTCTTCGACTTCTTCCCCTCCGGCAACGCTTTTCCCCTGTCAAGTGGAAAAATCACGATAGAACGCCAACCAATACTGGCTCCCTCTCTACTTTGGTTACGGCTACTTTATCCAGGCTTCAGACGCGCAACGCGATATCACGAGATCTCTACACTAGTAGCTTTACCCGCTCTCTCACGTGCATCGTGATCTCCATCCTCGTCACGTCACGCCAGGAAGCACATGATCTGAAAGGTATGTTGGTTTCCCGGCTCTTCATCACATCCCCTGCATCTATCGTCATCGGATCGTCTCTTTTTATTCTATTTTTATTTCTTCTCCCAAGAATCCCGACATCAGATAATGCCATCGCCAAATTGCTTCAATTCCTTTTGGTCAAGCGACCTGAACTTGGCCATCCCATCGAATGCATCGAATGCTTGGTGCTGTCACATCCATCATGCATCATTACCCAAGCCATCCATCCCATCGTCACATCAATCAATCGTCCCAAGGTTGCTGCAATGACGGCTAGCCTAGTCACCAGAAGACCATTTCGTTTCCTTCATTTCCTCAAGGCCCCTTCCCTTCTCTAGCATGTCTTCGGAAGATTACGCGTTTGGCCATCGTGCCTTTCGTCTCCTATGAACCTACTCCCCTGAGCTCTCATTTGAAGCCTGACAAAATCGTCTTTTGCTACCATGCGATAGTCAGAAGGCAAGTGCCTGGCTTCTGGGCCTTGTGAAATCCGAGCAGTCAACAAGCTGATTGCGTGTTTGTGACACCACTACTCTCTCTCTCTCTGTGGCTGGCGTCAGGACAAGACGACATCAGCAAATGCTTGCTCCCAAGGGCATACTAGCCATTTTATTGAGCATCAAGCATCTCACACGTTTGCTCTCAGATTGTATTGATGTGTTACTAACCCAGTTCATAGGGATACTTGAATCCTTCTTTCCCAGCACCGTTTGTTAAGCTTACATCATCTCGTTGAGATACAATACTAGCCATGGCCGACGAGCACCCTGACCTCTCAGCTCTGGCTCAAGCCCCAGCAGCTCCCGAGGCCCCCGGCTCTCCGGGCACCAAGCGTAAGCGCTCCATTTCTGAGCATGAAAGTCCCGGACGGGCCAAGAAGAACGGTGCTCCCCACGCCGTCATGTCGGCCTCGGAGGTTGATACCGCCGCCTTTATCGAGAACGCCGTCGAGGCTGCAAATGCAGCCGCTGCCGCTAATGGTGTCAACGTTGCCGACCTCAACGCTCTCCAGCAAGCCACGGCTGCCGAGCATTCCGAAGCCGCAGATCCAGCCAACGCCTCCAGCACCGCTGCCGCGGCCCTGGGATCAATGTACCCCAGCATCCACATCCCTCCCAGCACGGAAGAGCAATTCGCCGCGCAGGCCGCCAACGAGGGCAACCACCCCCAAGATGCGTTCCAGCAGAATGTGACCCAGCCAGGCGGCATGATGGATGCCCCTGCCATGACCGACAATTCCCCCGGCCCCGGTGCCAACGGATTGCAGCCTCACCAGCCTCACCAGGCCTACCAGGCTCAGCATCAAGCCGCTCATCAAGCCCCGCATCAGGTTCCTCATCAGGCCCCTCACCAGGCCCCCCATCAGGCTCCTCATCAGACCCATCAGGCTCCCCATCAGGCTCAGCATCAGGCGCCCCATCAGGTGCCCCATCAGGCCCATCAGGCCCCTCATCAAGCCCATCAGGCTCCCCATCAGACCCATTCGCCTCACCAGGCTCACCAGGCCCACCCACCTCATCAGGCTCATCCATCTCATCAAGCGCACCAACCTCACCCAACTCTCCCGGCGCACCAGCCCCACCAACCCCACCAGCCCCAACAACAGGCACCGGCGCCCCGACAGCAATCCAGGTATTCCACCGGTTCTGCGGGCTCGCAGCCTAAGCCCAAGCCAGATGTTGGTTCGGAAGAGTGGCATAAGATGCGCAAAGATAATCACAAAGAAGGTGAGTACAGAGCCCCGTTGTAGAGTGGGATTGGTTCCATACGTAGAACCACATGCTGACACATATTTCCAGTCGAGCGCCGACGTCGCGAGACGATCAACGAAGGTATTAACGAACTGGCCAAGATTGTCCCGAACTGCGAAAAGAACAAGGGCTCCATCCTCCAGCGCGCTGTCGCCTTCATTAATCAGCTGAAGGAGAACGAGGCGCAAAACCTGGAGAAATGGACTCTGGAGAAACTCTTGACTGAGCAAGCCATTGCCGAACTGAGTGCGTCCAATGACAAGCTTAAGCAAGAATGCGAGCGTCTGTACAAGGAACTAGAGACGTGGAAACGTATCGCCCAGAACGCAGGTCTCTCTTTGCCTCAGCAGAACAAAGACGAACCTGCCACGACCTAAGAGGTCCCGTCCGAAGAATCGCAGCCTGCATACTACTAGACGTCTAGTCCACACGCCCAGAAACATTACTTTTGCTCAAGCCCAATCAGTCTAGGGTTGCCATTTCGTCTCATGCTCGGACTCGGTCCCAAACTGAATCCCAACGGGGACCGACCCAGCCTCTGTCTTCGGCACAAGCCTCGTCCACTCAGATTAAGCAAAAGTTCACCATGCTTGCAGATTCAGTATTGGTTGCGTCATGTATCTTCCTCTCCAGCTCGATTCAGCCGGCAAAGCGGGTCTCAATTCGCACATAACGACGACCCCTACGTCAGAGCGCGCATCGCTCGGAGGCGCGGCCGCAGGTTGAGGTGAAAGGAGGCCATTCACTCTCTTCTTGATAGCCGGTGCAACCCACGATCAACACGGCACAAGGAGTCCAACAACCTATCCATTTGATGGAGGTCCGCCCACGGACAAGAAAGAAAAGAAAACAAATACAGACCTCGCCTTGGTCAACTAGTGGCTCACCTCGGAAAACGTCTTGGGCTCACGACACTAAGAACAGTCTGGCCATGGCGGTTGACCAGGCCATAAACAGCACGCCGCGCCGACAAGCTATCCCAGTTCCTCACTCTGTTACCAAGGCGGTCGCAGATCCTCGTGGGCCGCACTGGCAGCTTCCACTGCATTGGAGAACTTTTGAGACTGTGACCATCTCAACCTATGCGCTGGCATTCAGTGAACTTGGCACCCAGGGGTGATGCGATCAGCCCAACCCAGCGATATGCCGTCCGTTCCTTTCCTATCTCGGCTTCGTGTTTGCATGTTGTGCGGGATTTGTGTACTATTGGCGTTGGGAGTTTGGGGGCCACATTTATTTTTCAGTCACAGTGCCCAGGGCAACAGTCACAGTTGGGGGGTTGATTTTCTCTCGTGCGCGAGCTTCTCGAAGATGCACGCAGTTTGGGTGGTTTGGTAGGCAGAGATGATGCCATGTATTGATGTTTGTGTCCGTATCATGGCCATAGGTCGCGAGGGCAGCCTCAAGAACCGTGCGTCATGGAAGCCGACGCTTAATGCAGTTTGGGACAGTCTAAATCTGTTCATGTGCTCCTTGATCAAGTTGATGTCGCATCCGGGTTTTGATGGCGTAACAGATCCCATTTAACGAACAAATTGAGGGTTGTCATCAGTCGCTGGATGGTTGCTGTACAGGCCTACCAAGATGTCTATTATCCTCCTGCATCGTATCTCTCGCTGTTGACTTGGCTTGGCGATCAGCAGGCTCAGTGGTTCGTCGGGTGTATTGTGCGTCTCTACCGTCGTCCCAAGGCAGTGAGTGGCGTCTCGCGGCATCGTTTGGGTTCCTATGCATATGATGACCAGGCCTTCAGTGTAACTCTACATGACAGTGCATTGGCCCAGCGTGCACTGATACAGAAACTCGGCTTCGAAACGGCCTTCCGTAGGTGGTGTTCTGGAAGACAGTCAAGATTTTACGAATAAAGACAATGGCCGGTTCCTCTTCTTCGCCCTCTTGACGTGTTTCGTTACTAGGCGCCACGGGAGTCCAGTTGCCTGTAATATTCGCAAGAGCTAATTTATGGCAGACCCCTGGGTTTGTTCCGGGCCCCATCATGCCTCCAACAGGGCAGCTCCGAGGGGTATACTATGGGGACGTAAGAGAAGACATGTTGGCGGGGATTGTCGCCAAACTACTTGCCAGTACAATGGTTACATTAACCTCTTACACGTTGTGCTTGAGATCCCGACAGATCCAGACGGTTGAAATAGATAACTGGAAAGCTGTTATCCAATAAGGCTGTAATGCGTGACGTGGCAGAAGACGCAATGCTTGTATAGAACAGCGAACCGCCAACGTGCCAGAGTCGTCACGTTCATGTATGTGAGAATGTGGGAAACATGGTGTTGCAATTTGTAGATCAACGATGTGTTTACACATGTACATAAGGCTCACAAGTCCATGGTTTCCTGTACCATGGGCCATCATGAGAAGAAAACGGCTCAAGCCATTCAATCATTAACACAAGCAACCTGAACCCTCCTCAATTGTCACGATAGGGGAATGCTTCCTGTCCAATAGGAGCAGGAGATGCTGATTCCCGAGGTTCTCATTGGCTGGCGAGCATGGACAGATTCACGTGATGTCTTTTGGTTCTTCCGACCGCAGTCTACATATCAAGGCCCAGCAATTCCGTGACAAATCGAGCAGGGCACAAGGCAAAGCAGTAAGGGTGATCAGATCCAGGCGAAAACCGAGGTCCTTGGGCAGTTCAGGACCGAGTTTCCCTGCGAAGCTGGTGTGACTAAATTTCCAAAAGACCGGGGAGACAGCATGTGAGGCGTTAACTTCTCTCATTAACCCCCCCAGGGGAAAGCAGGGGCCGTCAGACCGACTAGGGCCGGGGGGAGTGGTGACCAATTGTTCCTGAAAGCGATAGGGCATGGCAATGGCCAAGTAAACCCGTGGTCTGAGTGAATCGAGACAAATCTGACTTACTATGAGTTTGGGCAGGATTCGTACTTTCAGCTAGGGGCCAGGTGGTAAAGCTGCTGGTCATCTTGGAACATCTCGAAGGCCAACCATCAGCCACCTACTACCTACTCAACGTCTAACAAGGCGGCATTTCATACTCGTCCCCGTTTTAACACGCAACCCTGACATCAAACACGGAAAACAACGACTTGCGCAGGCAGAGTAAATTTGAATCTGTGTTATGAATACTCACTATCCGATATCCCGAGAGCTGAAATGTAATATGACCGTCCCTATGTGTAAATCGGTCCTGGGGCAACCCGATGCCCATCTCCCCACTTAACCTTCATCGCGCCCGTAATCCACACCGAGCAATTAGATGAAAACAGCTCCTCCCCCGGGAGGACAATTCCACTGTTTTCAGCCTGAAACCACAGGCAAAGTGCATCTCAGAAACGGTCCTGGCACCATTTGGTCCGTATACATAGGAACGCAGTATCGATGCAGCACAGAACGGACCGTAAACCCACCCGGGCCCAACCAGCCCCTTTGTCCCATCCCTCTCTCCCCCATTCCGTATGTTATGCGAGAATACGCCAGAGGAAAACACCGGGGTGTTCCATCCCGATGCCCAAGGAAATCAAAAGGAAAGAAAATCTGAAAAAGTCCCTGACAAACCAGGCAAAGTAATAACCCTACTCCGTCCCACCCCCTATATGCCACTGGTGGAGAAGAGAGCTGTCGGCCACAACCAACTCGCATTGCAACGCATCGCTCGCTAATGCATCAAACACGCTCTGACAAGACCCCTGACGTCTGCCCATCGGTAGGTTGGCTCGTGGTGCCCTGCGGGGGCTGCCCAGCATTATTGCATGAAACAATGTCCAGTTGAATGAACGGCACGCTGTCCTCGCTTCTCTCATCCAGTAAAGGATGGAACTCGCTTGAGAACTCGAGATAGAAGGCTGACATCTGCTTTGGGCATTCGCAGACACCAACGCCGACCGGGGTAGCTCGGTTAGTATATACTGCGACGGCCCCCTTCTTTTCAGAAAGGCGGCAGTCTGAGAGTCCCGTATGCGAAACGTATAAGGGAGGTGTCAAGAAAAAAAGAAACAAGAAAAAAAAGCCAACGGTGGAATGCCCACTGACACCACCAGTCTAGACCACGGGTGTGAATCATGTCGTCTCAAAAACGATCCTCTTTTTTTGTTTCCCATCAGTCATCTCAGGCATATTGTCCATGATGGGAGTTGGTCGTCCGGGGTATCGCCTCGGGCTTGGCATCTCCCGGGTTGTTCCAGTTGGACATGCTGCGTCCGTCGGGAGGGAGATACGCCGGGAAGCCCTGAGACCCTTGGACTTGGGATGGGTTCGGGCCGGCCGTGTGTCGGAACATGGTCGCCTGATCAAAGTTGCCGCGCGCCAGACCGTCGTACTGAGAACCCAGGTACGGGCCCTGCGAAACAGGCACGTTCGGGTGGCTCGCGAAATGCCCCTGCGTCGTCGTCGGGGCATGTGGAGGGAATGAGTAGATGGATGTCGCATCGGGGCCGGTCGTAGTGCCTGCGTGCTGCTGATGCCACCCTGGGGTATAGACGGCGGCGGCCGCAGGTGGATTCGAGTATTCCGCCGGGCTGCCATAGAGAGAGGCGCGCCGTTGACCGTCTTGTGGGCTCGGTACCAGATCGTGCATCGGCATGCCCCCGGAGGCGTGCTGCAAGTTGTTACCCGGCACAAAGTGCTGCTCAGAATGCATGGTGTGCGGAAGCATCTGTGTCGCGTAATGTGATGCCTCCCGTACCCCTACTTCGCCGACGAAGGAGCCGCCATTTTGGATTTGAACCCCTTGATTATGATGGTCGGTAGCACTGGGACCGTGTACCCCGTGCAGGAGTACGTCTTGCTGCAGCGCTCTGGATGGCGACGCGCTCGACGGGACCGATTGGGGGCCACCGCCACCGTCGTCCTTGGCAAGCATTCCGTCATCATTTTCGGGTATAGCCGTCTCGGGTAACCGATCCTCCGCCATGACATATATCAAGGTGTCCTCGTCTGTCGCGTCCCCCAAGTCAGAATCACATGGTCGTCCAGGAAGTAAGGCCCCCACGTAGCAACACACACACAAACTAACCTATCTCTCCATGTTTGTACCGTTGCTCTTGCAAAGCGATTTTGAAGATCTCGTCGAGGTACGGCTTCTTCCTCGCGTTCTTTTCGTTTTCTTTACCGGAAAAGAATGATGACAATGCCTCATCCGTCGCCTCCTTCAACTTTTGGACGTTCAGTTTCATCTTCCGGATGGACGGATGTTGCTTCTCGTCGGGCTCGACGATCATTCGCAGGATGTGACAGAGAAGGTGGACTCGTTCTGTGCGGCCAAAAAAAAACAAAAGTTAAAATAACCCTTCTCCGGGGAGCAAACTTCAACAGAACCAGAGCGATAAACGACGCACCTTTCTTGTACAGATGGTCTGGTTCCTTATGCCTCACTTTCTCATCTTTCGTCGGACCCCAAGGCTTCGGCCACCACGCTGGCGCCTTCTCATCCTGTCCGGTGTAGGGGTGGTTGGTCTGTTTCTTGGGCTCGACGACTTTGACCCATGCCTTTGCTATGAGCTTGCAGGCCGTTTGCTGGCAGTTCCTAAATCGTTGGTCGTAAAAGTCCCACACCTCCTGGGAATCGCCGATCCTCAGAGCTCTCTTCGTTGCCTCAACCGTGACAGCCGGGGCGCTTTCGTCGTTCATCGGGCGTCGGTGACCTCGACTCCTCTTGCGCGGGCCGAAGCCGACATGATCATCGTCGCCAAACGCTTCGCTTCCTTGTCGACGTCGTTCCAAAGAACTCTGCGCAAAGCCGGGACCGTAAGCGAAGCCGTGAGTATCATCGCCGTGGATAGGACCAGCAACTGTAGGTTTTGCGCGTGAAAGTGTAAGCGGGCAGGGTTACCGAAGGACTCGGGACGACGGGCGTTTGTTCCCCTCATGTCTTCTTACCTGACTCTGCTCTCCTGACTTGCCGGCGGAATGCATCCATGCTGAAGAATTTGTCAATAGCATTGGGGTGATAGCGACCAGGGCCCGAGAAAGTCTGAGCCGTGCCATCGTCTAGAATTGCCGCGACGAAATAATGGCGAGCGGGTATGTTGCAATGCTCCCGCAGAGCCATCTCTATATTCTGTCGGCGGCGGACGACGGGTCAGAATGCATTCCATCCCTCCAAACGAAGCGTATGCCAAGAAGAAGAAAAAAAAAAGACTTACGATGGGCGGCCGACGGGCGTCGTTGGGCTCATGGTACCGAGGTTGAGGCTCAATGGGCGCGTTGTCCACAGAGACGCGATCCTGTGTCCACTGGTTCCGGGAGAATGGCTCCCTGGTCCAGTCGCTGCGAACCATGACCGCGGTAGCCAACTAAGCTTAAGCCTCCCAGGATTCGAATATCATACGCCGCTTTATCTCACAGTTGAGACTCGACGTGCTGTTTTGCCGACGAGTCTTGGAGTGTGGTCGATAGAAAGCGGACAGGTCGGTGAGGATGGATGGATAGATGGGGACTCAAGTCCGAGGATTGTTTCAATACGACGTGTAACTGAGTTCAGGTCAGACAGAGAATCATCAGCGCACTTGGGAACATGGGCACGTGGGGGTTTCTCCTTACTGAGCCGCGTGAGTGGGACCTCAAGAGAGACGGTTTATAAAAAAGCTGACGGAAACCAGCTTGCGTAAAAGAGATACGATAGTAATGTCGAAGAGAGGTTTCTAGACAAATGAGGAGAATCGGGAAGCTGACAGAAGATCGAGGCTAGCACGTCCTGTGGAGAGGTTACACCGACTGCCGGGTGGTGCGAGGGTAGATGTAGAGATGGGGGGGGAGCCTGGTAATAGACTGGATGGGACGCTCGAGCATCGGCAGGTTCTGATGGCAGCAGAGTCTGGGTCGCAGGGGGAACTGGTTCCGTACAAGTTCGTATTGATGTTCCCGTGTCTAGGTTCTCCAACGCTCTGTTCCCGAGGGCACGACCAAACCAAAGGTTTCGAAGCGGCGGCGTGTAGCGCCGTAGTTTGCAGGGGGTGGAGGAGGAGCAGCGATTCGGCGCCCGCTTGCACCCAAACGTGGCGAGCACACTCCAGGGAGAGGACGACGAGAAGATGGCCGGTGGCTCGAAAGGGAAATTTCGAATCGGCGCGCGTGTGAACAGTAGGTGGAAAACCGAGCAGCTTCTGGCTGAGCAATTCGGATACAGCGGTCCCTGTCGGGTCTGAGTTCACCGTGGTTTCGACAAAAAAATCCGGCACCGTTGAAAGGTGACGTATCAGTTCGACAAGAGTGAGGGAGGTTAGTAGTGAAGGGGACTTTCAGTCCTCTTTGATTTCAGCCTGACCTGAGACATCGGCGACGGCAACAATTCCGTCCTAGTTCGCCGTGTGTCTTGGATAAACCCAGGTTGGTTATCCAGACAGCATGTGGCGGCGGGGAGGTGGGTAAGAGGGAGAGAGAGTGAAAAAATGACAGTCGAATGGTTCGAGTAGTGTCCGTTTGGTCAGGGCAGTGTTCGTTTGACAGCACGTCGCTTGGTGTGATGGTCGTGTCTACTTTGCGAAAGCCGATGCTGGACGGTTGCAGGAAGATTGACGGCTGCAGGTGGACGGATGACAAAGTTGAAAGCGCGCAAGGAGACTTGCTGGAGGGGGCAGCTGTCAAATTTTCCTTCGATCGCTCTGCTCTGTTGGAGCAGCCGGGCCTAGTTCTCTTTTTTCTTCTTGGCTGCGCCTCAGGCACGTTGGTACAGATGGCAAGAAGCTCGTTGAGCTGCTTAGAGATGTGTGTATGCGGGAGACGACAAGGCTGTTGATGATGGTGAACCGAACCAGCTCGTGGAATGAAACCTGGTTGGTACTTTGTTACTGTACGTTGTACCTTTTTTTTTTTTTTTTCCCTGTGAGCGATGACGAGCAGGCAGTGAGCGGTACAGTACATACATATAGGAATATACCCTGTTCTGCGTCCTGGGTTGACAAGACGGGGAAGGCTGCCGGGATCGGGGACCTCCCATGAGTCCCATCTCCCACGGACCATCCGCCAATGCCGTGGCCTGGTTCCAGGTGGGCGGGAGCTTGCGTTTGGAACCTACGCTTCAAGGAGCACCTGGTTCTGGTCTATTCGTACGAGAGATGATCCGTACAAGGGTATTTGGTATTCGGGTGGAAACCATTATGCCTCTCTCCGGCCACCGGGAGTTGGAAGCATGGGGGGTGTTGCGTGTGTCGACTGTCGCATCGCTCGCGTATCTACAATCGACCCGTTAAGGGATGCAGCCTGGACATCCGAGAGATTGTTTCTTTCTCTTTTTTCTTTCCTTTTTCCCTTCTTTTCTTTCCGTTCGTTAAAGCCCCGTTGTCACCCCACACCCACCACCCGCTCAAAATGGCCCGTCGACCAGCCATTAGCGGCCAGAGTCAACACATGGTAACGTTGGGTAATGGTCTATCGTCCTCAAAATCACTGGAAGACTCCAGTGTGAAGAGGCCTTGAGTCAAGACAACAACCAGCATTTGGAGATTGGCCAGTTTGCTGTCCATGGCGAGCGAAACACAGAAAGTGTGGGAGAGAATCCCTGCCATTGAACAGGGGTTGAAGTGAGACAGTGGTGGGCCTAGTGCCATGGTAGTCCAGTGGTATATTTGCAAGGAGGCTTGCGAAGAAACGGGCGAGTATTGATTGGCCAGATCGAAAACGCAGGTTTGCATCGTGCCCGCTAGTATTGTAGGTAGGTATGCATTGCTTTTCCTCACCCTTTCTCCTTCTCTCTCAGCTGGCATACGAAAGTACGTACGGAGTAATTATTCGCCTCTTCTTCTTCCTTGAAAGAGCGAACGTCGTGGACACAGACTAGACAGACCAGATAGCGGATAGATCAGATAGACCAGGTAGACCAGACCTGCCGTAAGGTGGTAATGATGGTATGGTTCTTGTTCCAAGCTTGCGAGGGATGGGACACACTTCTGTACGTAATCAGAGGCTTTCTCCTCCCCCGCTCGTCTTTTCCTTTCGTTCTTGTCTTTTCTTCCCACAGGAGGCCGTCCAAGCTGGAATTGACGTGCTCAGCGTTCGGCCATTCGTACCTTTGCCGTACTCTGGCTTATCTCTCGCCATCTATCGCCATCTCGGTCTTTGTGCGAGACATCGATATCCGTTATAGAATCGTATGTCCGCCATGGTGGGCAACGGAATCAAACGGCCTGGTCTCGGGGCAGGTAGCTGTTAATTAGTAGGTACAGGACGGGAATGGTCTGGACGGCTGACCCCGACGACGGGAAGATCAGCTGGGCGGGTTTCCTAGACCAAGGCCACTAGGGTATATCCGTTGGCGGGACCCAATACTCCGTACACCAGTCCATCATAGTGTGGGCACTACGAAGTACGGATAATCACGGGTGACACACTGTACCGTAACTGTTGCGCGTCCTTATTCGTGGATTGGACAAGACGGAGACTGTAGGGCCAGTCACGTCACTGTTTGCCCGCTACCAGGGATCGAATTCAGGTCCCTTGGTGCGGGAATCCATTGATTACGTTGTACCTACAACGTACATATGTACCTATGTAGGCACAGGAAGGGGCCGGGGATGCTTCCGGCGTGGACGAATTTTCCGCACGATACTGATGAGCACTCTACGTTGCACAGTACAACGTAGACGGAGGAGCCCGCTGGTTCCCAGATCCCTGGCTAGTTAGACGACGGTGATATAACCCACACAGGCAAGTGCTTCGTACCTCAATTAGAGCAATCTCTCTCTCAGGAGCCTGGGCATCTAGCCGAAGAGGAAAAGCTTGTCCGCCTGTTTGAGGTGACGCTGAGATAAGGTGGATCTGTGGATCGGAACCGTTGATCGCGGTAAGCCACACAACAGGGAGTACGTCGTAGGTAAGCAGCCATAAAACGGCACAGAGAATAGCGCCAGAACGGACCATATCGTTGTTGGTCATGATGGGGATGGGATGGGATGGGACCTGGAGCATCATCGTCTACAGTACAACGTAAGGTTCAGGTTTCATGATTGTCAGGGTAGGGCATATACCTAGATGATTAAGGCACAGAATTAAGAGGGAAACAGAAAGAAACTGTGTTCCTACTCCAGGAAGCAGAGAAGGTGCAAATGGCCTCTTGGGAGCTAGTACATACGTTGTACAGTACAACGTACATACGCACCCTTTTTGCCGGGAAAGTACTCTAATGTATTGTATAGCCCGGGTTAATAAGGCAGACATGAAGGGAGAGGCCAGAGGGCCCACGTCCCCGCCGGGTAAGAGGAACCCGAGACCAGTAGGTAGCCAGGCATAGAGTGGGGGCATTGGACGAATTCGAAACTACACTGTACGAAGTACATGGGGCAGATAGGTCAAAGTACAACGACGCCGCTCCTCGCGCACCAGTACTGTCTTGTCTTTCGCATCCTTAGGTGAACAACTTGGCTTGCATGAATACTTAGCTGGTCGCCCTATGTATTGAGGGAAATCCAGCCAATGCCGCCATCCATTCACTGAAATCTGCAGGCGTTGGATTCGAGTACGAGCTAGTTGTACTTTGTGTGTACGCTGTACAACGTACATATACCTCGTTGTACATACAACGGTAAGATGCAAAGATTACCTAAAGCGCGGAAGCCCTTCCGTTGCAGGGGACGGCCACACGGTACGAATAATTACCTACACTAGTTGTAGCACGGATTGGTTCCTACCGTAGGACGTACGGAGCGCACCATAACCTTTATTCGTACGAGGCACTTCCTATCTTATACTTACAACGTACGTTGACAATGTACTGTACAGTACAGTACTTGTACCCAGCAGGTTGGGAGGGATGGTTTTATCGGTTGCTAGATCTCCCATCCCCTGGGGCAGACGATCAGATCAACACACGTACGTAGTATGGTGCCCTCCTTCTTACCTGAACAGACCGCCTGGGCGACGTCTATTACCGCCGCGCCGGTTCCAGGGGAAGAATTGGTCCTCCACCTCCACAGGGTACGAAGTGGTATGTGAATATCTTCATCTCGTTGAATATCTTCCATCCCTGCACTTTAGACCGGTCAGAGGTTCACTTTGCCCCTTCTTTTTGGCATCACGATCGGCTCCAGAGCAGCCAGTCTAGATACACAAAGCTCCACCCATACCCAGCATGACATGCCACCCACAACGTGCTGTCTCAGTCCGCCACGCTCGACTCGACCGTACGTTGTAAAACGCTGTCGATGGTTTCCCTTGACCCCGCCGACTCCTCGGGTTAACCATTTACAAGTCTCGATTGGTCGAGAGGCGCCGAATCCGAGGCCAGGAGAAGCAAAACGAAAGAAGGAAAAAGAAAAAGGGGCGTATTAGCTCGCTTTCGTGTTCTATAAAGTATTTACTATGTACCCAGCCACGCCGCCGAAAAGAATCTGCCGGCACGCAAGCGCAAGGTCGACGAGACTTTCCTTGGCGGCTCCAAAGGCAGCGGCGCACTGGCTGCCGGACCTCCGTTTCCCCTGTCGTTTGCTTTATCGAGAGACAGGCCACGACCGGGAATGGAACAGCACGCCCGCAGATTGGTTATTTACCTGGAGCAGACGCGATCGCCAGATCAAGGGTCCCGGCACCACAAGATTAACACATGGAGTGGGTAGAAAAATGCAACACGTGCATTCCTATGGATGTGTCTCGAGAGCGCCACCCCACGCTGCTGCAAAAGGGGCAGGCTTCTCAATACCCGGTCTCCGGTCATCCGCCGCCAGGGTACGTTTGACTGCCTAGCCCAGCTATGTATGTATTGGAGGGACCGGATCCCATCCGGCCACGCACTGCCTGGTCGCTCTCCAGAACCCCACCGAAACAGATTATTGAATGGGTAGGGCCCAATTTTGTTCCGAGGCGAGAGGCGAGGACAGTGAACCTACGACGCGCCGCTGAAGAGGAGAGGGATCGCCACCGGACGAGATTAAGTAAATATTCGGGGCGACGACTCGGTATCAGAAGTAGATCCGCGGTTTGTGTACGTTGTATTCCCAAGGCAAGACTTTTCCCTAAGCCACAACTAGGACCAAAGAACAGCCCCGTATTTGATCACAGCCATGATGAGGCTGGAGTTATTTAATATGAAATAAAGGCTGGGGTTAGGGCACTGGTGGATGGGGTTGGTTTACATACAGCGTACGTTGTATGTACGTTGTACACACGCCTCGAATGGGCGTGGTTGTCTCTCCTGAACGCACCCAACATCACACCGGTTTGCTGTACATTTTCAAGACACCGTCCATTCGAAGACCGCGTGAGGTTCGCATTAGGAAAATGCAATCAGACGGTGCCGACCAGCAGGTCCGCGTGGCATAACATGTGCCGACGGGGAAGCTTATGATCAACCGGCAGGAGGGCCGGATTTGAAATCCATGGACAAGGGGCGAGAGGTCAAAGGTAAAGCGTATGTATGCCCAAGCTTGCTCGCAAATGGCCCGGACGATTGGTCACCCGAAGATCATATAGGGGCCACCGTATATTTCTTAGTTTACAGGTCCGAGGGGCCGGATGAGTCTATTGTTGCTTTATCTGAGTGAAAGAAGGCACGGGGACCGATGATATCCCATCTTACTAGCTTGGTCGAGTTAGTTAAAGCAATGATTACGAGAACAAGGCTGTTGAGGTTTGAATCAAGGGCCGGGATTTACTGCATGCGCAGATGGAAAGAAACTCGAGAGAGGAAATACGGACTAATATGAACGACAATAAGTGTCTGATATAACTAAAATAATTAGGATATTACTACCCAGCTGTCTGTACGTACAAGGACAATTTATTGTGCAATCGACGACATCTCTGCCAGTGAGACCCAAGCAGGATGACGAGTGACCAAGGGTATTAATCCAGACATCGGCCACCTTTGTTAAAGCTACGATAACCGGAGCCTTACTACTTGATGATCGTTGAGACGTGGCCGGCGGACATCATGATGATCCCGAGGTGCAGGAACTCGACACAAGTGTCGAGCCGATGTACCTACCTAGGCACACTTATAACGTGGTGTTTTAAGTACATCGGCTCGACAGTTTTGTCTCGTCACTGTACTGCAAGATCGCCAAAGCTGTGTCGATAGTTCAACTATGCACAGGGAAGAAAAAAAGAAACAGAGTAATTTGCTATACAATTTTCCTTCTCTCTGCCTATTCCTGTTGAATCCCCCAGTTTTTCCGCCCATATCTACATGATCCTGTCAATGCAGAAGCTGCTCTGTATCCAACCAAAATATGGAAACACCATCACAGCGCTTTTTTATGTCAACATATTTTTTCTTACAACCCCCTCTCACCAGAAATAGGTACTTGTGTAATAAACCACTGCTTGCACAAAGCGGACGATCATGAAATCTCCGTTTCAAGACCCGCCTCCTTAACGAGGCCATAGAACACTCCCTGCTTCTTGAGCAGTTCGCGCGGCGTGTCGAACTCGACCACCTCGCCCTTGTCCAGGACGACGACACGGTCGCTGTCCAGGATGGTGTTGATGCGGTGTGCCACCGTAATGATGGTGCGGTTCGAAAAGAGCGGCGAGCGCAGAGTCGCTTGGATCATAGCATCCGTCTCGACGTCCACGGCCGCCGTGGCCTCATCGAGTACGAGGATGTTGGACGGCGTGAGCATGGCGCGGGCGAGTGACACGAGCTGTCGCTGGCCCTGAGAAAGGTTCGAGCCTGGACGGAAGAAGCCGTGTTAGTCAGAAGCCGTACTCCCAACTTGCACTTAGACGGCGGCAACAAGGGCAGTGAATGGGGAAAGCAAGGGGCAATAAAAGGAAACAAAGAGGGCGGCTTGTGGTATGCCAATCGCCGAGAAGGACGTCTTGGTCCACATGCATGGTAAATCATGCGGATTTCATGCAAAGCAGTCCGTATGCGGTCATGAATGCAGATTACAGAAATGGCCAAGTAGCACACTTCGCCATGCGAGCGCAGTATCGAGGCCACCATGGCAGACGCAGTGGATCGGCCAGCTATTCAGGCTCCTCATACTGGAGGCTCACGGCCAAGGGGTTGAAGGGGACAAGAGGGTGTAAAGACAGTCGCACAAGCGACCGAAACCGACGGAAAGCGAAGACGAAAGGAAAGAGAGCCGAGAGAACAAAACATACCTCCTTCAGAAATCTTGGCCTCTAGCCCGCCCTCCATTGAATCTACGTGGCTCTTCAGACGAGCATGTTCTACGACAAAACACATTAGTCTCTGTGGGACCGAATCAAGGCGTGTCGAGTCGGGTCGCCACTGGGCGGTCCATCCCGGTGTCTCGAGGGTAAAAAACTCACCAAGAACGCTCCACAGCTCCGTGTCATCATGCACGTTGCCAGGGTCCAGGTTGTCACGAATGGTGCCCTCGAAGAGAGCGGCATCCTGCGGGATAATGGCGAGTCTCCTCCGCAGGTCCAACAATCCTATGGATGACGTATTGAGCTCGTCGATGCTGATGTGGCCCGTGACGGGCTCGATGATGCGGAAGAGCGACAGCGTCAACGACGACTTGCCGGCACCCGTGCGACCGACCACGCCAATCTTCTCATGCGACTTGACGTCCAGGTTGATGTTCTTCAGCACGAGATCCAAACCCTCGCGGTAGCGCGTGCTGTAGTTCCGGAACTCGACCGCACCGTGCTCAGGCCAGGTAACCGGCGGCCGGCTGCCCTTGATGACCTCGGGCGCTTCGCTCGGCAGTCTCGCATACTCGAGCACGCGCTCCACCGACACAATGTTCGTCTCGACCTCGACAGTCTGTCGCACGATCCAGTTGAGCGACGTTGTGATTTGCAGTGCGTACGACATGAGGAGACCGACAAAACCAGACCGCAAGCCACTACGGTTGGCAACGGAAATGATGGACAGACTGGCCGCGGTGAGAATGACGACGGCGCCGATAAACTCGAGACGGATGGCCAGCCAACGATTGGCGCTGATGGACGGGAAGTACGCCTTGAGGTTGGCGTCCACTCGCCACTCGTTTTCGAGTTCGAACCGCTGCTGCTGTCGGTACGCCCGAATCGTCGAGATGCCTCCGAGCGTCTCCTGGAAGTGAGCATAGATGGGGCTGCGGCTCACGCTGTCCAACCTCTTCAATTCACGGGACGTCCGGAGGTAGTACCGCTGCGTCCAGTAGTACATTACGCTCAGCGGGATGATAAAAGCCACGAACGCCGGCGTGGCGACCGAAATGATGATAAGCGTGAACCCAGAGCGAGCCGCATTGACGAAGAGCATGTTGAAGGTCCTCGCAAGAACCTCGTCCACCTTGTAAATGTCACTGCATCACCCACGTTCGTCAGCGCTGTGTGCCCCCAGAAAACGCGGCATACCCAAGAAGAAAGTGCAGGGCACTCGAGGTCGCGCTGGGAGGAATTCATGTCCCATTTCATGTGAACGGCCGCATGACAGTAGTATGACGGTCATGGTCGAGGGACCGAGTAGAATGGGACGGCAAAAGGAGAGGCCACACAAACCTGGAAAAGCGATTCAGAATCCGACCAGTTGGTGTCACGTCAAAGAACGACATGGGCGACCGGAAGATGGCATTGGCCATCCTCTCGTGCAACTTCCTCGAAGCCTATCATATGTTTGTCAGGAGCCGGACGTGTGTAGCAAGGGAGGAATAAAAGATCAAGAGGTCGAGTCAACTTACCTCGATGGAGCAGAAGATCCAGAGAATCAATGTCTGAACGACCGTCAAAAGGGACGACCCGATTCCAAACGCAAAGTAGACACCAATAAACATGCCCACGTTGTCATTGAAACCCTTGTCTTGGTTGTACTCCGCCCACTCCTTGAGCCAGACCGAGCCGCCGATATTGGCAGTTTGCGAAGCCAGGAGAGTAACCAGGTAGATGGCCACAGCAATGAGATTGTTGTTCTTGGCATACTCGGTGTAGACGTCCCATTTCACCTTGCCTTGCTCCAAGTGCTCCTTGGACTGCCTGGTCCGCCCGCCAGCGACTTCTTCGTCTGTGAGCTTCCCGCGGGGTCCTCGGAAGCTAGCTGCGCTGGCACGTCGGAGCGTGGCGGTGCTGTTCGACCGCTTCTTGTCCGCGGTCGAGACACCTGCCTTGATGGGCGCCATTTCGGGCACGCGCTCCTGGGCCTCCTCCAGCTCCTCCTTCTCCTGGGTGGTGGCGGGGCCTTCGATTAACGTAGCCGATTTGCTGCTCGAAGAGCTCGAGCTCGCGACCGACGACGGCCCGGCGGACTGCTCCTGACCAGCCGTCTTGATCAGCTCACCGATGAGACCCTTCATAGCCGTCAAGGCCTTGTAGGTTCCCCTCTCGACAATCTGCCCATCGCGCATCATGGTGATGAAGCTGGCGGAAGCCAGAACATTGATGGCATTGGTGGCGAGGATCCGAGTCTTGGAGCTCAACAAGCCCCTAGGACCGAGAACATTCTCAATGATGTGTTTACCCACGTGAGAGTCGACGGCAGAGAGCACATCGTCCAGCAAGTAGATGTCGGCTCTAGCATAGACGGCGCGCGCCAGGGCCACTCGGGCCTTCTGACCACCGCTGAGCGAAATGCCTCGCTCGCCTACAACCGTCTCGTCTCCGTCGGGCAGTTGGGCAAAGTCGTCGAGAAGCGCACAGGCCTTGACTGTCTTTTCATAGAAATTCGAGTCGTATCGATATCCAAACACAATGTTCTCCTTGACCGTGGCGTTCAGGATCCAAGGTTGCTGGGCCACGTAGGCCACACTCCCGTGGACCTGCACATCGCCGCTGATCTTCCACATGTCACCTAGGATGCTTTGCAGGAAGGAAGACTTGCCAGAGCCGACACGGCCGACAATGCAGGAAAGCTCGCCCTTGTAGGCAGTGAAGTCGATATCCGTGAGGATGTTTTTCGTCTCATGGCGGTTCCAGGAGAAAGTTCCGTTTCGGATCACGACAGTCTCCTCACCCAGCTGCTCAGGAGCAGGCTTGACGACGACAGCATCGGGCTGGACCTCCTCGGCGTCCAGGAAGGATGTTAGTCGGCCAACGGCGACGCTGGCCTCGACGATGGCCGAAATGACCATGGGCAGCACCGCGAGCGGGAACGTGAGAAGGTTGAAGAGGGCTGTAGCGGGAGATTTAGCTGTAAGTTCCTGGCGAGGGACTGGGTTCGAAAGAGCAAAAAAAGAGAGGGATATAAGTACATACCCAGCGCAGGGAAGATAATGTCGGTGGTTAGAGGACGGTCTTGGGTAAGGACAAAGACGGCAAAAGTCGAGCAGGAAACGAAGAAAGGGGCAGTGCTCCAGGTGAAATTGGCGAAAGCCTGGGTAGCACCAATCTTCCTCAGGTTCTTCAGCTCCTTCTCATTCCGCACAAAGTTGAGCTTGTTCATAAAGGCGCCTCCCCAAGCATACAGCTTGATGCTCTTCATGTTGTTGATGATTTCGGTAATCAACCGGCTCCTCGTGTCCTTGTTCTTCATCTGCTCCTTTTGCAAATCCCTCATGATTCTTGCGATGAAACCATGGGCCGGCATCATGAGGATCATGACGCCTATGCCGGCAAGCATGGACCAGCCAACCAGTTGATAGAGAGAGATCATGCAAATCGTAATCTGGAAAGGGGCCGACCAGGCTTGCTGGGCAAACTGGGTCAGATCCTGAAGACGCTGGGCATCTACAGCCATGTAGTTGACAATGTCTCCCGTGGACTTGGATGTCCGGCCCTCGTTTGACAGCTTCATCGACTTCTTGTAAATGGCCGAGGCCAGACCGCCCTTGATGCGCATACCCGTGACGAAGGCCAGCTGGAAGTACTGGTGAATCATGGCGGTCTGAAAGCACGCGCAGGCAAACATGGCCAGGGCGATGGCGGCGCCCTGGACGACGGGTTGAGGCTCCTGGCCCTTTTCGTACGACTTGACAAATTTGATGAGCAGCCGAAGCAGCTGGGGCTGAATGTACTGAGAAATGTCGTTGCCGACTTTGAAGATGGCGGCAACGGCGTAGGGACCACCGTATGCGCGGAACAGGGCAATCCAGAGAGAAGGCTTTTTGCGATGTTTCAACTCGTGATCCCACGTCTTGCTGAAGGCATCCCCCGTGTTCTTGGTTGTGTCGGAGCGAGCCAATCCCCAGAGATCATCTTCGGTGAGATATTGCTTGTAGCCCAGCTGCATCAGGGGAGTGATCCAGGAAAACGTCAGGCGGGAGAAGACGGTGGCGTATTCGACAGGGCATTCCTCTTCTTCCACCAGAGCCTCGTAGTCATGGCGATTCGCGGGCCAGAGCCATTCCACAAAGAATTCCACCACGGACAAGCCGAAGCCAACGGTATAGGTTATAAAGTAGGGCAGGTTTTTGTGGTAGAGCTTCTGAGAGATGAGGGAGCGGAGCTTCACGGCACAGGCGATTAAGAAGAAGAGCCAGAAGAACAAGGCGACACCGTTGGGGTTTCGCAGGCGACCGTGCTCGAGCCATTGGATGGCAAAGATGACGCCCAGGGCCACGATGGTGCCGACAGTCGTCCAGACGCGGAAGTCGCCGTACCAAATTTTCGGATAGTTGATGATCTGGATGACGAGTTGGACGGCAAAGTCGGCGATGATGACGGCAAGCAGCGACTAAAGTAGACGGACGGCAGTGATGAGTACATGTATACAACAATACCGGTCGGGGGAAGGGGGCACTGCGCTTCCAAAAAGTAGAACGGAAGATCTGTAAACTTACCTGCTTAATCCAAAAGTGCCAGCCCTTGTGAGCCGCTGTTGGCTTTCCCTTGCGAAGCAACCAGGCGATCGCCACCGTTCCAAAGACAATGCCAAAAGCGGCGACTACAGCAATCCAGACATCGATGAAGCACGGAGTGAAGTCATATCGAAAGGGGCTCAGCGGGCCCCAGCCCTCCTCATCACCACATAACGGCTGCTTGAAGGCTTGGTTGGCTGAGAGATAATGGCTGCCCAGGTCCACGTATGGGTGGTATCCGGTGAAAGACCCCGTCTCGAAGAGGATCTGCTGCGCGCCGTCTGTCCCTCCCATGATCGATGTGTTTCCAAGAGTCAGAGCGCACGTCGTCAAGTCATGCTACACTGCGAATTCAAAGCGGCTTTTGGAGTATTTCTGCTGGGAGGAATCGGTTGGAGGAACGTTGATGGCTTGGACGCTAATTAGAAGCTGGCGCGGGGGCCACCGAATCGTTCTCTCGCCACCAGACCGGTTTGTGTTCAGCCGCTCGAGGCGTTGAGGCAGAGACCGATAGAAGGCAAAGAATGCGGCGAAAGGCGTCGCGAGGTTATCAAACGGGAGACAATTAAAATTTA
This sequence comes from Sodiomyces alcalophilus JCM 7366, assembly GCF_042370955.1. NCBI lineage: Eukaryota > Fungi > Ascomycota > Sordariomycetes > Glomerellales > Plectosphaerellaceae > Sodiomyces > Sodiomyces alcalophilus. The sequence continues at coordinate 2,190,377 of NW_027263538.1, forward strand.
TCAACAAATCTTCCTCGTGAGGCACTACGAAGTAGGAGAGACGCGAGGAGCGCGGAGCGAGGAGAGATGGGTAATCAAATAGAATCTTATAGAGACGAACCCCAATTCGAGCAGTTCACAACGTGAGCTATAGACCAATCGGAAGGCTGAAAAGGAATGTACCCACAAAAGCGTGCCGTACACGTACAGACGTTTCGGTATTGATTACCATATCGTGGAGGTACGAAGTACGAATTATGAAGTACTGTACAGTGTAGTACGCCGTGTCCCATGGCAGGAAATCACGGGAAAAAATGGGTCAGATATGTCACTGTGGAGGAATTGAGAACGCTAGAGAGTATCGCGCAGCGCGCACTGTAGCAACCTGCAGAACTTCCATACGTGTAGAATACGGAGCCGGTGAAGGTGACAGAAATTCGGTCAGTCTACCATAAGAACATTATAACTGGACCCCAGTAGAAGTTACATCACCCATACTTCTTCGCCATTACGGCCGAGCCCCGGACATCTGCTTGCTGGAATGTTTTATTTCTTGTTCTCCTTCACTCTACTGGCCTGGAGTAAGTACGTTGTATGTATAACGTGCATATGTCATAATTGTAGCAGTTTGGTTTTGATAAGGGTCCCTTGGGTAATTATGCCCACGGTAGGTATGCATAAGACAATGTTTAAGCTAGGTAGGTTACTTAGTACGTACGTAAATACATAAGACCGGCATGAATATAATACACAAATGTATTAGTGTACAGGAACATTTACCTAAACTATACGAATAAGATTTCTTACGAACAAAAAAAGGTACCTACGAATAGGGCTTATCTGTGCATATACTATATTTAGTAACAGATAGACCCTAACGTCCGTCCAATGCTTCCTTGCGATATCTTCTTACCTCGAGCCAGAAGCCTAACACCCCGCATTTACGCCCCTTGCGGTCCTTGACCCCTTTTCGTTCGGCCCTATACCCGTCGCTGGCCTGTCTCCCGCTTTTCCTCGTGCCTCCGTGCTTACCGGGAGCGTCCTCTGCTCTGCTCCCTCCTCTCCTCGTCTATCATCCCGGTGATTACTGTCTGTTATCACAACACTGCCACCGCCTCTCCACCGAGCCAAGCCCAGCGCCCGCCATAGCGCCGTAGTCGAAAGACACGAGACGCCTTGCAAGGGGTAAACGAGAGGACGACCCTGAGAATAATAATGCCAACCTTCGGCCGCATTGGTAGACATAGCAATCGTTCCCAGAACGCTCTTGTCAGTGTGACGACGAGCGATCTCCAGACACCTACCACTGCTTCTTTTTCAAAGTCGCCAGCAACGGCGACAGCCTCAACGACAGCCGCATTGACCTCTTCACAGTCGACCGGGGCAGGAACAGGGTCAGGAGTAGGTTCAGGAGGAGCCGGAGGATCTTTAGGGCTTGAAGTGAGGCAAGAACCCGAGACCGCTTGCAGCGCAACCACGGCCACTAACGACACCACCCAACACCAGAAGAACCTCCAAAATTCAGGTACCACCCAATTTTACAACCACGAGGGACCACAACTACAAACGCAACCACAACCACAACAACACCACAGCCATCGCCATCAGCATCGTAGCCTCGATCCCGATCACGACCACCATCACGATTCCGACTGTAAACAAGAAGGGTCCGACACCGACACCGACATCGACATAAACGTGGACCGTGAAGACCAGCAGCGTCGTCACCAAGACAGTGCTGGAAGTAACAATCTGCCGTCCACCTCCCCCTCTGACGTCTATAACGCGAGGGAAACTCTCGATACGGCGTCACAGCCGCAGGCCCAATCACAACAATCACAGCCACGACCGCCACCACCGATACCACCGCAACAACTACAACACCAACAGCAGCCTCCTCCTCACCACGACTACGACGTACCCCGTGGCTCACAACGCTTCCCCGCCGTCGCACCGATTCACGTACACCCCCAGTACTCCGTTGCTGCTGGCTCCGTAGACGACATCCAGGCTACCTTCTATTCCCCGGGTGGCAGTCAGCAACCTACCACGCCCGTCCACTACCCTTACCAGCAACTGCCCCAACAACACCACCCTCAACAACAACAACCACCGCCGCCGCAGCCCGAGCAGAAACGGTCTGCTAGGAAACTTATTAAAAACATCCTGACCAGATCGGGTCAAGACCAGCAGCAGGTACAACAACAACCTCAGCAACAGCAGCAACATCCCACCTACCACCCACACTACCAACAGCATCCCCACCAGCAACAGTACCAGCCCCTCCCACACGACCGCATTGGTGGCCTGGCCCGTCGAGTTTCCAAACGAGTAAGAAATCCACCACCCATCCCGTTCGCCGTCTCCCAGGCCTCCTCCCTCGACCAACCGAGCGACTGGGTCCCGGACCAGCAAGGCCCTTATACTCGGCCGTCACCCCTTCAAGGACCTGGCGAATCGGAAGATCGCTTGGAAGGAAGCGGTTCTAACAGCAACTTTATCGCGCAGAATCCCCACGAGACGACCCGCCACTCCGTTGTTTTCTCTCCTAGCGACTTCGAACCGGTTCAGTACGAGGAGCTTATCTATCAACAGCAGCAGCATCAGCAGCATCAGCAGCGGACCTCGGACGGACAGCAGATCCAGTACGGCCAAGCCATCTTCGACCCCTCCCCCCAGCCGACCTACCAGGCAACCGACCAGTATCACGCCCAGCCGCCAAGTGGCGGTCCTTCCCCCATCTTCACCAGCGTCGCCAGCCAACATCGGGCCGCGACCCCGCAGGAGAAGAGCTCCGGGTCTCTCCCTCTCCCTCGCCTGTCGCATGATTCTTCTGCCGTTACCGAATCGGATTCGCAGTCTCCGAACACGCAACACATTCAACAACCCTCTGCCTTGACGAACCGCGACACTCAAGAATCTCTGTCGCGGCCTAGCCAGTCTCCTTTGCAACGCGAGTGTGCAGTCGGCCTCCCCAAGCGCGAGAACTCCTTTCCAGACAGTCAACGGCAGGAGCGGCAAGACCAACACCAACGTCACCAAGAGGAAGAAGAGAACATGGCTCCCGGAGGACCACCCAACAACCGACGACCGCCGCCCGAAGCGGAGAAGACGATCCGATCAGTCGATCAACCCCCGCAAGGTCCGCCCCCTGGTTACAGGCTGAGCCAGCTCCCTTCGGGCGCCGCGGGCGCACAGGGAAACAGTCTTCGAGCTGCCGGTGGCCAGGAGAGAGCGCCGCAATTCGAAGGGCAAGTTGGCGACCAAGGCAGAAACAGCCCCCAACCGGCCAGTGCCGATCAGAATCTTGCTGATCCCGAAAAATTCAAGGAGCTCTGTAGGTTTCCCTAGCTGGCAAAACCTGATGTAGGTGCCGGGATAAGAAAGGGCTGGGCGCTGACCAAGGTCAACCTATTTTACAGTGACCAAATACAAGAACGTTAAGCGCCTCTACTTCGATGGCAAGGCGCAGATTGAGAACCTCACTTCGCAGGTCGAGCAACTGCAAAATGCTATCGCCAATCAGCGCATCACACAGTCGCGGACGGCTCTGGATGACAGCGAGTACCTGACACGGTTTAACCGGTTGAATGGCGCCATCAACAACCTATCGTTCAACATCCGCAAAGACTGGCGGACGGTGCCGCAGTGGCTTAACAAGTACGTCAGCGCCGAGGCACTCAAGACGGGCAAGCAGGAGATGACGGCGGTGGGCCGGGCCGTGATTACACGCTGGATCGTCGAGGAGATCTTCGACAAGTGTTTCCATCCGGGCCTGAACTATGACCTCAGCCGGCAGCTCAAGGACATTGAGCTGAACATCCGGCGATTCTCCTACACGATGAACGCGCGGGAAGAGTACGATGCGCTGACGGCCAAGGTGGTCAGCTGGCGCATGGCCACGCTCGAGGGCCTGCAACACATCATCAAGTCGCCGGAAAGCGCGGAGAACAAGGCCGACTTTACGCGCATGACCACCGCCAACCTGACGGCGACCCTATTTCAGTACCTGACCGAACCCCCACCGGCGGGCGTGGACGGCAGCGCCTCGATGATCATCGAACTGGCCGTCGGCCTCGCGGCCAACCTCCCCATGGAGAGCCGAGACGTGGCCCTCACCTACCCCCTGCCAGGCGACCCCGTCGACCTGAACGTTATGGAGGTGGAGAAGTCTGGCCTGCCGGCGATTGAGACGCACGGCGAAGGCGCACAGGGGGCCGATGATGGGAGGGCGGAGGAGGCGGAGGGGAGGGAAGGCGCAGGTTCCCGAGCACGTGGCGACAAGTCCCGAAACGGTACGTTTACAACCCTGCAGGGCGGCAGAAGCAGCAGAAATACCGGCGGCAGGAGTGGGCGAGGTCTGGCCGTGTCGGTCCCCGCGAGGAAGAGCAGTCTCGTCCCCGCGTCCCCGCTCGTCGATCCCAACAGTACTGACAGGGCAACTTTTGCAGCTCCGCCACCCAACGACAGCGGCAAGGTCCGGTTCGCGGCCTTTATGGCCGTGGAGGTTAGGGGTCGACAGGTACTCGTGAAGGCGCCGGTCTGGACGCTATCCTAGGCTAGGTAGGGGAGGGGAGTTCATGCAAGGGTGACACACCATGGCCCGGCGACTATGATTACTAGACGGAAGGACGTGGGAAGCTACATACATTAGGCGAGATGTGTTGGACGCTATGCTTGGGCTGGCGGCCATGGAAGGATCAGCTCCATACCGTCAAGTGTGCACAATCAAGTGGATGTCCCCGAGGGGGAAGAAAATGCAGATACGAGTTGAGTCGGCCTCTAATGGCTGAATCAGATGCATTCACCTTGCGTTCGACCAGATGGGGTGTAGCCGTGTCGTCAACTAGTGTCAAGTTGGTCAATACGGATGAGCCAGACCTGGCTGAAAGCTGAATTTCAAGTCTGGCCTGGCCACTGCCGACCTTTGAGCTCGTGGTAGGCGAGCACCTGCTCAGCCAGGTACATCCAATAGACACAGCCTTGTCTTGCGCTTCAGCCTGGTGCGCGTTTTCTTTACTCCCCTCGTTCCCCTGTGAAGTTCGAGGGTCGAGGTACGTACATGGACCATGCACTGGTAAAAAGTTTTCGACCTGCCGGTTACCCCTCTTTTCCCCGCCGCGAATTGACTCCAGCTTGCCCCCCCTTTGTTTCCCCCACGAACTTTTATTATACGGAGTACAACATACACGGCGTCAAGTTGCAACCACAGGAATGGAGGGGTCACTCACCGCTTGCCTGTTTGATTCCATTCCCCAGCCCCACTATCGCCAAGCTACCGAGTCCTAAATTTGGGGAGGAACGGAAGTGAGGCTGTAAATAAGTCCTTTTGTAGACCGCAGTCATAGAGACATATGGGATTTCTAAACTCATTGCTCCTACTGAATACCCAGCTCCCCAGAGGACCTACCGAGAGAGTCGGATACTCCTGAAAAAGAAAGGAACCTGTCCTACAATATGGCCTCCAAACCTTCCCACCTTGAGCCCTCCAAGCTTGGGACCAAGGAATAGTATGTGCCTGTCCCTCTGCCTCCCTCCCCTTGGACCAACAGACGCTTCGTCCCTGCGAACCTCGCGCTATAAGTCCTAACTCCCCGTCTTTCAACGCAAAATATAGCTGGGACAACCTGTACACCTCGGAACTGCAAAACCACGCCTCAAACCCCCGCGACGAAGGCACCGTCTGGTTCGACGATGCCGACGCCGAGACCCGCACCGTGCTCTACCTCGACCAGATCACCGAATCCGCCACCTTCGACCACGAGGTCCGCCGCGAGGACACCGCCTTCCTCGACCTCGGCTGTGGGAACGGGAGCCTCCTCTTCGCCCTGCGCGAGGACGGCTGGCGCGGCCGCATGCTGGGCGTCGATTACTCCGCCGCCAGCGTAGCCCTCGCGCGCCAAGTCTCCGAGAAGCGGAAGGAACGCCGCGGTGACGACGAAGACGACGATGACGAGGAGATGGATGATGACGTGGTCGCCGACGCACCCTCGAAAGGACAGGGCGATGGAAACGGCGAAAAAGAAGAAGAGGAAGACGAAGACGAGATCCCCCCGGTCGAATTCGCAGAATGGGACGTCCTCCGCGGGCCCCTGGAGGTCGCGCTCAACGGGGCCCAGGAAAAGACCGGATGGGACGTCGTCCTGGACAAGGGCACCTTCGACGCCGTCTGCCTTTCCCCCGAGCAGGACGCGCAGACTGGCCGCCGCGTGTGCGAAGGGTACCGCGCCCGCGTGCTGCGCCTCCTGAGACCAGGTGGTCTCTTCCTCGTCACGAGCTGCAACTGGACCGAGAGTGAGCTGCGCGCTTGGTTCGAGGGTGTCGACGCCGACTCTGAGGAGGACGGGGCCGCCGGCTTGGTCGCGGTCGGCTCCATCGAGTATCCCACCTTTCAGTTTGGCGGCGCCAAGGGCCAGGCCATCAGTACTCTCTGCTTCCAGAAGCAGGCTAAGAGGTAGGGAATGGGGACGTTCTGGCAGACCGGAAAAATAGGAGTTGGTAGACTGCGGTCCAGGGTGGGAAATGGGATGGAAAGCTGTTCTCAGATGCTAAGATACCCGTCGTTGAATCCATTGGACAATGTTCAAAAAATGTTCCTTTTCATTAATGGCTAAGAATACCTCGCATTTTCATACATCGCGAGCCTCCTGAGAAACCATGGGGGAACATCCTACACGCCAGGATATACCTCAGCCAGGTCAGGGTACAACTCGCCTGCTTTTCCCTCGTACCGCGCCGACTTCCAGCTCTTGCTCCAAGTCCTTCCTATCTATGCTTGATCCCGTCAGATCCCTGGCACGACGTGTACCGTCACTCCCCTATACCGCCGCTCTCCTACTTTCCTTTCGCCATCATCCCCGAAAACCACCCTCCAGTCTCGTCTAAGTAGTACCTCGAAAGACTTTTGGTTTTCTCTTGCCATGACAAAAACATCAGGCTATGAGAATGTCTTTTGGTGGTGGGTCAAGAGCCGAAAACGCATGTAATTATCGACGGAAAAAAGGCGATTGACAAGAGAAAGAGAGAGAGAAGGGAGAAGTGGTGCGGGAATTGTTTCATTATGTTTCGGTCCTCTATGGTGATGTATTCATAGGCTCACCGCTCGGTGCCGATCCCGTCACACTATTGGCGGCCGTGGTGGCAAAGTAACGCACATCCACGTCGTCGTCCTTTTGCAGCTGCTCGAGCTTGGGCAGGATCCGAGTCTGAATGAGCTCCATGCCCCGCGGCGACGGCGAGAAGCTGACTCCCTCCTTTTCTAACGAGTAGATGGTGCCCTCCTCGGGAAGTCGGCGCAGCACGTCGATCAAGACACCGTAAGTCTTGGCCACGTTGAACCGAATGTTCGGGATGTCATCATCAGCCAGCTTGTCGAGCAGCTGCGGAAGGATACTTCCGGCGATCACGTCCATGCTCACTACCGGGGCCAGGGTCTGCAAACAAGTGTGAGTATACATCCTCATCGAAATGCGGGAGGGGGATTGGAAGGGGGAACGGCCAACTTACAGAAATGGCAAAGCAGGTGGTCATTCGGTAGAGGTAATTGGGATGGTTGCCCATGGCCATGACCTTGGGGATAATGGCCTCGTTCGCCCATTCCACTCCGAAGACTTCGGTAAGCTTCTTCAAGTTGTGTGTGGCAGCCTCACGGATCGAGAAGACCGTGTCGCCTAGCCAGCTCATGCAGAGGTCGCTCAATTTCTCGTCGAAGAACTGCACGCCGAGCTGGCTGGCCAGGAGGGGAATATACTCGATGATGGCCAACCTGACACGCCACTGCTTATCCTCGGCCAGCTGGATGATCGCTGGCAGAAGAGATTGCGACAGCAGGTCGATGCCGATCACTAGTCATCTCGGTTAGACTTATGAACGTCGCTGAATTGAATCAATAAACAAGACGGGCAAAGAAGTAAACCCACCTTCGTTAACGAGTTCGAGCTTCGAGATAATATGCAGTCGAACCTCGGGGAATTCGTCTTTTAGCATCTGCAGGAACATGGGAAGAAGATGGTCGATGGTCCTGTCATGAGAAAGTCAGCATCAGTCTGTACATACAGGCCGGTTGCCTACCCAGTTTCAGGGGTAAAAGGGTAAAATAAAAGAAAGAGGAGACAGACTCTTGCTTGCCGAGGATCGGAGCAAGGCCGCTGATCTGGGTGCCCAGGGCGGCCCGGACGTGCTGGGAGTTGTCAGACACGAGGTCTTCGATGCTGCCCATGACGTCGTTGAGGAGAACGCTGCGGTCGATGAGAGAGCAGAATCCGGGTATTTGGCCGGCAATGGCCGTCCTGACTTCGGCCTCGGTATCCTTGAGCAGCTTGATGAACGCAGGGACAAGGTCGCGGGACACGACTTCTTCGTCCACGGCCTTGGCGATCTATCATTGCGATGTTTAGCCAAAAAAAGAACCTCCTACAAACGAAAGGGGGAAAGAGAAGAAGGAAACGGCGTCTCCTCGTCCCTCTCTTCCACCCTAGTTTCTGGTTGACGTACCTGTTCAAACTTATCGGCAATCATGTAGCGGACTCTCCAGCTCTTGTCTTCTATCAGGCTCCGCAACAGGGCGAGAATTCCGCCGTGGCTGGCCTGTTGGTCTTTGGGCACAACTTCAGCGATGGAGACGAGAATGTCGACGGTCAATAGTCGAACGCTATCCTGGTCGTCCTGGGCGAGGTGCTGGAAGAGAGGCATCATGTCCTCGATGACAACGTCGGCGGTCATCTCCTTGACGAAGTTGGCCATCTTGGTGGCGGCCTGGCGGCGAACCATAGGCGTCTCATCGTGCACGAGCTGAGCATAGGCCTTACGCATCTGCTCTTGGGTAGTGGCAGAGACCCTCTTGTATGGTGTGGTGTAGAGACCGCAGCTGGAGACCTTGGAGGTGAACCAGTCCGCCTTAGAGAGCCGGAACGTGAGAGGGATAAAGTAGTCTTCGATTTGCTGGTCGGATATCTCGCTGCAGATCTTGTTGAGAGACTCAACGGCCTGTAAAAGGAGAGATGGACGGGGTCAGAAGATCAGATGCGATACTACAAGGCAACGGGGGGCTAAGAGGCTATAAAGAGAGGAGGCGTTGGTGTGAGTGCCTTTGATTTCTGTAACGTACCTTTTCGCGCACAACTGGTTCCTCTATCGCGGCGAGATTCTCGAGAGGGGAGAGGAGGACGTGACCCCACTGAGGTCCTCCGACGTACTCGACGAAGTTGCCGAGCTCCTCGCTGAGGGCAACAAGCACTTCATCCTCGTCCTCAACGGATTCTATAGGGTTTCGGTCTCAGCTAGGGGGGCTCGAAGCGCATGTAGCCGGGTGCAAAAGGAGCAGGGAAGCACACTGACCGTCCAGGAACGGGATAAGCTCGTCGCGAGTGCGATCAGGACCCAAGGCAAGGGCGATGGTGGACAGGCGGTGAATGGCATTGAGGCGAAGGAGAACATCATCGTGCTGACAACAGAAGAGATTAGTTCAATAGAAAAGGCACGCGGCAAGCAGGAGGGTCCTGACGTCGGTGGTATAGCCCCAGGGCGGATAGGAGTAAGGAGGAGGGGCCCAGGGAGGGGGATGGTGGTGGCGGACATACCTTGAGCTCGTCTATGAGCACAGCAATCGGATACAGCTCCGGGCTGACGGTCGTCTGTTCTGCCATGACGAGCGACGAGAGAACGGAGCACGCGTCGAAAAGCGGAGAGTCAGAATAGAGGGAAAGGACTTGTCGTTTGGGCGGTCGAAGTGGTCAAGTAGCGATCGGGGTAGATCGCGTGCAGGTGATGCAACGGGGGTAAAGCAGGGTCGGTGCGGCAGCGGTTGTGGGTAATGTTTTGTGTGGGGCTGGAGGGGGGGAGGAAGGATGAATTTGGAAATGAAGGTTGAGCAACTACGTAGTCGACAGTAAAATTTCTCGACTCTATATGTAGGAAAGCGGGTAATGAGACTGGTTGATCGATACGGAGAGGGACGAAATACGCGACAGGAGCTGACCGTGCCGAGTAATCGTTCGGCTTTTGCTGTAGGCAGGGTCAGCAGTTGGAAAAGGTTGGATGGAGGTGCGAGGCTGGTGATGATGGTAGGATAGATTGGGTGGAGGGGAATGAATGGGATCAGATGTGTGTCTCCAGAATCTGAAGGCAGCTCAAAGTCGCTGGTCCATTGGGTGACTTGGGGCAGGCGGCACAGAACCTACCAAGGGTAGGTACAGAAATCAGATGTGTACATGTAGACGAGGCTTAATTAAGATTTGGGCATCAGTCCCACTTTGATAGTGAGCGCGGGCACGGACCACCTATCGCACACCAAAGAGAAGGTACGGTACGGTACGTTGGGTGCGCTTTCTAGCCCCTTGCCGATGAGTTTTACAGGTACTCAGCTTTGTAGGAAATATATACGAAGTACGAAGTAAGGCAGGGAGATGAACTACTCGTACCTGAAGTCTACATCCATTCCATCTACCTACGAATAGGTACGTTGTAAACTCCCGGTAGATCTTTCATCCTCTGTTAAAGACCTCGACACTACCTCCGTCTTGCGAGCATCCATTCTATTTCTTCCTTGCTATTATGCGACCGATCCACTCGGAACCATGGACAGATGACTTTCACCATGATTCTCCGTGGCTTTAACGTGCTCATCGGTGTCTTGAGCGCCTTTCTTATGGTCAACGACTTGGATGAGACTTTGGCCGCCCCCACGATGGAACCGGCACACCAACGGGAGGGAACCAACCTCCCTTCAGAATCTTAAACAGTCTACTTATCTAAATAAATGGTTTCCCGAGGACAGAAGTTTTCCATCTTGTGAATGATGTTGATTTGCCGATGCGCGTACCTGATGGCTACGGAATGTAATGCGCGATACATACAACCTTAGTCCCGGTAGCCGCTGAGGATGGCATCTCGGTTTGATATCGGTACTGACGTATGTATGTACATACGGTCCCCAGATAGGTACCCAATGTCACACAGTGTACCTGTCTATTGGAAGGAGAACATGGAAAACGTCGAGTAGGTACACAATAGGTAGGGTGAGGTACGAAGTACGGAATTCCATTGCCCCACCATCAATCATCCACGGTTTCGGCAGGTACCCCGTAGCTTGACACGACGTTTGGAATTTTACTGTGACTCAGGCCAAAGCAAACAACCACCACCTCCTACCTATTCGTGCATCCACACAACGTCTAGGCGGTTTCGGCGCAGTCGACCGGTTCAATCGTCAAGATGCCCACCATCGCCGTCAACAAGTACGATCTGTTCAAGGCCCTCGGTCAAACGTGAGTTCTATCCCACCACCAAGCGACGACCCCTCTATTCCACTCCCCCCACCATGGAATGCGATGCCATCGTGCCCCTCCCCCGCCCTCTCTTGAGTAAAAAAGAGAAAGATGGAACTGTCTTACCAGCCATGACCAACCTCCCCCCTCCAATGTCTACACTCGGCTGACTTGTGTATCCTTCTCTGCTTTCCTTCTATCCAGCTTCACGACCGAGGAATTTGAAGATCTCTGCTTCGAGTTTGGCATCGAGCTCGACGAAGATACCGAAAATGAGGACCGCCCCGTGGTTGACGGCGTCCAGGCGCCGCCCGAGCTCAAGATCGAAATCCCCGCCAACCGCTACGACATGCTGTGCTTCGAGGGCATCGCGCTCATGCTCAACATCTTCAGGGAAAAGACGGCACTCCCAAACTACACCGTCGTAGCCCCCAAGGACCCCAATACCCAGGTCATCACCGTGTCTCCGGAGACCGCACGTATCCGGCCTCTCATCGCAGGCGCCATCCTCAGGAACATCAAGTTCACCCCGGAGAGCTACAACTCCTTCATCTCCCTACAAGACAAGCTGCACATGAACCTCGCCAGGCAACGGACCCTCGTCGCCATTGGTACCCACGATCTCGACACCCTACAAGGCCCCTTCACCTACGAGGCTCTCCCCCCCAAGGACATCAAGTTCACCCCGCTGAATCAGACCAAGGAGATGGACGGCGAAGAGCTGATGCGCTTCTACGAGGGGGACAAGCATCTCGGCAAGTACCTGCATATCATCCGCGACTCGCCCGTGTACCCAGTCATCTACGATAAGAATCGTGTCGTCTGCTCGCTGCCCCCCATCATCAATGGGGATCACTCTAAGATTTCCGTCGACACCAAAAACGTCTTCATCGAGATGACCGCCACCGACGCCACAAAGCTCCAGATCGTCTGTGACATGATGGTCACAATGTTCTCGCAAGCCTGCGCCGAGCCCTTCACCGTCGAGCCCGTCCAGATCGTTTCCGAACACAACAACATGTCCAGGGTCACCCCGAACCTCAGCCCCCGGACGATCGACGTCGAAATCGACTACCTCAATGCCTGCACGGGCCTCAGCGAGTCGCCCGACGTCCTCTGCCGCCTCCTCACCAAGATGGCCTACGTCGCCAAGCCCTCTCCCAAGGACAGCAACCTGCTCGAGGTGACCATCCCCGTCACCCGCGCCGACGTCCTGCACCAGTGCGACGTCATGGAAGATCTCGCCATTTGCTACGGCTATAACAACCTACCGCGCTCCTCGCCCAATAAGAGCGCCACCATTGGCGCCCCGCTCATGCTCAACAAGCTCGCCGACATTGTCCGCGTCGAGGCCGCCATGGCCGGCTGGAGCGAGGTCATGCCCCTCATCCTGTGCAGCCACGAGGAGAACTTTGCCTGGCTCAACCGCACCGACGACGGCACCACCGCCGTCCGCCTCGCCAACCCCAAGACGGCCGAGTACCAGGTCGCCCGCACCACCCTGCTCCCCGGCCTGCTCAAGACCATCCGCGAGAACAAGAGCCACTCGGTCCCGCTCAAGATCTTCGAGGTGGCCGAAGTCGTCTTCAAAGACGAGTCCCTCGAGCGCAGGGCCCGCAACGAGCGGCGCTTCGCCGCCGCCTGGTACGGCAAGTCGTCCGGCTTCGAGATGGTCCACGGCCTCCTGGACCGCGTCCTCCTCATGCTCCGCACCGCCTTCCTCACCCACGACGAGGGGCTCACCAGCACCAAGACGATGGACTTCAACGTCACCCAGGCCCACACGAAGCAGGACGGCTACTGGATCGAGGAGATTGACGAGCCCACTTTCTTCGCCGGCCACGCCGCTGGCGTCTTCCTCCGTCTCGACGGGAAGGAGGCCCGCATCGGCGAGTTTGGCATCTTGCATCCCACCGTCCTGGAGAAATTTGATCTAAAGTGCGTCTGCTAACCGTTCCGCTTGCTTTCCCCCCATCCGTTCGACATTTGGCCAATTATGCACCTGAACTTTTGAAACTGACTGGCTATGTTCCCTAGATACCCCGTGAGTACGCTCGAGATTAACCTCGAGGTCTTCCTATAAAGAAGCAAAGAAATAAATCAAATGAAAGAGAAAAAGAAAAAGAAAGAAATACATGACAATGACGGGGCCCAACCTTGTTGTAGAAGATGCATAACCAGGAGGTTAGAGCTCCTGTCCCAACACTTTGTTGAGGACAATAGATCAACGAATGACCAATGAATTGCAAACATATTATCGTTGTTGCCGTTACAGCTATCGCTAGTAAAGAACACGGAAGACAACCCACGTATCCGTATCCCACCTCTACAAAATATTCGACTTGACCAACGTTCCCTCGTATCCCAATGCTGGTAATAACAACGAAAAACAAAAACCGTCCGGTACGCCATTGTCCTTTTTTTCGCCTTGACCGCTGCCCCAATGCGCTGGTTTCCCATCTCATATGAATAATCTGCCCATATACAGAACAATCGCTATTCTACTATGTGAGAGGATGGAGCTCCTGTTCAGCACGTGCAGGAACTCCTGCTTCTGGGCCGGGAGAGCTGCCCGCGCCCCCAATGCTGCTTAGCATGTTCATTCCCCTACGCAAAGCCGAGAAGGCGCTCGTGTTGTCGGCCGACGCACTCCGATGCAATCCCCTGGTGTTATCAGGCGTGAGTGTCTCGTGTGCCGTCTCGACAGCTGCGACGACCGAATGACTAGTGGGCAGGCCGGGTGGCCTCGTATTGGTGGTTTGGTATGGCGGGGTCCCCGGACGGCTCCGGACCCGCGTCAAGTCCGAGCCGAGATAGGCCATCGCCGTGGCTATGGACAGCTCGGACGCCTCTGCGGCGTTGAGGTGGGTGTTCATCTCCTCGTCGGTCCTGTTGAAGACCTGGTGCCACCAGCGGATGCCGTCCAGCTTAGGGAAGATAATCCTCTCGCGGCCCTCGACGTGGTCGTCGATGACGGGGTCGTAGTCCTTGTTGGTGAATTCGGCTTTTCGAGCAAGAAAGTAGTCCCACACCGAGGAAGTTTGCTGCATGGCTTCTGCGTCATGACGCTGCTTCTCCGAATTATAAAGAAACGTGCCGTATTGACAAGAGTAGAGATGATACAGCAAACGTCGGAGGAAACGCTCGTTGTACTCAAACCGGTCGGGGAACTGTCGGAGGAGCTGATAGACACAGTCCAGAAACTGGTGGAAAACGGGACTCGTCATCTTGGGGACCGTAGCTTCGTCGTTGGCGATGGTCCCGGTCGCCCCTTCAGCGGCCGCGTCGAGATCAGCCGGGTCGTCTCTGCTCTGGTTGAAAAAGCGCCTGGCATTGGCAATGGCATTCTGGAAGGCGTCGGTGCGGCCGTCATTCTCGCCCGGTTGGATTGTAGACCCTGCCATGGCGTCCCGCTGCACGACGAAACAGCTCTCGTGACTCAGAGGGCCGGACCGCAGCCGGAACATGTGCCCAAAGGAAAGCCAGTCCTTTTCGACGAGGTTGATGAAGCCTTTGATGGTGCGAAAGTAAGGGTCAAGCATAATCTGGCTCAGAGCGCTGAGCTGGCTGGTTCGGTCCCAGCCGTCGGAGCAGTGAATGAGGACGTGGGAGTGGTAAATGCCGACCTGCCTGGTGATAAGGCTAGCACCTTGCAGCACGGCCCTCGTGTGCTTGAGCCAGCTGCTAGATGCCAGGAGATCTAGGTTCGGGGGAAGCGGGGAGAAATCGGCGTCCTTGATGGCCTCGACGACCCTGTTGAGCGAGTTTCTCATGACGTGGATGTTGTCGATGTTAAGAAAGATCTTCTTGGCGGTGGGATAACGGTCCATGGGCTCCGACCCCATGCCTTGAACTTGGTTGACTATGGCGTTGACAGTGGGTCGCGCGTCGACGATGAGATTGCGCTGCTGGGCGCCAAAAATAAGCCTCTTCCCGGTCTTCTCGTCGAACATGTGGGGTGTGCCATCGAGGAAGCTGTCCTCGAACTTATCCGAGTCGGATAGCTGCGCCTCGACAGCGTCGATATCGCTTGGCGGAGGTGGTAGCTTGACCTCACTGTCGGAGTAGGAGGGTGCGGCGGAAAAGGAGGCGGCCACTAGCTTCTCGTCTTGGATATTGTTCTTCCGAGTGATGCCGGACAGAGGCTGGGCACTTCGCGTGATGGTGCAGTTGTTGACTGGATGCAGGTAGGTCAAGACGGGAATTCGACTTCTTGAGCGGTACTCTTTGGCGTACTTCAGGACGTTATCTGATATGGTGGAGGGAACCACCAACATGGCCGGGTACGTATCGCAAAAGGAGTAGTCCTTGTTGATCCAGGTGATGCGCCATCCCTTGTCGGGTAGCTTTTCGCTGATGCCCTGCCTGTGGAATTCTGCCTTGGGGTCGTAATGCCCCCAGCCGTTAATGGCCTTCTCTGCTTTCGAGGGCCTGTGAGTGAAAGCGTAGAGGTTCCGGATAGTCCCTAGCCTGCAGGTTCTATTCCTGATGAAGTCGAAAGCTTCACGGGCTGACTTGTCATCGGCGAAATTGAAGCAAACGAAGACAAAGTCGCGACAGCGTAGTCGTATCGAGCTTGGAATGCCCGACGATGCAGGGGCAGCCCGGAGGGTGCAGAGTGAGATGATAGGGTATGTGATCCATGATTCGCGGGCCCTCGGGGGTGTCGTGGACGAAGGAAGAGGTTGGTCCGGAGGCGGGCAGGAGAAGACAAGGTGGAAATCGGTCAGACGTAGGGTGCCAGTAGAAGTGATACCGCCATTAATGCATTGCACATCATCGAAGACCTAGGGAGAAAGAAAAAAAAGGTTACAAAACAAACATACAAAGAAAACTCGATTCGAGAATCTGAGAATCCCGCATTTGCTAGCTGCAGGAACAGGGACGGACGGGACCGGACAGGCAGACACATACCTTTCTGGCCTCCATGACGGGCCAGTGCGCACCTTTAGGCTGTAAGATGGGGAGAAAGACTGTTTGTTGATGCTGTTTTGTCTGTATCTGGATGCCTATATCTCATGTCCTCTGTCGCAGTGGGAAAGCAAGTCGGGTATCATATGATGAGGCTGTATTTACTTCCGCGGGGCCATCTACTTCGTACGGACTGTACCCAACTTTGACCGTATTACGTAGCACCTAATCATCGTGCCACATAAATCGGTAAACGGACAAGAGCGACCCCACAAGCGACCCGCTTCCACGAGTACCTTGATAGGTAATTACGAAGTACATAGTAACTTCTTATCTCTTTGCTGTCACATGACACGTCTCGAGGATCTTGCTCGACTTCCACAATTGATATCTGATGATGGGACAGACCGAAATCAAGGGGATAGCTCTAAAGAACTTGTTTCGTTGCCCGGCGAATAATCCAAGTACGATAACTTGGCATTTGGACTGCAAAGTGATGCGGCCTGAATGAAGTACCTCCAGTCCGGAGCTGGATCTTTCTTATACAGATATCGGATACAGTAATATGTTCACCGACTATCGTGCTACTGAATCTTATGCTTGTACAAAGTCTCTTTGCTAAGGAGGGTCTCGACCCTGAGAAAAGTCCAGCGCACAGACCACCAGAGACAGACGTCCCTAGGGCACAGGCGATTTTCTAAACCCACACAAGGAAATTCTGAGCCGAGCCGCAGCCTCTCCAACACCAGCGACCGACGACGACATCACCTCGCCCTCTCGACTCTTCACGCCCCTCCAATCGCCCATCTCCTCCCGATCCCCGTCGAGTTTTCGGACACATAAGTCAAGATGGCTGTTCCAGGCACTCAGATGTAAGGACTTCTTCCACGGCTGTCCAGTTCTCTCTCCTCAAAAACCCCCCGCAAAAACGATCACCAACCCGTGTGGTCGCGAACTTTTTTTTTTGTTCTCGTTCCTGGGGCCACCTTACCTGCAGAAATCAATCGCTCTCGTTTCTCTGGTCCCAGCCACAGAAACATAAAATTCCACTCATTTTCGTTGTCCGAAATTTGTAGGCTAACCATGGCTATGTGTTTTCGGTTCCCCCGCGATATAGCTCCAAGCGCAGAAAGTTCGTCGCCGACGGCGTCTTCTATGCCGAGCTCAACGAGTTCTTCCAGCGCGAGCTGGCTGAGGAGGGCTACTCGGGCGTCGAGGTCCGCGTCACCCCGACCGTGACCGACATCATCATCCGCGCCACCCACACCCAGGAGGTCCTCGGCGAGCAGGGCCGCCGCATCCGCGAGCTCACCTCGCTCATCCAGAAGCGCTTCAAGTTCCCCGAGAACAGCGTCTCGCTGTACGCCGCCAAGGTCCAGAGCCGCGGTCTCTCCGCCGTCGCCCAGTGCGAGTCCCTCCGCTACAAGCTCCTCAACGGCCTCGCCGTCCGCCGTGCCTGCTACGGTGTCCTCCGCTTCATCATGGAGTCCGGTGCCAAGGGTTGCGAGGTCGTCGTCTCCGGCAAGCTCCGCGCCGCCCGTGCCAAGAGCATGAAGTTCACCGACGGCTTCATGATCCATTCCGGCCAGCCCGCCAAGGAGTTCATCGACCACGCCACCCGCCACGTCCTCCTCCGCCAGGGCGTGCTTGGTATCAAGGTCAAGATTATGCGCGGCACCGATACCGAGGGCAAGAGCGGTCCTCAGAAGGGTCTCCCTGATGCCGTGACCATCTACGAGCCCAAGGAGGAGCAGAACGTCATCCAGCCCATGAGCCAGGATTACGGTGCCAAGGCCGCCCAGGCCCAGGCCCAGGCCGAGCAGCAACGGTTGGAGCAGGAGGGTGCTGCTGCCCCCGAGGAGGAGGCGCCCGCTGCTGAGCCGGAGGCTTAAGGGGGATGCGGCTTTTTTGATGTTTGTTAGTGGAGAAGGGAATGGAAAGACTTTTGACAAGCAGAGAGCAAACTAAAAGGGTCCTTGGGGGAGTGGGCTGGCTTTACTACCACAAATGGCGTCTTGATCTCATTTGCGTCTCCCTTGCGGCAAAGGGAGTTTTCGGGAACGTCTTTGGTTGCGGTCTGGCTTGTAATGATACACAAACCATATATGAGAGCAATGACAGACGTGGACACCCAGCCTGCCTTTCTGTCCCGCGTGATAATGGCAAGCCCTTGCTGGGGTGATATGATGTATGCTTGCTGGCAACGGCCTTATGAAAGTTCTCGGCATGGAACTCGGTCAATATCTAACGGGCTTCAACGGGAAAGACTTTTACTGTCTATCTATTGACCGCGGCAGGCCATGTAGCTTCCTCAAGACAAAGCGACCCTGCTCCCAAATGCAAGCTGTGTCCTGACAAGTCCGTCTCTGGCACCGCCTAGTATCGCGTCTAGTAATCGTACAGAGCAAGCCGTGTTCGCTTCCGAAGCGGCATGTCTAGGACCAAAAACGAAAAAGAAAAGAAGAAAAGAGGAAGCAGTAAAATCAAGTCATTGCTGATGAATCAAGCCCTTCCTCCCCACGAAACGCCAAACCCCAAGGCCATGGTTATATATATAATGCCAACTCGGAAGCGTAACCAGTGGAAAATCAATCCGTGCATCTTGTCCTCACCCCCTCCCCTCCACAGGCACCAGTCCTGGGCCGGCAGTCGTTGAACCTCCCCCCAAAATCCCTTGCAAAGCATGTGTCTCGTGAATGTCAACCCGCGGCTTTGATCTTCCAATGATCTCTTTTCTCGGGGAAATATACAAGTGTCAAATCGGACTCTCGTGGAAAAAAAAAAGCAAACGGCGATAACGGCGGCCAACTTGAGAGCGATGAGCGGTTTACCTGTCGTGCGATCGGCGTGGCTGCATCTCGATGCCCTCCTGGGTTTCTAATTTCCCGTTTGCTCGGCCGTTCGGGCGGCCCGTGCCATCTTCGTCGCTCTCCTCAGCGAGGTCCGTCAGCCCAAACTCGGCACCTGCGTCGTCGTCATACGCCCTCATCAGACCGGTGGTGTCTCCGTGTTGGCTGCTGAGGCTATGCCTGGGGTCGGTGCTTCTCCTTGCCTGCAAGCTGAGACGAGTCTGGATGCTGGACACCATGTCGGTCCCCGTGGCGTCGGGACCTCCTTGCCCGGAAATCATCTTGTGGCCGTACGGATCTGACCTCGAGAGGTTCAGCAGGTAGACTCCGGTGAATGTGACCAGGAAACCACAGAGGAGAGACAGCGTGGTGACGACGTCGGTGGTGTTGAATCCGCTGAAGAGGATGAAGGACGCACACAGCGTCGCTGTGGTGAATGTGACGTAGTAAAGGGGATTGACACTATACATTCCCGGTTAGTCAACGAAGCCCCTCAGATCCTTTCCATGGGTGTACTGACATGTTGGTGGGGAAGTGGGCGAGGGCCTTGTTGAAGTAGTTCATCTGCGTCAAGATGCAGACGGCGGTCAAGATCATGAAGACGTAGGTAGAGGGGTGTGAGAACTGGTTGTTTCCGGCCATGGTAAGCTTCAGGGCGATACCGAACGCCTTGACCGACATGACGGATATCGATCCCACCGTCGAGCAGATGGACAAGTAGATGAGCGCGTTCTTCCTCCCATGAACAGGCGCAACTTTGTAGATCATGACGAGGGCGAAAAGGGTAACAGTGGTCATGTATAGAAGAAATCCTAGCAGAAACCGTCAGTACCTCCACGCTACACAAGCTCCAGGTCAACAGCCGGACGCTCGTGGCAAATCAGCTCACCTGGTTGAATAGCGTAGTGCAGGATCTGGTCAATGGTCTCGATTTCCTCGTCCGGTGGTGCGTGGAGCACGATGATGACAGCACCGATGAGGCAGATGGCGCTTCCGAGCCTACCCAGCGTGCCCAAATGCTCCTTGAGGACGTATGATCCAAGCACGGCGCCGATGAGAACTGAGAGCGCACCTAATGGTGTGACGAGAATGGCTGGCGCGAAGGCATACGCGGCGAAGTTGCATACTTCTCCAACGACCACTATCCCTGGCTGTCAGCGTATCGTCGGAGTCGTGAGGAGGGACGTCAATCATGCGGGCATACGTGTTGCGATACCGGCCCACCAAACGGGACTCTTCAGATATACAAAGCCGTCGCCTTCAAACCCGTGCCGTTCTTCGGCCTGCATCAGACCCTGTGGTGAAAGCCATGTTAGCTGATGGGACGGGAATCATAGACGAGCGACCGATGCCGAGGTGAGTGAAGCGCGACGGTGGTCGGAGGAATGTACCTTTTTGGTGATCACGAAGCTAACACCTGTGGAGTTGACCCATATTAGCTAAGGCACTTGGGTGAACAGGCAACAGGCAGCAGGCAGCAGGGACTATACCGATCGCTAAACTGGATGATATGGCCAGCGACAGGCCGATATATCTATATCATCGAAGAGTATATCAGTCATCTGCTGTATCTTTCGTGCGTCGAGGAATACCCCCAAGACGCCTCCCGCATATCGCAACATACTTTTCCTCCATTGTGATGGGTGGGCGAAGGACAAGACTGCGCGAAAATGAGGGTGGGGGCGAAGTCGAGCGTGCGCGATTATGGAGGTCTCGAAGACGGTGGAAAATCCGAATGTCGTAGCCGACGAGGGACCCGACGAGGCTCGCGCCAGGCGAGAGGGTAGAGGTGTGTCGACGGAGAGAAGAGTGGGAGAGAGGCCACCGTCAGCACGGAATCATGGATTCTCAATCGGCACAACTGGATGGTGTCTTTTTTTCCGGATACGTGGATCGCTTTTGCAGCTTCTTGGATTCGGAAGGCTACCGGGGGAAGTTCAATGTCGGACAATCGGCCAGTCGCAGAAACGTCCAGAGTAGGGTCGGCCGTTTCTTGTCGGAGAGTGACTGGGGAAGGGATCGTGGAGGGAAGTGAATTTGTTTCGACCACAGGCGGAGACGGAAGCGCTACGTAGCGTGATCCGGAAACCCCAGTGGCTCCGTGCCGTGCCTGGCTGGCCAGTTTCAGCACCAGCCCCTGGCCATAAGAGTACGTAATAGGGATATTTAAGGGTAAGCCCCACAGCACCAGCCACAGAATAATACGGAGTGCGGTATAGGTACCCGCAATTATAAGGTTTCGGGGTAGCCTGGAATGCTCACGTAATACACCTCTGGTTCTGTATTCGTACAACGTATTATTAGGAGCTGTATTCATAAATGCAGCCACACATGCACAAATGCACCCCCACTCGTTGCGGACGCGGGCTAATCAGCATCGACGCTCTTTACTCACGTGGCGCCAACCAAAATAGTTACATTACTATCCGTCTCATGGTAAATCCCGATCGAAACATGCCAATGCCGTTACCTGCTCGTTCCAGTTACTGGTACTAGCCTATACCGGCCTGTACGAAGCATGTCAATCAAGATGGTGCACAATTAGACGAAATTGACAGGATCATGCCGTGTTCGATCCACGGACAGTTTGAAAACATCCAGCCGCTGATATCCACCGACCACATCGTGATACTGCTTGCCCTCGATGCAATCCTCCAAGTCCATGTCGGCATAGAGAATGCCCTCTTCCCGTTGCAAGTGCTCCGTGGCAACCTTCTTGCCGTCCTCGTCGAACACGAAACCAGGCATGAGAGCCCCCGTGGGATCCAGGAACATGGTCGCCCCGCGCTGCGACTGCTCCAGAGCCTCGCGGACGTGGTCCCCCGCACCGGACGCTATGGCGTCGACGGCATCTTGCCCGAGCACGCCAGCACAGAGCACGCCGAAGCACTTGGCCTCGAAGCAGTGGGCGGCAGCCCGTGTACGGTTGGCGGCGACGTTATCGTAGTTGGCGTTGTTCGAGACGCTCGAGACTAGGGCAGCATCGTCGGCGTCGCTCGGTGGTGCCGCGGGGGTTCCCGCAGGCGCCTTGCTGGGGAGTCGGGTAGGCCAGATGGCCGGCCAGGTGGAGATGTGGAGCTGTTCGCCCTGAGCCATCAACGAATACCTGGCGAGGGGGTTGGTGTTCTCGCCGCAGATCAGGTTCCCAATCTTGCCAAACTGCGTGTCTGCCACCTTGAGCCCGTGGCCGTCGCCGGGCGACCAGGTCAGTTTTTCGAAAAAGGTCGGCATGAGCTTCCTGTGGTGCACGAGGACGTCGCCGTGGTTGTCGATGAAGATGTTCGAGTTGAACAAGGTCGCGCTGCTGTAGCGGACCTTTTCCGAGAACCCGATGCTGACCATGACGCCTAACCTCTTGGCCTCGCGGCGGAGGGCGTCCATCTCGGGGCCGTCGGCGTAGATGGACTCGAGGGCCATGCGCTTGAAGAAATCATGGTTGTCGGTCGGGGCACGAAGCGAGCTCCAGGCGGGGAAGGCTGCGATGTAAGTCTCGGGGAAGATGACGAGGTTGGCACCATTTCCAGCTGCCTCCTTTACCAACGCAAGGGCTTTTTTGGTGGTGTCTTGCGCGGATAGAAAGACCGGAGCGGCGTGGCATGCGGCCACTCGAATGTTTCGAGGCATTGTGAATGTGGGCGTTGTGATGAAGGACGTGGGAGGATTTCGTTGTTATCTCTCTCTCTGCTCTATGACAGCTTACTTTCCTCTTTATTTCTGAGCGTCGGTCATTGATCTGATGTCCGACCAACTCTGGAGACAACAAAGCAGATGGAGGGGGAAAGAGGATGACCCCGCACTCGAACTCTGGTCCCGACAATCTGGCCAGCGTCTAAAGCTCGCGACGTGATAGTGTAGATTTCCTGCATCCTGCAGGGCTCGTCGTCGAGTCAAGTCCGTGCATGAGCACTAATTAATGGCTTTCTCCAGAACGAGCTCGAGCTTGGCTTATCACCACTGACTGGGTCATAGCTCTACGACTAGGGGCGGCGGCCACTTATCTGCACCATGACAGGGTACGATGATCATCTGCCAACGGGATTTGTGGAAGTTGCCAGGTTCTTCACTAAAATCCTTGGAACAGAACATGGTACCTAGAACGTACAGCGATATTGGAACAAACGCAAGAGGCTAGGCGGTTAATGAAGACCTTTCCCTGCTCTCATTTGTCGCTCATCTCGCTCATCTTTCCCCAAACACTTCCCAAAGTTGCCTAGGCAGCTCCTATCAACTCCTATCAACACGGGACTAGCCATGTCTCGTTTGCCCTGCTTCTGCTTTATCGGGGGATCGGGGGGTAGAAGTGAAAACCGATACGGGGAGCAGATAAGAGCTTGGAAAGCGGCGTGTTGTTTTGAGGTCAAGGGAAGCTCAGCATAGTTCCATCGCCGTCTTTCTATCTACAAATACTCCAGTCTCTCGCGTCATTTCGCAATGACAGATTGATCACGACAAGGCCACTTCTGAACTGGCCTCTCAGTTTCTTGCAATCCCACAAGCCTGTCCACGCACCCGGAACATATCAGACAGACATGGGAGACATTACGAAAATCCCCGACGTCGAACGTCCAACACCCACCGAGAGCATCGCCGAGGGCAAGGTGACTGGCGTTGCTGACGAGAGGGCTCAACTCCTTAGCCAACTGCCTGACCCGGATGCCGGGAAAAGCGACGAAGAGCGAGCCGAGATTGTAGGTTCCCATGCCCTCACATCGCACTCACGGGGTGACCCAGCCTTGCCTCACCACTCTACTGTGCTTGTCATATGGAGTGCGTCCGTATATGTGGACTAACACGATTGTCACGCCTTAGGATCGCAAACTCGTCCGCAAGATTGATCTATGGCTCATCCCATGGCTATCCCTTCTATATCTTCTTTCCTTCCTCGATCGGACCAATATCGGCAACGCCCGGCTGGCTGGCCTCGAGAAAGACCTGAATATGGACGGTTCCAACTACAATATGGCTTTATCCATCTTCTTTATCAGCTATGCCGCCTTTGAGCCGACGACCAACGCGTTGCTAAAGACCGTCACGCCCCGCATCTTCTTCACGGCCATCGTGGTCATCTGGGGCACCATCATGACCCTGATGGGCTTGGTGACCAACTACCAGGGCCTCTTGGCAGCTCGTTTCTTCCTCGGCATTGCTGAGGCCGGCCTTTTCCCTGGTGAGCTACGGACCATGCACACGATCCTTGTTTTTTGTCGTACAAAGTAGCGACGGACTGATTGGGAAACTGGCCAGGTGTGAGCTACTACTTGTCCTACTGGTATAAATCCTCCGAAATTGGACTCCGAATCGCCGTCTTCTTCTCCGCTGCCGCGCTGGCAGGTTCATTCGGAGGCCTGCTGGCTGCGGCTATTGCCAAGATGGATTCCATCGGAGGTAAATCCGGCTGGGCGTGGATTTTCATCATCGAAGGAGCCGTGACCGTGGTCTTTGGTCTTCTCTGTTGGCGCATGGTATTCAACTGGCCAGAGACGGCACGCTTCCTGTCGCCGGAAGACCGTATCCGCGTGCAACGCCGTATCATCGGCGATCGACAGGGCGCGACAGCCGAGCACTTCGACAAGCGACATATCTGGGCTGCGCTGCGTGATTGGCAGTCGTACGGCTACATGTGTCTTAATGCTGGCTCCTTGACTCCCATTTACGCCTTTTCCCTCTTCCTTCCTACTATCCTTCGTGGCATGGGATATGAGGGAACAGAGGCCCAGCTATTGTCGGTTCCCCCCTATGCGCTGGCTTCCATCTCCACCGTTCTCGTGGGTTATGTGGCAGACAGGACGCGGCAGAGAGGGCTGATGAGCATGATCTGCGCCGTGGTCGGGATGACGGGTTTCGCCATGATGCTCGGCTCTGAGCGTCCCGCGGTCAAATATGTCGGTACATTCCTCGGTGCCGCCGGTGTGTATCCCACATGCCCCAACACGCTCTCTTGGACCGTCAACAACACCGAAGGCCCCATCAAGCGCGGAATCGTCGTTGGTCTCGTCGTAGGATGGGCCAACCTCAACGGCATCGTTGCGTCGAATATCTATCTTGTCAGGGAATCGCCTCGGTTCTGGACGGGTCATGGCGTGGTCCTGGGTTACCAGTTCTTCTTCCTGTTCTGTGCCTCGGTCGTGATGCATTTTTGTCTCAAGACCGCCAACAAGCGTCGCCGCGAAGGCAAGATGGACGCCAAGTGGGAGGCTATGTCGCCAGACGAGAGATACATCGCTGGAGACAAGAGGCCAGACTTTGTTTATGTTACTTGAACGGGGCCATGGGCAAAGCATCTTGTTTAACTGGGATATCGGATTGGGTTTGCAAGGTACGGAAAGGAATGTTACTTTATTTTCAGTTGGTATAGTACACGAGATGACTAGGAAAGCTTGAATAATCTTCATAAAAGAGAATTCGTCAAGGAAGCCATCGTCTCTCCTGCCGCCCGACACACAACGTAGCGTCCAGTCTGGAGAACAGGGCCGGTGAAGATGAACCCCACGGGTCGTCTACTTCTACGAAGGTACTTTTGGACCATGCTCATGTGCAACGGATCGTCACGCGGGGAGGCATGTGTCCATTCCGCGGTCCAATGGGGTCACTCCAGAATTGGCGAGGTCGGGGGTGGGTACCGTCTCGGTGCCAGAACTAGCTCCGTGTCAAGGCAGTGTACAAAATGGAAAGTATACCTCGTACTTTGTAGTGACTTGAAAGCACGCGTTGCCTCAGACTCTCGAGACACCAAATCCACGTGTCTAGGTAGGTACCTTTATTTGACGTGACTTTGGATTGCCAGCATCGAATATCCACCTCGTACACACTTCACGTTGTTGAAATAAAGCCATCGAAATCAGCATGTAATTATCAACGTAAAAGCTACTCGTCTACCTACGTAAGGCGAGGAAATAACCTAAACGGCAAAAGGTTCCCCGGCCGGTAAGATTTTGGATTCACAGACTCCGTGAAAATCATCGCCGTTGTCCAAACATGGTTTGCGCCTTCGCCGCCCTGCCCTCCAAGAGTCTGGCCTCTCACCATCACCAAGTAGCATCAGTGGCCGGCTATGCCACACCTGCTGTCTCCGCGCCCTATTCTCCACCAGCGCCGCAGGACACGGGCCTCCCCCCAAGTCCAACACTCCGTTGGATTAAACAGCACAATACCGTTAAGTCCTGTATGATGTAGGGTCATACCCTCCCGGCCGCAGAAATCACAAGCACCCAAGTGCCTATCTGTGCCTATTTTTGTGGTCACATTTGTGCCATACGCCGCGCCTAGTGCATGGGTATCGGATGAATGTAGTCATCGCAAATTAATAAAAAGGTGAGACGAGCCGTTGCGCTAGGCCGTCTGTCTGAATGTGAAGCATGGAACTTTGTTCCATGCCTTGTACGATTGCTGTGCGGTCAGTATTCTCATCGGAGTTGGACCCTACCTTGGTGGACTAGAACCCTTGCGTCAGGGCAATGGCTTGCTGTAGTTGTAGTTCTCGGTCATGTCCTTTTCATAGCTGGTCACAAGTCTTCCTGGTGACAAGGACGGATGCCCCGGGATGCAGGAATTAAACGCCGAATGTCGAATGGTCGGGCAGCTCTGCAGAACTGAACTCGATCTTGGGTCAATATAAGTATGGTTAGTCAGGGGAATGGGCGAGAGAGGGTTGTTGGCAAGATCAAGTCCAAGACCGCTGACGCTTAATATCTGTGCAGTTATTGTCAGCCCGAGAACATCCAAATAAAAGATTGGGGAAGCAGGTATCCACGAGTGCTGAAGCCAACTAACCTTGCTCGTCTCCTTCGCCAAGTGTGTCGTCTTCTTGCGACCTGGGTCGCTTCCCCGTCACCGACGCTGCGTCATGGGGCGGCTCTTCGTCATCGCCTTGGCCGGGGTAATCTCGCCAGTCAATTTCCTCTAGCTCATCATGACGACTCTCTTGCGTCGTAGGCAACGGTTGGTCGTCCAAGTCGTCGCGAGCCATGTCGGCATTCAAGTCAATGTCGGCCCCGAAGTCTTCCTCATCGTCGCCGTTCACGGTTGCCGTAGCATTTGATACCGGGTTTACCTTATTAGCAGAATCAGTGTCGGGTTCTGCCGCCGCCAGCTCTACTGTCGTATTTTCTTCATCGTCGGCTGGCGCCACTCCTTGCTGCCCATCATGGGCAACATCATCGGCTGGCGCCACTCCTTGCTCCCCATCATGGGCAACATCATCGGTCTGCATATCATCGGGGTTGGGGGACTGTTCAATCTCAGATACTAGAGTCTGGTCAGTATATGGAGCAAAGAAAAAATTGGCACAGGAGCTGCCTAGGTGATGACGAGGGCTACAGAGCGTAGGAGGGGAAAGTGGCAGTCTTACCTTCATGCGCTGAAACCGGCTCCAAGACCTCTTTACTCTCGTCCACCGAGCTGTTGACAACATCCGCCTCCAGCTCCTGGGCAGTGGCTAGGTCATCGGATTTGGAAGCCGCTGCACCAACATTGTCATCCGCGGGTTCCGAAGCACCCGTCTCGGCGGCACCCACGGCTTCCAAATCCTCGTCAGCCACCTCGCCATTATTATTACTCCTCGAGTCATCGAATTCTCGCTCTAGCGCAAGATCCAGACCGTCGCTCGTGTCAATTTCACCGTAGTCTCCGTCGTGTGGCTCAGCTTCATCCTCAGACTTATCCGCTGCTTCGCCTTCGACATCTTCAATTTCATCATCGACCTCCATGAGGGCCATCTCAGGGTCTTCGTCAGTGGTATCCACGTGGCGAGGGTTCTGACCCGGCGATTGGATAATATAGGACACCTCGTCGATGTTCTTTCCTTGGTACGCATCTTCAATCAGGACATGCCATCGTTTGGCAACACGAGGCCGCGTGACCAGGTAGCAGTACAGGGGTCGCGAGGCTTCGGGGTCTTTGTTCTTCACAAGGGTGTCGTAAATCTGGAGGATGCCACCCAGCGTAATCTCCGAGAACTCTTCAGGCCGGGATGTCTGGAAGAAATCGAGTCAGTTGGGGAGAATCAAACGGAAGAAAGCTAGAATGGTAAATGTCTCATACCTCGGCAAACTCAAGTCCGAGCTCGTCGACCTGAAAGACGAGCTCGTCAATGTCGCTTACATCGTTGCTCAGTTCTCTTCGGAAGCTGGCAAGCAGCTCCTCCATCTTACATTGCAACAAACCCAGGTCATCAAAAAAGCACTCTCTGTCCTCGCTATCGGGGGAATTGTAGAACAATGGGTACTCGATCCCATCCCACGCGACTGTAATTGCAGGCACCTGGACGCTTCCGTCTTCAGGCGTGTGGAGGGATTCGGCGGACGATTCAACAAGCTGAATCTCCGCATCGTCCTCTTGGTTCTCCGCGGGATGGACCTCCAGCCCATCACCGGCTTCATCGAACTCTTGCATAGATTCATCGCCATATTCGCGCTTTCCCGAGTCTGACGCATTCTCCACTGGCGTGCTGTCTTCGTTCATTGCGTCTGGGGTAGTCTCATGGTCCTCACTGAGTTGGCTGACAGCTTCCAAGCCTTCGTTGTCTTCTTGTTTCTTCTCCGATTCAGTAATCTCGGGCGCGGCCTCTTCGTAGTCAATCTCATGTTGACTGTCGTCTTCCTGCTGTGGGGATGGGACCGTGGCCGGATCATTCGGAATTGACTCGGCATCGTGTGCCAGATCATCACCTAAATCATGAGCAGATACATGCACAGCTCCATCACCCTCATCCGCATCTCCAAGGGTCTGGCTGCTTGCGCTCAGCGGTGTGTGGGCTTGGGCTTCGCTCTGGCCGTCATCGGATGGCATATCTTTCCCGATATTCGTCTCTTCCTGAAGCTCAGCCTTCTCCAGCTCCTCCTCTTCCCAAGTTATTACATCTTCTCCAGAATTTTCCCCCTGTGTCTCGGCGACCAACGGAGTTGGAGTTGATGCATTATCGACAAGGGCAGAGGTCCCATCCAAAGCAGCGTCGACATTCGTAACAGCATCGACATTCGCAGGGGGTACAACTGTAGAATCGGCTACCTCAACTCCCGATTTGGTGTTCACGGCGGTTGATGGCGATCCAGGACTAGGCACCTGTTGCGCGAAGGCGGAGGCGTCACCAACCGATAGGTTTGCATCGAAATTCGAGGAATTGTTGGCCACTTTGATCGGAGAGGACTCGGGTTCATCTTCGGAATAATCAATATACCCATCGTCCGTGTGACCTTCAAGACCATTTACGGAAGCAGATAAGTCGAGGACCATATCTCCCTCGGGCACTTGCAAAGTCGTAGACATAGTCGTTGGATTTGTGCGTGGGCTTTCCGGATAGCAGAGTTACGGCTCAGAAGAAGAAAAAAAGAAGTAAAACAAAAGTAAAAAAGAGTAAAATTCAGTTTCAAATTCGCGCTTTCGTCGTTGGATACGTCGCGTCTAGGCAGAGCTGTTGTCCAGGGTTCGGGCTGGCGAACCAGCTGAGGCAAATAGCCGCAACCTTTTTTGAACACCTTCCTCGTGGACTCGATCTACCTGCAAACTACTTGCAAACTTGTCGGTGACAGAGTCTGGCAGTTACAAATAGAAGGAACGCAAGTGGCGGTAGGGTATTTCGGATCGCACAGATGGAAAATCGGAAGCTCGGTAAGCGACTGGATGGAGATGGAGTCGTGTCAAGAATCTGAAGGTAGGTCTTAATCGAATCTTGCCGCGCATGGGTAGGTAAAGTAAGAAGGTTCGTGGGAATCGAAGCGGCGAGGAGGTGATGATGAATTTAAGTTGGACAATTTAAGTTGTAGGTATTCGGAAAATCGAAGCCACGAACGACGGAAGCAGGACTGACTTTGTGATTCAAGGCCCCGCTATTTACCTTACGAGGTGTCTTACGTCAGGCATTACCTATTGTCAACATTGGGCAGGTACGTTGTACATGGTACCTTGACAGGTGTCTAGCATGAGGTGGTCCGTGCATTGACCAGATACCACACTTCCTAAATTCAAGCTAGTACGGAGGTTCCTCCTGATGTTATGCCTCCTGGGTTGCGACAACCTCACGATATAATCGCCAAGTCTCCTCCTCCTCGGCGAATTGCAGTCACCTCCACTCGTCCGTCACAATGGTGAGTTTGGAAAAGGAAGAGGACGTCCTAAGGGGCAGCCACGGACGGTTCTGACAAGCATAGGTCGTCCTCGCAGCGTCGATCTGCACCCGTGGCGGGAAAGCTGTCCTCTCCCGACAGTTCAGGGAGATGCCACGGTCTCGCGTTGAAGCCCTTCTCGCGTCGTTCCCCAAGCTGGCAGACTCCGGCACCCAGCACACGACCGTCGAACAAGACAATGTACGCTTCGTGTATCAGCCACTGGATGAGCTGTACATGGTGCTCATCACGAACCGCCAATCCAACATTCTCCAAGACATCGATTCGCTACACCTCTTCGCGCAGGTTGTCACCAGCACCTGCAGGAACCTTGACGAGCGGGAAATCCTCAAGAATGCCTACGAACTACTCAGCGCCTTTGACGAGCTCGTCACCCTGGGCTACAGGGAAAACCTGACGATTAGCCAGATCAAGACCTTTTTGGAGATGGAGAGCCACGAGGAGCGTATCCAGGACATCATTTCGAGGGTATGCCGAGACATAATAGTCAAAATACCGGGGGTCATACTGATAATTGTGTGTCCTTTAGAACAAAGAATTGGAGGCGACGGAAGAGCGGAAGCGCAAGGCCAAGCAGCTCGAGATGCAGCGAAAGGAATCGGCACGGGCCAGTCGCGCCGGCATGCCCAGGACGCCAGTGTACCCGACATTCACGCCGCCGGCCCATCCGTCAACGACAGATACGTACGACTCTTACGAGGCTGAGAAGAACAAGACATTCAAGTGCGTTTATCCCCTCCTTGTGAGGCTCCGCCCAGGCGTACAAAGGAAAAACAAAACGGAAAACAAGAAACAGAGAAAATTGACAGGAGGCGGGACTGACGTATACTACACTACAGGACGAGCGCGCCCAAGGCCAAGGGTATGCAGTTGGGCAAAAAGTCCAAGACTACAGACATGTTCGAGCGCGTTCGTGGCGAGATGGGGCCCGAGGTCGACGATTCCCCGTTGATTACCCCGGCAATTGCATCGGTCGCGGAGCAGGCAGGGGAGCCGCGGGTGTCCTCTACGATGGACCGGGATGCCATCCACGTTACCATTTCCGAGGCCATCAGCGCCAAACTGTCTCGCGAAGGAGCCATCAACTCGCTGTCCATCAGCGGTGACCTCACGCTCCGCATCGCGGACCCGAGCCTGACCAAGATCAAGCTCGACCTCAAGGCCGTACCGAGCCATGGCGCGCAGTTCCGGACGCACCCGAACGTCAACCGCAACGCCTTTAACGAGTCCAAGGTGATTCAGATGAGCAACACGGCGCGCGGGTTCCCGGTGAACAACGCCGTCGGGGTGCTGCGGTGGCGGGCCACGCCCAAGGTGGACGACAGCAGCGCCTGCCCGATCACGCTGACGGCCTGGATCAGCAACGAGGGCGGCAAGTGCAACGTGACGGTAGAGTACGAGCTCACCGGGGGGGACACGCTAGAGGACGTGAGCGTCGTAATCCCTTACGGGGCGAACGAGCCGGTGGTGTCGAGCTTCGATGCGTTGTATGAGGTGTCGGGCGATGCCATCGAGTGGAACATTGGCAGCGTGTCGGAGGAGAATCCCAGCGGGGCGTTCGAGTTTGAGGCGGAGACGGACGACGAGAACGATTTCTTCCCGATGACCATACGGTTCTCCAAGACGTCTCCTTATGTGGACGTTGATGTAAGTGTTACGCTCCTGGGCATTGTGGTACGATCGGATTCACAAGTATTGACATATTCGGGCAGGTTGTGGCGGTTTCGCTGCTGGAGGAGAACGAAGAGGTCGCGTTCTCCAAGGACATCAAGTCTGTTGCGGATAACTTCCTGGTCGAATAAGGCACCAACTTTGTGGGGGCAGGGTATCGGGGGATGCAGAGATGAGATGCTCGTAACAACTACGACGGGCGCCATGACGGTGTCATACGTCGATGATGACAAACTGGCTACCCTGGGCGGCCTGGCTGGGAAGCTGTTTACCGCGATCCATTCACCGTAATGTTTTTTTTTTTTTTGAGCAGATAGAACGAATGCGACGATTGGGATCAAGATGGTTGCGGAATGGGCCATGACTTCCTTACTTACCTACCTAGCTGGCCTTGATGGAAATAAAGAGGAGACTAAGGAAGTCCTGGTGAAGATGAGAGGCTGTCGACCCGAGTGCGTTGCATATCGTGTCTTGTTCGAGGTGGTACGGCGAGACTTGCGATTAGACACTGTGTCCAACACCCTAGAATGGCCTGCACGTACAGTCTACAGTGGTCCTCAGCCCCGCTAACATGCGCTAAGTGCTCCGTGCGATTTTCTCGAAACGACACAGTCTGCGGTCTTGCCGCGCAACCTCCTTACTTCGTAATTACTTCCTACCTTGCGTACGGTGAAGGAAAGAATGGGGAATCTCGTGTTTGTCTGACGGTGTCACCTTCCATTCGAATTGTTACCTTTGTCACTTAGGTATTTACACGGTGTATAGGTACGAAGTACTCTCATGGTATTCAGCCACATTGACAAGGTACTCTCAGGAGATCATGAAAATTCCCTGTGGTTCCCGTTAGTATCAGTGTCGGCTTACAGAAGCTCTCTATCACCAACCAGCTGAGGATACCCAAGAACTGTTGCCCCGGCGGCGATTCGTTGCGACACGCTTCTCCCCCCTTTAATGGCTGAACCGGCACCTCTGTGTCTCCTCAGTGAGACTCGGTTCAACCATCGGGTCCCCGACGGATTACCCAAGGGCAATCCCACGGTCGACCTGACAGCTACCTGGGATGCATCAACGAAGAATCTTCTCATTTATCGTCCAAAGCACCAAGTTGTGTCCAAGATACGCCAGTATTCTCGGCCAGGCACTACGGAACCGGAACCACTTGCCCTGAAATGGAAGCCCGATGGTGTGTTTCCTCTGTTCCTCCGCTTCCTTCGCTTCGTCTCTTACCTTCACGGCCCCCCTCTACGCTCATGCGAGATGTCACCCGCTGATTCCTTGTACAGGTCAGTTCCTGGCCGTGGGCTGGAGTGACGGGCATGTGAGGCTCATGGGCCTCGAAGATAACAAGGCGGCTCATCACATTCGCATCTGCCAAGAATCGTCAACCAAAATCACACACATCGGCTGGGCTCGCAACATCATCGGCAAGCCGCCCGACCCCCACACCTCCTTAAGTCAACCGGATGACCATCCCCTGTCCGCCTTGTGGCAGCACGACGTGGTCAGAGAACCGGACTCGGGAGACAGGGAGTCGTCTGCTCCCCTCGACCTGCCGCGCGAGCTCACCTTCCTCGAGGTCGATGCCTCCCTCCCAAAGCTCAGCCCCCTGCCAACTAGTAGTGCAGGGGACGGGTATGTGTACACTATTTCTGTCCCCTTTCTCCTCCTCTGCGCATAAGCCAATGACGCTGTTTCAATGTTAGGGAGGACGCGATGGTTTTCACACGGCGGACCAGCATGGAATTCCTCTTCCAACCGTTCAAGGCCGCGGACAGTGACCAAGTGGATATCATGGTCGTGGGTACGAACGACGGCCGCCTACACCTCAGTATCTACGACTCCTTTGTCGTCGGTGACTTCCGCTACACTCTCCCGAGCTCCATGTACAGGCCGGGTGTTCTGCAACTCACCCATCATGCCTCACACCCTACCATATCCACCCACAGCCTTTTCTTGAAGCACCCCTCGGATAATGGATGCGCCCTCTACCTCGTTCCCATGGACCTACAGGTCATACATTCGTCGCCCATCAACCTCTCCCTTTTAGCGTCCAAGCTGACCACAGTGCAAAAACTGCTGCGCTACGTGAAGCAAGTCCAACTCCATATGGTGGTGGAGTATAATAACAGCCGAGAACTCCAGGCGCGGTTTATACGCAACCTCCAGGAGGACCTGGCCAAAGAAGAAAATGGTCCTAGCGACATTGTCGATACCTTCTTCCACACCCTTGCTACTGGCCATCTCTATCCCGTCATGAGGGAGTGGCTAGTAGATCAGGTGGCAGAGCGTGTAAGTGCCCCGGCAGAAACGCTTGATATCCATCGCTAGCAGAAATTGGATGGTCGAGAGCTCGCTAACCCCGTCGAATCACTTAGGGCCACAAACGATGGGACAAGGCCGTGACCTCCGGCTTGCAAAATATCCGGTCTCTTGTTCACGAGAACCTGATCCCCGCCCTCGAACGGCTGTCCATCATCTTCAGTCGTCTCCGCGGTCTCGCCCTGTTCCATGACGACCGGGACGACATTGGATTCTCATTCACTCAGATTAACCGGGCCATGGACGTCGTCTCTTCCTTGAAATTGGTAGGCCACCGCATTCTCTACTATCTGTCGGAAGAGCTCGCGAGTTTCAATGCATTCTCAGCCTGGCTGCGTTTCCAAATCGACTGTGCCTCCCCATCTAGCTCCACCAGCGATGATACCAATGAGCGAGAGGCTGCGATAGACGTCGGAGGGGTGGCGGTATTTATTGAGCTCTACCTGTTTCGGAGTAGCCTGGTCGCCTTTTTTGACGGCGATGTGACCGAACAGGAGGCGGAGACAGATTGGCAGACCATCGAGGAGGGACCATCACTACTTGAAATCGTTGACAAGCAGATATTGCGGTGCAGACAGACTCAGCCGTACAAGCGGGGCCTACCTCACGTCGGTTCCCTTGTCGACCGCTTGGCCAGCCGAGCCAGCGGGATTTTCAGGGACATTGCCGAAGCCCAGAAGAGGAGCGTTCACTTTGGCCAACCAACCAAGATGGTCTTACAGCACGGCATATCCAGCATGGATGCTGTCATGTGCCCTGATGTTGTCTGGGTAAGTGTTGCAAGTTGGAGTCGATGAACAGGACTCGTGTCTCACTGGTGGCAGGATTCCGGTACTGCTCGCACGTTCACTGCGGTCACCCAACAAGCACACGAGTCGGAAGGTGAGTAGAGGGGGTTCTCCCCAGGGGTGACGGACTAACCAGACTTGGACCATGGCTAACCTGGCATGCTTTGATCAAGTGTACATTTTCTGTGCCGAGATTAAAATCATCAACGGCATAAGCACCAAGGTATCGGACACTGTTGCCTCGCTCAGCGTAGAGGCCGGCAGCAAGATTGTCGATCTGAGGTTTCTAAGCGGGACTACCTTGGTTCTTCTGCTGTCGTGTCCAGGTAGGCGCTTCCCCTTCCATTGCATCAAGGATCCTTCTTATTTTTATTTTGTTTTTCTCTTTATTTCTATCTATGACTACCCTCTTATGTCTCTAACAAAGCGACGGCAGACGGCAAGTCAACCGTGGTGCAAGTCCCAGTCCAGTCGCCCCAGCTCGACTACACGCCTTACACGGAAGGTGATCTTCCACCTCCTCAACATCTTGAGCAAAACCTCGCCACGGCAGACGGGTACCGGGCTTCCCCGCTCCCCGATGACCCTAGGTTCTCGCCAATACGGATGGAAGTACATCCCCGGAGTGATGCCCGTGGCGAGATAGCGCAGCGCGTGTGCCTCCTCGGTCGCGACCGCGTGACCTGGAAGACGTTTGTCCTGGAAGACGGAATTCGGAACGAGAGCAGCACTGCTCCCTTGGATGCGCAGTCGGCGGGGACGGTTGGAAGGGCGAACGAGGATCATGGTCGCTCGGCAAGAGACAGCGAGGTGACCTAGGAGTTTGAAACCACGCTACGGCCACGCCCGTTCGAGAAGCCCCCCAAGCGGTTCTCGCCGCGGAAAAGTATGACGGGGACAGACAGAAACGACAAATGATGGAGGGCGGGAAGAAGCGTATTTTTCGTGGCGGTATGGAGTAGGTTGCGTTTATATCCATCGTCTCCGTCTTTAGCCTCCGTCTTTAGATGAACGGCTCGGCTGTCATCGTTCAAGGAGAATGTGTGTAATAAGATAACGCTGGTAGAAAAAAGAAGGGGCGGCAAAGAGATGACGGGCGTTCATTCCGGTTTTCTTCATGGGCGTATTGCAATCTTTATTCATCGTCCTTTCATACTGCATCTATAAGTGCTTTGCCGTGCCCCTGCCTATCCTATCGCTGAGGTAGGCACCCTCTTTAACGTCCGTCTCCGGGTGCTTTTCCTCAGGGATCGATTTCTGGCAGGCAGGCAGCGTACAACTGTGCCCTCTCCCTCTCTCCCCCTCTTGATAACAGCAACAGTCTTAGTTTTCTTCCTATTGGAATCTAGCAACTGGACTAACGAACCTCGAGTTGACCTGGGGTTGAAGCTTTACTTAACCTACCTCCCTTACTTCCCATCCAACCTCATACCGACCATCTGCAAGGTAGTATCCGCAGCACCTGCTCAACACTCCCAAAACGATGCCTCCTCGGGAGTTTGGCCGTGGAGCTGTTCGTCCTCGCTAGTGAGTCTCTCCCCTACGAAGGTGACCGGATACTAATCCTTGTAGTTGCGAGCGATGCGTGAAATACATGGTTGAAGATCCGACCATGCCGCCTTGCGCCGATACCGACGCCACGCACATCTCCTGCTTCCGCTGCGCCAAGTGTAGACACAAATGCATCCCCGTGAGTTCACCCTTCCCTCCTACCCCTTAAGTTCTTGCGTCTGTCAGGTAGTGGGCATACTGGTCGGCTAACGCGCTCCTTCCACGCGAACCGCTTAGATTCCCGACGAGGTATACCGATATGCGAAGCGGGTGATTTCAGCTGCGAAGAAACTGAACGCGGCGCCGTCGTACCGTCAGGATGCGGTATGTAGATACAAAAGTGCCCCTGGCGACAACCCGGTTTTCCCATCGTGTTGACCTCCTGACCCATCGAGTAGGCCCTCGAGAAGCTTGAGCAGGCTGGTCGTCGTTTCGAACAGAAGCTCCGCATGGCGAAGCACAGCGCCGGGGTCGGCGGTCCCACTGCGACTGCGGCTATCGACAATGCGCGAGTTGCGGCTTCCCTTGATCGAATTGAGCGAATGCTCGTTGCCATCTGTAGCGAGTTGGTGAGTTGCGCACAGATGTTGCCTGCTTATTGCGTGATGTTTGGGTTGACTTGCAGAGTTAGGGGATTCCTGATGCTTCTGGCCCTACGCAGTAAGGGGCAGGAAAATGGTAGGAAGGGTAGGGTTGAGTAAGGGCGGGAGAAGAGAATGGGACCGAACCAAAAGTCACAGGCATCGAAGGGTCCTTGTGGCTACAATTATCAGTCTTGGTCTTTGGTAGGGTTGTCTTTACAAGTGGCCACTCGCCCAGGGTAATAAGAGAAGCGTGGTTCTCCATATGTAAACGGTACTCTCCATATGTGTGATTTTTTCCTTGGTTTCTGGCTCCTGTCGTCTCATCACATATATATAATGTTTGGTTCGCAACGTGTGGGCGTTCGATTCAGGAGACAGCTACTTTACCATCTTCTCCAGTTGAGCTTCGAGTTGGTGGAAATGGCAAAAGAACAAGAACAAAATAATGACGAAATATAACAAGAGAATAAAATGACCACTTGACACTTGACAACTACAAGCGTGGCGCGATGTATACTTGCTAAGACTCGCATGTGAATTCCCGTTTCTACTACGGGATGCATACGACCAAACTTCCAACACGCCACCCTGCCATGCTCACGCCCGCGGTTTGGTGATGTCGAAAAACTCGGTCAGGCCCTGGACGACAGCGTCGACGTTCATGTTGACGAGGGGCATGCGGTCGTACGAGTCCTCCTTCATGATGGCGACGAGGGCGAGGTAGCGGTCGACCTCGCGCAGCATGATGGGGCGGCCGGCGTCGTGGAGGACCATGCAGCTCTCGGCCCAGGGGCAGGCGACCTGGTCGTCGACGTTTGCGTTCCAGGGCTCGCCCTCGATGCGGCGGCGCTGGGCGTCGGAGCGGGGCCAGGAGCCGTAGACCTCGGTGATGTCGATGATGACGTCGATGTAGTCGGAGCAAATCTCGTACGAGGCCATGTCGGCGGCGGCCGAGTCGGTGGCGATGTAGATCTTGGAGAGGACGTCGAAGAGGTAGGCCTTTTCGAAGCGGCAGGTGCGGCAGAGGTTGGTGAGTATGGCCTCGAGGGTGCCGAGCTGGGGGATCAGCTTTTGGATCACCTTGGAGAAGGCCTCGAAGATGGAGTGGTTGTAGATGGACGTGAGGTGGAAGGTGACGGGGGCGTTCTCGAAGCCGTGGTCCGAGAGCTCGTCTTGGATGCGGATGGTGATGTCGCGTTGGATGTCTAGCTTGTAGTCGTCCGAGAGACCGTCGACCTTGTGGATGAAGACCTCGATGTTGATGTTGGGGTAGGAACGCTGGAGGTGGAGGATGGTGGTGTTGAGGCGCGTCACGGCCTCGAGGTAGTCGTCCTGTGCATCGATGACCCAGATGAGGGCGCCGATTTCCCCAAAGATGGCATCCATGTCATAGTTGGGGTTTTCGAAAATGTCGATCTGGCCGGGGAAGTCCCATACTTGAAAGTCCATGAACGAGCTTGCGGGAACCATTTGTGTCAGCCCAGGCGTAGGACATGATGGTCTAGAGGGGAAGGATCAGGAATGGGCAGGGAGATGCTCACGCCATGGAGTCTTTTTGTATCCGCGCTGTCGATTCGAGGAATAGCGTCTCATTGGGCGGTAGCTTGTGGAAGACGACACTCGATATGGAAGACTTGCCGCTCCTGGGTAAAGGCATGTTAGCTAAGGAAGCGAGGTTGACAGGTAGGCGAGACGGAGATCAAAGCTGACCAAGTCTGCCAGGCGAGATTGGGTAACCTTACCTCCTCTGTCCCATGAGAAGAAGCCTCGGCCGTCCCTTGGTAGTCGGCCTGGCCGGTGCCTCGGGTAGCGTGGCGTCATCCTTGCTCTGGATCACATGGCGGCTCTGTTCGAAGACGCGTTGCAGAGTTAGCTTGGCAGGGCTTTCACTACGGGCATCCAAAAAATGATCCGTGGAGGTGCCGGCACCATGG
The DNA here is from genome assembly GCF_042370955.1 of Sodiomyces alcalophilus JCM 7366. NCBI lineage: Eukaryota > Fungi > Ascomycota > Sordariomycetes > Glomerellales > Plectosphaerellaceae > Sodiomyces > Sodiomyces alcalophilus. The sequence goes on from NW_027263538.1 coordinate 2,229,347, forward strand.
CCCGCTTGGGATGGTGATGATAGTGAACGGCGAAGGTGAGAGAACAGTGACATGGTTCCGGCGCGTATCTCCTTGCTCTAGTTGCGAAGACACGGCAAGGGGAATCGGGGGCTGTATCGTTCAGGGGACGGCAAGAGAGGGCAGGGCGTAGTGTAGGTCTGAAATATCCAAAGCGCGACCTGAGAGACGACTTGGGCATTCGTCTAGCTGGGGCGCGGTACAGTAGGTAGAACGGTATGATCGGCCGAGCTTTCGCCTTCCAAGTTGGGTTCGCAAGGCCGAAATCAAGCCAGGCCAGGCCGACTCGACGGCCGAAGAGCAAATGCAAGAGAAACGCAGGATTTCGCGTTTGCAGAACTAAAAAAAGAACAGGAGGGGAGAAGAAACAGAAAAGAGCCCCGGAGAGGCACATGGGTTGCGGCAGGTTCCCGAGACCAGGTAGGGTGGTCGTTGTTGATTTCATGTTTCCCAAGGTAAAGGCCTCGAGATGAAGGTGAGTGTGAGGTGGCAGCCAAGGTCCAAGGTGCGGCAACCGGTTGGTCATCCCATTGTCGCACAAGAGAGCGTGTTCGTAATGCGTCGTTTGGCCGGCTTGACACGTGCCCCTGGCGCCATGGGCGCGGACAGCAGTTGGATTTTGGGAGGATGTGAATACGTGCTTAGGCTGGGGTAGCAGCCAGGCAGCCGGCCGGTCAGCCAGGATGAACGAGCACATTGTGACTGAACTGGGTATGGGGTGAACTTGGCTCTCCCATGGTTGTCTCTGCATTCATCCGGACCTTGCGCCTCGACGGGTTGTTGCTGGTAAACGTCGAAACACGGAGGGGAATGGAAGAGCGAAGGATGAAAGGAAAACTCGTGTGGCAGACTGGCAGTGTCGTAGAGATGAGACGAAGTGTCGGTGACGGAGTTTCTCCTGCGTTATTGGTCTCCGCGAAAAAGGCTAGTCCTTGTCCCATGCGCTCGGTCATCTTCTTGGGAAATGCAGTGAAACAGGGCGGATAATCGAGCTCTGTAAGCCGGAGAGACCAGATGAAGGAGTCGAGTAGGACGTAAGGGGCAACAAAGAACAAAGGAGAACCGGGAGATGAAGCCATGTGTAGATAGATAGATGCGTAGTAGATACTAGAGCAAGCTTGTTTGGGAGTGATTCTGGTGATGCTGATGATGGTGTTGATGACGATGCTAGAACGGAACGTCTCGCGTGCGATGGGAATATGCAATACAAGGACAAGGAAAAGAAAAAGAAAAAGAAAACCGAAGAGACTTGCTGGCTTCTCACCTCCATTGCGAAGAATGTTGTCCCGAGGAGACTGAAAAAGAGAACAGGAGAGGCCGGGGTGTAGGGTGTGGCGGTGGTCGCACAGAGGTGGACGAAGCGACGTGAGTGTGAGATGGTGACTATAACCAGATCGACCGTCTTGATAGCGTGTCTATGCGAGTAGTGTGTGCCGTGGACAGAACGTCTTTGTCTCGTCTGAATTCTTCTTCGTGTCTCTCGGACAATAAAAAGCAACTTCGACCATCAAGTAGTCGCTTCGGAATTCAGTCAACCGAACAATCGGCGGCCTGGACAAAGGCGCCGCAATCGATATGAGGATTATTCCGGCATTAGGTCAGTCTGTCGAATGGCCGCAGAATCGCACGCTCGATTGGTATTGTTGATCCGGAGTTCGTGGTTGCTTTGCAGGGGATGTGAGTCTGAGAGAGAGGAGTTGTGAGTAGTACGTAGTTGGACCGAGTCGAGATGCACGAGATGAAGGAGCTGAGCTAGGGGTGTTCTCATTGTTGGGTGTGGCTGTACTGGGGGCCATTCGCGTCCGCAATACGTAATATACGTCTAATTACATGGATGGGGTACTACCTCGTTTGGATTATAACCCGGGTAGTTGTATATGTACAGTCATCTCCCAATTCAAACCCCAGGCCGCCTTTCCCACCTCGGGACAAGTCCGTGAAACCGATCCACCATGGTCGTGGTTGGTGCATTCTTCTCCAACACGGACTGATAAGCCGCTAGACCCAAGGCCGCAGCCTCGATCGGCACTAGAAATACGGAAAGATACAGCACTGTGAAGCTCTGCCTGCAGAGCGTCCCAAAATGTGGCCTCGCCGTCATAAACCTGGTATCCCACCGGCAGCTCCAGCTCTGCACCGTATCCGCCTTGTCCGACACTCGGACGCCGTAGACGAAGGCCACGATGGTGAGGGATGCCACGAGGGCGGCTAGCGGGGCGAGAACCAGGAACGGTGTGCGGAGGAGAAGACTCTTGCGCACCTGAGATGATGTTCAGTGATGAAGTCCTCGCCATGACATGTTGGGAGACAATACTGCGGGGAAGACAACATACAAAGGTAAGCCTGTCAGCGAGGATGGAAATGACGTTCGCAATGGCGACAATGGCACCTCCGACAATAAAGGCAAAAGTCGGTCGCAGGTCGAGGTCGTCGGGCCAGAGCGGCTGGAGATACTCGGCCGGCTCGTACGTGGCACGGTACACTGAAAGGGTTCTCACCGAGATGCACGAGACGATGATGCCGGCGCAGAGTCCCACGAGGGTCAAGGCCGCCCGGAGACCGTCGGTAGATCGGAGTCGGCGGAGATTCAGCGTGCCAGCGGCATCATCCCGTGAGCTCAAGTCGAGGATAGCAGCGGAGAAACCATCTTTGGCCTTGTGGTCGAACATGTCCATCGATTCTGTTAGGTGGTTTGGATAGGCGATTACGGGCAAAATTTCTGCGAAGGGAATTTGAGGTGCCAGCCGGGGAGACACGACAGACAAGTGAATCGAGAGAAAGAAAAGGAAAGAGAAATAACGAAGAAAAAAAGAAAAGAAAGAAAAGGAAAAGAAATCACAAAGGAGATGACAATGGGCAAAATTGACAGGCACAGCTCAGCTGCAGTTACTGCCTCGGAAAGCAGGAGACACGAGGAGATGCGAGCATATATACGTATGCTCCTTGTCCGTCATCGACGCATAACCGCCGTCAAGACCGATGGCGAGGCCGAGGAGACCACAGACGCCTCATTGCTCGGCAGTTGTTTCAACCAAGACCACTCCCAGCCCAGTCCAATCCTAGTCTCAGCGTCATCTGCCTCTGGCGTCGACTTTCGTGGGCCAAGCGACGCGCCCATGAAACGATTCATAGCCGCGTCGCATAAACCGCCGACTGTCGACTTATCGACAGCTGTGGATTTTAACCGCCCAGTCGGGCTTCCGAGCGCTTATATGGAGAACCCCTGATCTCCATGGAAATGCAAGCTTACAACCAATCAATGCTTCCAAGTAATTATGAGATGGACTGGGTCGGCCCGTTTTGGCTGTGATTTGCTACATCGGTCCATGCGATTTCGTTTGTTTACCCAAGATTGAGTCCAGGACATTTGCTAAGGACCGGTGAACCTCGGTGAACGAAGTTGGATATTCCGTTTACGCTCGACGTCGCAATGCTCGCAAACTCGATTCTTCGATTGACGCCACACTTTCATGTCCTGAGATTCACTCCCTTTTCTAGAACTGTACCCAAACCGGCAACCGTTTGAACAGGCCTACCACTTACATGAAAGACCAAAGAAAGAACAAGGGAAACAAAAAGAAAAAAAATCACCAAATCGCCAAGCCATAAAAAACGCCCACCCAACCCATCTATATCCCCGTATCCCTGACACCGTCCCTATGTATGTCCTTCGGCTTCCCCAACCCTATACCCTTCCGACGACCCCTCACGACAGCCTCCAAAGCCTGGCCCACGGCCGGCATGTCCCCAAGCATGGTAAGGTGTCCGCGCTCCGTGCTCACCTTCCCGCCCCTTACCAGCTCGTACCCCTCGGGAAGCTGCGCCTCACGCGCGAGCACGACGCCGTCGCCCGGCCGGAAGACGAGGTCGTCGTAGGCATCCGCGCACTTGATCGCCTGCCGACCGGCCACCTTGGCGGCGTACACCGTCGGCGTGTCCTTGCTGTAGATGACGGCCATGGGCGGGTACGCGTTGGCCGCCGAGAGGGACGGCTCATGCGCCAGCTCGGCGCGGAACTGTTTGATCTCCGCCAGCGTGCGCTCGAGGTAGGCGATGTTGCGTGCGCGCTGCGCCGGGGTAAGCGGCGGCGAGGAGGACGAGGAGGAGGCCGAGGGGGTCCCGGAGGAAAAAGAGCGGGAGAATTCGAGGAACGGTCCGGCCCGGTCGCTGCTGTCCAGCTGCGGGTTCAGGTTTCTTTCGCGGGCCAGATCGGCTTTCCGACCCAGACCCCCGCCGCGGGAGGTCGAAAAGACCTGGCTGGATCGCTTCTCGCTGGCCCCGCCGCCGCGCACGCGGAGGATGGAGCCGAAACCCCCGGCGGGACGGGGTTGGGACGGAGGCAGAGCCGGCTCGAGGCAGGGCGACAGGCGGTGCTTGATCCAATCGTCGACGCTGAAAAAGTCGATCGGGTATTCCTCCTTGGTCTCCTTGTCGATGAAGCAGAAGCCGTCCTCGGGGAGGAAGGCGAAGGTGGTCCGTAACGAAAAGTTGACCTGCGCCGTCAGGATCTTCTCGTTGAGAAGCACGGCGTCCCCGTTCCGCACGGGGCCCAGCACGTTGATGCAGCGCTGCGGCGTGCCGGCGAACACGACGCCCGAGAACAGGTCGGGCCGCTGGTTGACGGCGTGGCGCGTGATCATGCCCCCCAGGCTGTGGGCGATGACCAGCGCGCCGCCGGCCTTGCTGGGTCGGCCTGTGCTGTCGCAGCCGCTGCCGGTCTGGTTCGAGGGGAGCCCCGCGAGGAACTCGATCAGCCCGCGCGAGAGGCGGTGCGGGCTGAGGCGCCAGTCGTAGCCGTAATCCCAGACGCGCAAGGTGCCGTTGCGGGCGTTCTCGCAGGAGCGGAGCTTCTTGAACAGCTTCCTGGAGATGTCGATGGGTCCGATGTTCTGCAGCATGCCCGAGGGGATGATGCGCTTCTCCATGGTCTCCTCGTCTTCCGGGTCCAGGCCGACTTCCAGGTCGGCCTTCCTCAGGTTGAAGCCGATCTTGACGGGGGCCCAGAGCTGCTGGTGGGGCGGCTCGGCCGAACGCAGGATGGAGCCGCGGTAGCCGCCGAGGATGACCAGGTCGCCCGTGAGGTTCTCGAGGACGCGGTCGAGCGGGGTCATGCCGTCCAGGGCGGCCGAGCCCGAAGCCGGCGAGGACGACGCGGGCGCGGTCGGCGCCTCGGGGATGGGCGGTATCCTGGCGTCTTCGAACGGCTGGAACATTTTGAGCTGGGGGGATAGCCTGGGTAGGCTGGGCATCCGGAAGCTGGGCCTGTCGGGCAGGCTGTCCCGGATGGCCTTGATGCGGGAGTTGGTCATCTCGGTGATGTGGTCGAACCGGTTATCGTCGCCCAGCGACGACACGCGGGACATGGAGTGATACAGGAGCGAGTCATCCGAGGTGCTCCTTCGAAGCGACCGCGTCCTGGACGAGGCGGAAACGGCCGATCCCGCGACGGATGGTTTCCTCGGGTGGAGCGGGGGTAACACGACGGGATGGGCGATGGTGTTGCGATGAGGTCGCCGCGTGCCGGAAACGGTCGGTGAGGTCTTGCCGTGATCGGGTCGGGTGGCCCCGGGAGATCGGGCGGTAGCGGACTTTTCGGTCTCGCTATCAGTGGGGGAGGACGAAGGCGAGGTTGAAGGCGACGACGGGAACAGGTGGGACGAGACGGAATTGAAGAGGTGGGCGGGACGGGGCAGGGAAGGGAGGGCTCTAGAGAATCTCTTTAGGGCGTCTGTGCCTATGGACCCCGAGCGTTTCGGCCTGGGTAGATTGGGAGAGTGAGAGACGACATGTTCGGTCTGGCGCTCCTTGACCACGGGCGTGGGCTCCTCCTCATCGGGACGGGAGGAGCGCCAAGACGACGGGAAGGACGGAAAGGCGAAACCGGTACTAGAAGCGGCGGGACGTTGGCCCTCGTCGCGACGGGGGAGGGAGTCGAAATACGAAGTGGAATCGGCGGGGAGAGCATCCATAGCGGCGGCTTTTTCGGCGGCCGGGGTTTTGGGGAGGGTGAGGCGGGTGGCGGCGGGGCTGAGGGCCGGTTGCATGACCGACTGGGCGTCGTCGGAGTATAGTCCGTCCTCACCGGTCACATGGTCGGCGGTTGGGTTGAGAGGCGGGGGAGGATGTGGCTCTGCGGCGACTTGCACGGTCATTGTAGATTGGGACTGAGCCGGCGTCCCTGTGGTGGTGGCCATGCTGGGCGAGGAGGACGACGGAACAGAACAGATTCGGCAATGACAATAGTCGAAATGGCGGTTGTTGAGGAAGAGGGAGGGAGATGGGAGGGTAGTTTAGTTGGGGAGTTCTTGTCCAAGTAACGCGGTGGGTGTTGCCGGCCGTTCCGGAGACTCCGGTGACCAAGTCGGGAGCATCGGAGACGGCAGACTCGGTGCCGAGATGTGTTTGAGATGCAAGAACGATTGTTACGTAGAGGGACGCAGAGGGCGGAAAAAGAAAAAAAAAATGAAAAAAGAAAAACAAAGGAAAGGAAAACTGGGTCTATTCGAGTATTTATTGATTCGAATGAACGAGGCGAAGCAAGCTGGAACCAGTCCCGAGGTGAGGATGCGAAGAGGCGGCGAAGGACGTGTAGGATCAGAATGACGGAGAGACAAGACGGCCGAGACTTCCTATTTTGGTAGGTACATCACCTTAGTCAGACACTTCTATCCAATCAACAGTCGCTACAAGGTATTGTGTCCACTTCACGTGTCTTCACGGAGTATTTATTTTGTCATTTACGAAGTATGTTGGGCAACAATGGATACGGGAACAATTTCGAATCATTCAGGCACGGTTTGTGGTTATATTTATTCTGGGAGAGTCGAGTATTAGAAAGGTAGCGTGTACGAAGTACCATGAGACAATTGTAGACGCACTTCAACAATTGAAGTGAAGGTTCCTGGTTACAGTACTTTGCAGCTGCGTGCCGATTGGTAATCAGTGTGCGGTCCACACTGTCTAAGTATATCAGGTCCAATGGGGAAAGGTAATCATAAGCAACAGCTGGGACAACGTGCCAGAGTGGTTAATGGGTATGACTCGAAATCATATGGCTTCGGCCGCAGAGGTTCGAATCCTCTCGTTGTCGTAAACTTTTGCCGTTTTCATCTTTTCATGTGTTGCCTTTTTTTTTTTTTTTTCTCTTCTTCTTATTATTCTTCTTTCCTTTCCTCTGGGCACATCATCTCATCTGATCAGTAATAGTTTGGTGCCCATTAGCAGATAATTACATGTACGAATACGTTAAACTACTTCCCAACCTCGGTTACATCAAATGTCCATTTGTTTAGCCAGACCAGGTATTCCTACTTTTACATGCCATGATACCGGGTCCCGAGTAATTGTTGTCTACAACGTATTCGTAGATCGCGGGTTCAGAAAATATGACCCTCCAAGTTGCCTCTTCCTCATGTCTTATTCTTCAATGATGTCTCAGTAATTACAGAATGAGTGGATAGAGGGGAGATTACTTCTAGACCCCGGAGGACATATTAATGTCTGTTTTGCCTGTCTAGTATCTTTAAGTAGGTACCGAAACGAACAAGATGGGATAGGCAAAGGTCATGTATTCGTAGTTGTTCATCTCTACATTGTATCGTATATACAGTACCTAACCTTATGCTCCTGGAGCACACTGGATGTCACACGTGCCATCACGACGAGTACCCCTTACCGACGATACTTTGTACATGGTATAATTACGTATGTATCCCGGCGTACCTGCTGCTACTAGTACCTACCGGTGCCACCGGTTACTAATGAGCGAGGCACGGATACATAACAGCTCCGACCCATCTCTCTTTCCTCGCCCTTCACCTCCAACTTCACCTCTTCACCTCTCACCAACCTCGTCCTCTTGAGCTGGTCCGGAATCAACTCGTCTCGTATCTTTCTCCCAAAACGGACAATCCCAGATTGATTCTCTCGGCGAACTCTCTCCTCTCTCACAACTCTAGCAACTCGCTCCCTTTAGTGCCCCGAGTCCGCTGATCCCTACCCGCAACCCACCCGTGCAGTCTGCTTGCCAGTCGTCGCCTTTCTTTCTTATTTCTTCACGTTGGCGATCCTCTGATCCCTCACAAAGAACCCCGAGACCTGTGAATCCAAACACACTCACCACATCGCCATGACGTCTCTCCAACCCCGCCCGCCCTATACCGACGCCGAGCTGCGCCAACTATACCCCCCTCACCTCCAGCTCCAGTTCGTCCAGGTCCTCATGCGCCACGGCGAGCGCACCCCGGTCAACGCCCGCTTCGAAAACACCGGCCTCCCCGCCTTCTGGCCCTACTGCGCCGCCACCCGGAACCTCACCTCCGCCCTCCTCCACCCCGACTCGGACTCCTGGACCGCCCCCGAGTGGCGCCGCCGTCTCGAAACCTTCGGCCCCGACGATGGCCCCGTCGCCGCCGCCGGCCCCCGCGGCGAACTCGACGCCATCTGCGACATGGGCATGCTGACCGACCTCGGCCGCACCACCACCTACCACCTCGGCCGCCGCCTGCGCTCGCTCTACGTAGACCGTCTCGGCTTCCTGCCCCCGACCATCGCCGACGCCGACTCCTTCTACCTCCGCTCCACCCCCGTGCCCCGCGCCCTCGAGTCCCTCCAGCAAGCCTTCACCGGCCTCTACCCGGCCTCCGCCCGCGCCCCGTCCTTCCCCAACCCCACCATCCTCATCCGCAGCCCCCCCGACGAGACCCTCTTCCCCAACGAGGCCCACTGCCGCCGCTTCGCCGCCCTCGCCCGCGCCTTCGCCCAGCGCGCCGCCGACCGCTGGAACGACTCCCCCGAAATGGCCTACCTCAACAAGAAACTCGGCAAGTGGATGCCCCCCGGCAGCCCCGCCGTCGCCGTCGACGGCCGTCCCCGCCTCTCCGGCATCATGGACACCATCAACGCCACCCGCGCCCACGACCGTCCCGAGACCACCCTGCCCTCCGACTTCTACGACCCCAAGGCCATCGACATCATCCACCGCATCGCCGTCGAGGAGTGGTTCGCCGGCTACCGCGAGAGCAACGAGTACCGCACCCTCGGCATCGGCGGCCTCCTCGCCGATATTGTCGGCCGCATGGTCGGCAGCGCCGAGGGCTCCGCCGCCGATGGCGCCCACGAGCTCCCCACCCAGCGCAGCCCCCTCAAGATGGGCCTCAGCGGCTGCCACGACACCACCCTCGGCGCCGTCCTCACCAGTCTCGGCACCTCCGCAGCCGCCGACTGGCCGCCCTTTACTTCCCACATCGCCCTGGAGCTCTTCCGCTCCGCCGACCTCCCTGCCCCCGCCTCCGCCTCTGCTTCCCCCGCCGCCGCCGCCCCGGAGACCTCGCCCGCCTCCCGCGAGTCGTCCGGCTGGTTCTTCAACTTCTTCAACTGGTCCTCGTCCCCCCAACCCGCCCCGGGCACCCCACCGCCGGGCATCGGCCGCAAGCCCACCGAGTCGCTCACCCCGCCCGAGCGCGAGAAGCTGGACGGCTACTACGTCCGCCTCCGCTACAACGACGAGCCCGTCACCATCCCCGGCTGCAAGCCCGCCGGCAACCACCTCGACGGAGACGAATCCTTTTGCACTCTGGTTAGTTTTGATTTCGACTCCCACCCCCCCCTTCCCACTTGGGGCCACACAGCGCCGTAGAATGAGCCGTAACAAACTTACTCGTCGTGATGCCAAACTTGACAGGAAGCATTCAAGTCCATTGTAGACAAGTTCACCCCGACCAACTGGAAGCAGCAGTGTCGCTCCAACAAGACCGCGCCCGTGTTTCCCGAGAAGGAGGAGCCAGCTGGGAGCTACTGAGCCACCCATTTCTTTTCTCCATTCTCAGGACGAGGACCCGGGAAGGGTCAGGCCTTCAACATATGTAGACCACCGTCTCACTTGATAGCAGATTTGTTTCCCTACCTCTTACGCCCACTTATCCGAGGACTTGCGAATAGTTACAACTTAATAGCTCTTGATAATTCCCTCCCAGCTTGGGAGGTTTCAATTTCAAAACGCTGTCATCACATTGCAGTGGGATTTGCGTGCAAGCACAACACTCAAGCGGAGAGCTCTCTTTTCTCTTCCTTCAGAACAGTTGATTTGGGTATCCGGGTTGCCTTCCAGACCTATGCTCCCAGAGCCATGTACAGCTGGGTCGAAAGGCCTCTTCGCCCATCCTCTCTCCCATCACATTTCCCCTAGAAATTCCCATTACCCTCATTCCCATGTCCCCTTATTTCCAACACATATCCATCGGCCCATCCTTCAGGAGGTGTAGCAGGATCGCTGGTGCAAAACGTCCAAAATCCTCCTGATCTATTCCCCCCCAAGCCAGGCGCTGGCGATCCAAAATCATACATCGAATCTGTCCAGAAAAATTATACTATGGTAAGGTAGCTGGGGATGCGAAAAAAACATTCAAAAGAACCCCAACAAAGTGACTTGAGCAAAAGAAAATTGAAAAGGAGTGAAGTAGATAGAACAAAAACAATAAAACAGAACGAAAGGTAAGTCTCAGCAATTACAAGGACTAAGCAACCGGTTCTCTTTGTAAAATTGCGGCGCAAAATGCCTCAAAAGAAAACGGGAAAGAAAAAAGAAAGAAAACTAAGAAAAGAGTCAAGCGCTCAGCCTCTGGCTCCTAGTTCGCCACTTCCTCCTCGACCCAACCGTTCAGCCCACCTTGAATCGCTAGGCCGTATCCAGCTCCCATGCCCCCGAAACTGGCTTGATACTGGTGACCACGGCGCTCGCCCTCACCACCCGGAAGACTGGTCGGAGTCGGCGCACCGTTTTCGAACCCCGGAGCGAGGACCGGCAGGCTGACGGCCCGGCTGTGTTGACCGCGGGTGTTGGGCGCCAACAACCCGCCAATGGTAGTGGCACCCGAAGAAGTGGCATTCGGCGCGTACCCGCTCGACGTGCTCGCAGATTGCTGATGGTTCGATACCGGTCCCTGAGACGGGACGTCGAGGCCAGCGTCAGTCGGCGACGACTGCGCCGTACCGAACAGCGCCGCCTGCTGCGCCGCGAGCTGCTGGTTCTGATTCTGTTGTTGTTGCTGCGCCTGTTGCGACACTTGGTTGAGGTACATCGTCAAGGGGTTGTTGGTCATGTTGAAGAGGGTCGCTGCCGCCTGAGGCGTATTCGCCGGCGAGCCGCTGTTCTGAGGAGGCGGCGAAGGGACACCGTCGCTTGGCGTCGACTGTGTTTGCTGCGTCTGCTGTTGTTGTTGTTGTTGCTGCTGCTGTTGCTGCAGCTGACGAGGCGGGTTGCCGCAACGGTCCTTGCCAAAGTTGACCTTGAACTTCTTGTACTCCTCTCTACCACGTACGGCCTCGATAGCCTTGATCGCGTTGGCAATGTTGGTAAAGTTGACAAAGGCGCAGCTCTTCTCGCGCAATGTGTTCACCAGCTCAATCTCACCGTATTCGGAAAAGTCCTGCCTCAGCCGCTCCTCTGTCCACGTCTCGTCCAGGTTGCCAATATACACGTTTCGGGAAGCGCCACCGCTCACAGCCAGTGCGATCGCCGGAGGCAGAGCGCCAGAGTGCTTGCCCCAGCCAATCTTCAGTCGTCGGTTGTGAATCATCAGGCCTTGGATGTTGCTCAGGGCGTAGAACGACGCGGCGGCGGTGGGGTCGATGAAGGTCACGAAGCAAATGTGCTTGTCCGGAATATATCGAATGTGGTGAAGCAGGCCGCCGCGAACCACGTTGCAGATCTCCTCGATGGTCGTCTCGGGGTGGATGTTGCCCAGGTAGATGGTGCGATTGCCCAAGTTGGCGATGCCGCCGGCCGTGGTGGCAACGGCGGCAGCAGCCACCGACTGCTGGGCCAGGGCGTTGGAGATGAGGTCACGATCAGCACCGGTAAGCATGTGGGCATGGCTCGGGGCGATTCCGAGGTACTGGGCAGCGTTCTGCTGCTGCGTCTTGGAGACGTAGGCGCAGCGGTCCTTGCCGTAGTAGACACGGCGAGGGGCTTGCCACTTGGTTTCCTGCGGAAGCTGCGAAACGGCCTTGATCGCGTTGGAGATGGACAGGAAATGGACAAAGGCGATGCTCTTCTCACGCACAATCTTGACCGTGTCGATGGCGCCGAACTTGCCCAGGTCCTCGCGAATCTCTTCTTCGGTAATTTCTTCCGGCAGATTGCCGAGATAGACGTTTCGGGAGGCCCCCGATTGTTGGACCGCAATCGCCACCGAGGTGGGTACTTGGGACGGCTTGCCCCAGCCGACCTTGATGTCCTGGCCCTTGATGCAGAGCTTTTTCAGAATGGCGTCCGAGTGGAAATGTGTCGCGGAGCTGGCGTCCAAGAACGAGATGAAGGCGCAGTTCTTGTCGGGAAGCAAGCGGACAGACTCGATCTGGCCGCTTCGGACGTGACCGAGGATCTCTTCGGCCGACGTGTCAGGAGGGATGTTCCCGAGATAGACGGTTCGGCTGGTGCCGGTAACGATGCCAGGCGTCATGGGAACGGGGGACGTGGGCTGCTGCATCTGCACCTGCACATTGTTGTACCCTCCGGTGGGGGACTGCGGTGCGAAGTAATGAGGCGCGCCGTAGGTCGAGGGAGACACGATGGCCTGGTATTGCTGCGGGGACATGCCCTGCGGAACCGGGCTCGAGAGACCATTCTGGTGGCCATGCTGTTGGTGATTGCCATTATGCTGGTGCTGGTGCTGGTGCTGTTGCTGCTGTTGATGCTGCTGTTGCTGTTGCTGTTGCTGTTGCTGGAAACCCTGCATCTGGAATTGAGGGCTTCCAAAAGCGGCCGGGGTCCCGGGCTGGAAGGGGCTGCCAAGAAGGAGCTGGGAAGGGAGCAGTGGCGTGAACTGCATGTCAAAGGCGGTACCCGGGGTGGCCATCTCGGCATTCGTAGCAGCAACCTGGTAATGCTGGGGCCCCATCGTTTGTGTGTTGATGGTCGGGATGTTGCCACGTCGAGGGTGCCTGTCGGCAAACCCGGTTATGTTGGAGGTAAACGCGCCGTGTGAGAAACCGGTATCGCTGTTGGATGGCTTGGAAGCATGGCCCGGGAAGCGGCCACCAGGGGCGCCGTGGCTGATTTGGGGGCCTGGTCCAGAGAGGTCCTGCATCCTGATCAGATAAGGGACAGAGGCGTCCCTGCCAACGTGGGATGGAAAAGACGTCTTGGGAAGACGAAGCGTGCCGCAAGGTAGGGCACGGAGAGGCGAAGTGAATTGCGTGTGCTTGTACGCAACGGAACTCTCTGGTCAAACGAGGTTTGAGGCCGAGCCGGGCTAGTAAAGAGCAACCGAGGTGATAAGCGAGTGACGCGAAATTATGCGATCCGAGGCAGAAAAGGAGCTAAACTTCTTGGTAGGCGAAGGGGTCGTTCGCTGCAGGTGTATTGCGGGTCAAGACCAGGAGATTATATCCAGAATATAGAACAATAAATATTGGGAAAAGAGCGGACGTAACCTGGAAGTTAGGATGGAGAGGCTTGTCGAGGCGAGCTCAGGGCCGCATTGAATATGTGGCGGAGCGACGGCGAGGTCGGCTAAAAGAATAAAGAAAGGTAGAAGAAACTATAGGAGCGGAGGGGCCGCTCGTGCAGAAGGGAGAGAATGGATGGGTCGGAGCGAGCAACAAGAAAACAAAAAGAGGCGAGGGAGAGTGGAAGACAAAAAAAAAGAGGACGAAAATGTCGGAGGGGGTGAGGAAGTGAGGGAGAGGAAGATACAAAGGGGGAAAATAAAGAGAGGTGGAGAGCAAGCAGCCGAAAGGGGAGTATCGGGACGGTGGAAGTGACTGAAGAAGGAGCAGTCCAGTCCAGTCCTTGGCTGCTTCCATTCCTTGGGTAGGGGAGGTACTGTACTGGGAATGTACCTTTGTGTTTACGCCAGAGGTACTCGTACAAGTACCCACAGTGTCGAAACCTATCAAAGTTTACATATGGGGGTTCAAAAGACAAGCCCACTTGAATCCGACCCGGATGTACCCACCTTACAAAGCATCTGCTTTGGCATTGCCTGACTGCCTATTCATTCCAGGTCGCTCTTGAGACAGGGAAACAACACACAATGCTTAACATAAGAAAAAGATGAAAAAACAAGGGGACACAAAGTTGGAAAGAATGCAATCACTGTGTGTCTACACGGATGACTCCAGAAGAGTCGGACAGATTAGACGGATTGCTCGTCCCGAAGCGCAGCGTATTGGTCGGGCGCCAAGTTTAATGAGGTCGGGTCGACCAGGGATGACACTACAGTGCGAGAATTGTTGAAAAGGAGACGCTGTACAAAGCCCTGCCATTGTTCTTCCCATGGGAAATTGTACCTCAATACCCCAGCCGGCCTAGCAAGGGGGAAAAGAGAAAAAGGGGTGGACGAGGAGCTCCGTTAGGATGCCAAGATGCTCTCTGTATGCAGGTGCCTCGTGCCGCTGGAGTAAAAGGTGGGGTCTATCTGCGAGGTATCGTGCTCCATGGGCTTCTCGAACACAAGGCAATTTATTCATATTCTATGGGTGCCTTGCAACAGGTATCGAGCGACAGGTGTTTGACACGTGCGATACAACGTATACCCTTTATTACTGTAGGAACAAAAGAAAGTCGAGACTTGCATCGTCGTCTTTGCTCGGGAGGTTTAAAACAGCTTGCCTAAACGTAGAAGGTGGTCCGTGAGCTCCTGTATGTACCTGTGACACATAAAAGGTCGCAAACCCTGGGTGGTCCCCCTGGATTACAAATGCACCCCCTACGCATTCTCGTCCAATGTACGTGGTACGGTGCGCATATAATTACCCAAGGTACAAATTTATCAGCCCAATTTTGGACCATCTTCGTTCGGCCCCTTTCTTGCTGCAGAATTGCTCACAACGGAGTGAGATGATATAAACGCAGTTATGTCTCATATGCCAGACATAACTACGTCACAGCAGATACCTCTAGCCTTAGTAATGGTGACTGCTACTTCGTACACGACTGATTTATCGGGGTTGGTTGGTTTTCAACTAACGTAGGATCGTAAGCAATAGCTGCAATCTTTCACTGTCTTCCGTCTCGTGGGCACCCAAGCCATGCATCTGAAACGAAAACAAGGCGTCTTCCCTTACACGACGCGAAGAAAGAAACAAAGGCAAAACCGAAAGCATGATCTCTCGTTTTACTCGAGTGCAAACGAGCTCCTCAATACACCTACCTCTCTTTAGACTTCAAGTTCCATTTCATCCGTCGCGGGTCCAGCGGCAGCATCTTTATGGGACTGCCGGCTACATGCAAACACAGACTAAATCAAAACGAGACTTGTCTTGGTCTAACCATGGATATCTGCCCGACAACATTGCTCATGCAACGGTTCAGCTACGATGAGTTGTTTGTCTATGTCCCAAGCTTTGTTAAGCTCTCCCGAAAGCTTGTTCCCTTGGTAAGGTCACTTTCTCCCACCGTCATACCAGTCGACGTGTTTTTCTTCTCCTTTGATGCCCAGAGTCGGGTTGACCGTGATAGTATATTCGTTTCTGATTGTGTCTACGTTCTTGTGGCTCTTGTCTTGTCTTGTGTTATCCCCTCTGATTTAAGGCTTGCACCGTCCCATGTATCGCGGGTACAGGCATGTTGTCCTGACGGTGTGCTGGTTGGCCATCCAAGCCAGGAAACGCTCGAGACCCAAGCCGTAGCCACCATGAGGTGAAGTGCCATACCTAGTACAAGTCGTGTCAGTATTCTGGGGGGAAAAAAAAGGAGAAGACGAAAATGAAAGTACATCCAATGCTTCCTTTTAAACGAGCAACGAGGGAGTTGGGCAATACTCACTTCCTCTGGTCGGTGTACCAGTAATAGTCCTTCGCCGGGATGCCCTGCTTCTCATACGCAGCGAGGAGCTCATCATAGCCCTCCATCCTCATGGAACCGCCGACAATCTCACCAACGCCCGGCATGAGAACATCGACGCTCTCGGTGACCCGGAGGTCGCTGGGGTCCTTCTTCATGTAAAAGGCCTTGATCTCCACCGGGAAATGGGTGAGGAAGATGGGCTTGTTGATAATGTCCGTCATCCTGCGCTCGGCAGCCTCGGCAATGTCGTCGCCAAAGACGTGCGGGTTGCCTTCCTCGTTGAGGATGGGCGGATCCTGGGCGTTGAGCCACTCGATGGCCTCGGCGTACTTCATCCGCATAAAGGGGCGGACCGGCCGCTGGAAGCCCGGGTTCAGCTCCTTGACATGAGCGGCCATCTCCGGGTCGGCGAGAACGGTGTCGATGACGCGGCACGTAATCTCCTCGATGTGTTCGAGCAGGTCGGTAAAGTCGATAAAGTCGAGCTCGGCCTCGACGTGCGTGTACTCGGAGAGGTGGCGGCGCGTGAGACTGTGCTCGGCGCGGAACGACTTTTCGATGCAGTAGACGTCGCCCAGGCTGGGGAGTACAGTCTCGAGATAGAGCTGCGACGACTGTGTGAGGTAGGCGGATTCTTCGTAGTAGGGGACGGAGAAGAGCGTGGAGCCGCCCTCCACCTGGGTCTGGACCAGGGCCGGCGGTGACACCTTGGTCATGTTCATCTCCTTGTACGTCTTGACGAAAGCCCACTCGACTGCGGCGCGGAGCTTCATCAGCGCGGATGCGTTGTCGCCACGAAGTACCAGGTGGCGCTGGTCAAGCATGGCAGGATCCCACTGGTTCTGCTGGGAAGAGACGCGGTTGGTGATGGCGTCCTCCTCGGAGGGGGAGGCGCCGATGACCTCGTAGTACTCGACGTGCAGCTCGCGGCCGTCGGGGGCGGACTGGCCCTCGGGGACCTTGTGCATCTCGCCGTACAGCCACAGGGAGGTGCCTTGGGCGAAAGTCATAGCATCGTACGTCTTGGTCAGGTCGCCGGCCTGGAGCACGCACTGCAGATGGCCATAGCCATCAATCAGGGTGATGAAGGTGGCATGCTTCTGGGGCCGCAGACGGTGGATACGGCCGGCTACCTTGACACGGTCACCGGGGCTGTCCCCATCGGCGAGGCGGAGGTCCTTGTTCCCGATCCGTGTCTTCTTGGCCTCGGCCAGCCAGTCAGGCTTGGTGAGGGTAACCTTCTTCGCTGCCTCGAGATGCTGTTCACGCTGCTTGCGCTTCTCCTCCTGAGCTGCTTCCACCTGCGCTTGTTTGGCAATCTTCTTACGGTAGGCGTCGAGCTGGTTCTGGGCCTTCTTCACCGCGCTCTTGGCGGGTTCTTTCCACTGGAGCCGAACGGAAGGATCCTCGTCTGGGCCTACGGCACCGGTCTGGGAAGCGCGGACGAGGAACTGGACGGAGCCAGCAGGCTTGTGGTGGTTGACGATATAGGCGTGGGCAAGAGTCTTGAAGGGGGAGGCCTCGGAGCCATCCGCGGTGGCTTCGTCAGAGCCGGCGTCGGTGTCAACGAAGACTTTGTCCCCATCATGCTTAACTCGCTCGGCGAGCTCCTGCACAGCTGCCATGATTGAATGTGGTTGGCCGCAAGAATGGAGTTGTTGGCTGTAGAAACGGCAGAAGCGGGGGTTCAACGGTTGACGGGTGAAGGCAGAGAGGTCTAGATGTGCCTCGTCCTCACAGGTTCAGACGGCAATAATAGACAACGAATTCCCCCCACGCGGTGATATTGGGCCCAGGCGTGGAACGGAGAAGTGTCGGTGGAAGTTTTCCGGTTCAACGTGTTGTTGTGGTATCGAGTCGTGGTCTTTTATTTTTTTTATTTTTACTATTTTTTCCCTCTTTCAAGTGGGAGGGGAGGTAGTGGAAAGCCAAGATGGCGGGGTAGTTAGGAAGGTACAGTACCGTACCTGACCGTAGTATTAGATAACGACACTACATGCGGGGAGAAAACATCTTCCAAAGCGGAATGAGTCAGTCCACACATGGGACACGGAGGGAGAGCCAGACTGTACCGAACCAGGTACTCAAGTACCAAGACAAATGCGTACCTAAATTAGCTGTGAGCAAATGAGAACGGTATCTGTGGTTCCGCGAGTAGTTTCACCATCTTTCCCCATGGCTTGCCCACTTGCCCGTCGACCGTGGCTGAAGATCGTCACTTCTGCCTCAAAGTTTTCAGGAGAGCTCTATGCATGTAAAGGGATAGACAGGCGCCTGTCTTCTAAAACCATGTCGGTAAGACGTTCCCTCGGCAGAGGAAGAAAACAAAGAGAAAAAAATTGCTGCACATACAACGGGCATCCAGTCACGCTTGATCGAAAACAAACGTCTCTTCATTGACGGTCGTTCGGTCGGCCCGTACTCCCACGACGATAGTATTCTCCTACTTCGATTTTGAAACTGGGGCTCGAGGACCCAAGAGTCAAATCATGGACGCGGTACCCAGTATGATGGCAATGAGGTAGGTGGCCATGAAAATGCAGCAAGACCTCCCTACAACCCCAATTCTGGTTGTCCGTGACATTCCGTTCCCTGTTCTCCGGTCAGACAATGCTGGTTTTGGGTTACGCAAATCGGTCCGGGCAAGGTACGAAGTAGGTTTCAGTACCAGCCTACTGATAGTGGGGGTTGAGCATCAGTCCCCATCTTCGTCAGAGATCTCGGGAGTATACGAATACCTTCTCGAAAAAAGAGGAGACCGGATGGAAGAGATGGAAGAGTAATAATCAGCTGCAGGTTGATTTAAGTGCACTCCAATCGCCAAACTGTCCTAAAGCATTCCCGCCCGCGTTTTGACCAAAGCTGCCCCAACGCAAAAGTGTCACAAAAAATGCGAGATAGAGAACGCCTACAATCAGGCCTGGGTAAAAAGAAACTGCAAGACCGCCCGATCTTTCTGGAGATGCGGGACCAACACAGAAGCAACCCATCCAGGATTCCCCCAAGGGCTGACACGAAAGCCGGACCAAGCGGTTCGAGCTCCCGAGTGAACACCGTTGCTGTTGCGCGAAATCCAGGGTCCGCCAAAAAATGCATTGTGAGACTCGAGTCCTTTCCATTGCCCCATCCCAAAGGCAAAATCACAACTGGCTGGCTCATGTAGTCACAAGTAACTCTGTCATATTCTCGGATCCCGGAATTATACCGGTCACGGTAGCCCTGTCGAGGTCTACTTCCTGGTCCCCATCACTCTTGGAGGGCGCACCCGAGAAATGCAACAGAGAGCGGCCCGTTCGCTCGCCTAGTGACGAATCGTTCCGTTCCGCCAAGAAAGGTCGAAAAAGAGACCAAGCGAAGACGGCAACAAGCGAATGTTCGCGAGGTCGATCGTCGCGTCGCAACGTCTAAAGGAGCAAGCACTTGTGCGACCTCTTCTTGGGTACGGGGGGCTCTAGTGCCGCAACAATGGCCTGGTCACATGTCAGCCGGGTCGACTACTTCCTGCTCCATGCCACATCACACCAGTATACATACCTCGTCAAAGACATCCTTCAGCTTGTACTGCGTGAGGGCGCTGCACTCGACGTACTTAACCGCACCAAGCTCCTTAGCCATCCTCTCGCCATCCTCCTTCCGCACGGGCTGCATCTTTTGCTTTGCCAGCTTCTCCCGCACACTGGGATCATCCCTCAGATCGACCTGGGTGCCGACGATGAGGCACGGCACTCCAGGGCAGTGGTGGTGTACTTCGGGGAACCACTTCTCGCGCACGTTTTCGAAGGAGGCCGGGGACGTGACACTGAAGCAGACGAGGAAGACGTCGGTCTGCGGGTATGACAAGGGCCGTAGCCTATCGTAATCTTCTTGACCGGCCGTATCGAAGAGTCCCAGTGTATATGGCTCGTCACCGATCCTGGGAGAATCCCTTGTTAGGCCCGATGATATCACAACCCCGCCAATCCTCGCCATGTATCCATCGACAGGAGTGAAAGCACCGCGAGAGCTTCAAGAATTTGGCTCGGACGAGCAAGTCCGCCTGACAATTTCGGAAATTCGCAGCCGGTGTCGCTTGGCGAATGGAAGGATGGAAAAACGGAGGGGAATTTCGAGAGGGCGACTCACATGACGGTGACAGCATAGTTATCGAAAACGGTCGGGACATATTCAGAGGGAAACTTGTTGGTCGTGTAGCTAATGAGCAAACAAGTTTTGCCGACAGCACCGTCGCCGACAACCACGCACCTGCGCAGAAAAAAACACACCAAGTTAGTGAATGATTGATGGAATGAACCAGATTGCCAGATGTAGGAGAGAAACAATGAGGGAAACAATGCGCGCCCATGCACATGAGACTAGTAGTACTCCGGGCATGGTCATGGTGCAATGCAGTGCAGTGCAGTGCCCATCCCGGCCACGCGAGATAAAGGGCATTTGAAAAGAGGCTGCTGCCTGGGAATAAAGGTCGGGGAAATGATCATGGGCACGATGCAAGGAATATTAAAGACAAGACTGACTTGATAGTTGCAACCACCATTGTAGAAAGTAGAGGGCGCTCCGTTGGAAGGAGCCGAAGATAAAAGCCGAGTGCAGGTCTGGATTCTTTTTTCTTTTCTTTTTCTTATCCTTCGCGCTCGCGTCCGGTGCTGATGCTAGTGTCGATGTTTGATGTCTATGTAGCTGTTTGGCGGCCTGGCGTCTGGAGATGATAGGGGTGAGGATGGGATGGTCGGGGGGATGGTCGGGGGATGTTGTTTGAAGATTGGGTGGTAGGCAAGAGGCGGTGATGAAGATAATTAGTAGAGGACCAAGGATCAACTCGAGGTACTAGAAAGTGGCAGGGGGGCAGGTGCCAGGTTGGGTGAACTTTAAGGTTAGGGGGAGGGGGGTCCAGCAGCAAATAGCTGCTGCAGCAATCAAAAGGTAGCACTAGTAACACTGGCTAGAAGTAGATGGGGAACAGGGTGACGGCGTGAAGGAACGAGAACCGGGGGTGGCAGACCAAGCGGTGTTTCCGCGTGGTGGAGTCGAATTTTGGGAGGGGGGAAGGCACGGGCAGTGATACACGATGTTCGCTTGGGAGGGACGTCTTTGTACGAAGTATGAAATGGAACACAGCTCGGTAGTCGAGTAAAGTGAGCAAGTGGAATCTATGAGAAAGACCAAGTGAGGCGCTAACAATTAACCCGTCGTTCTTGATTCTTAATCGTCAGAATCAACACGAGGTGAGGTGGCATTTGGCTGCAGGAGTCATGACGGGAGGCTGGGGAAGGAGATTTTAGGAAGGTAAGAGGGGCACTATTCAAACGAGCAGCGACCTGGAACGACACTACGGCAGGCGGCGATAGTACAGTACCAGGGCTAGCGGATTAACAGGACTGGGTCTACACGTGTTAGTGCCTGGATAAACTCTTAGATAAGATAACAAGTAGTGCTGTACGAATACCTATCTAGGAATCCATGAGTACCAAGACTAGATACGGAGTACAATAGATAAGGTACAAAGTAAGAGCTGCTATGATGCTAAGGTCTCTAATAGAATATGATTCCCTATCCTGTCTCGCAGTATAAGTACTTATCTAATGAAAAGTAGGAATAACGAGGGTCCGAGGTAGAGGGAAAAGAGAGAGGGAACTCTTCTATCCGTATCCGTAATTGCCTGAATAAAGGGAAAGTAGAGTGCCGTACAACGTGAGTATTAACACTGTGTTATAAGCACCATCTGAAGGTACATGCTCACTGGATGATTGCCCGTTGCAGAAATAATCCGTGGTGACACGGACGCCCAGGCAACACAGCTCTTGTGCACCCATCCATTATCCATATAAATATCTCAACGGGAGGCTAATCACTCGGCTCAACTTGAATATCATTGTAATTACTCGTTCTTCTTGGACGGTGCGGTGGCAGGGCGCAAGTCCGAGTCGAATCATGGGCCAGCTTCCATAGGACACCAAGCTATAGTGCACCGTACAATGTAAATTCCAGGCGTCGCTTCTCTGCCACCCTTCGCCTATCCACTGTAACCTGACGCCAACGCCAACGTGCTTTTGTGTATTCAATGTTACTTGGGGTCCAAACATAGCATCGATCTCGGCCTAATAATCCCGGCGCCCGTCCTGTTGTGCGCCCATGCCTCCCTTCCACTCTTGACGCGCAAGCTGAGGCAAAATAGGCCTCGGGTTTATGCAGACGCCGTTTCCCCTCTCTTCTTTGTCTGCTTTGCATGGTCATCTGGCGAGCTCACACCAGACCTCCATCCTGGGTCACTCAATGGAAGAGACGTTAAGGCCGAGCGGCCTGTTCATTCAATCCAGCGTTGGTGTTAGACGTGTTGGTCCACGAACATTCAGCAATTCCGTCCTGGGCAGTTTTGACCAGCGGCGCTACTTATAATGGCGCGAGGATAAAGGCAAGAAGAATATGGGAAAGGGAGGTATTAGAATTCCAAGATAAGTGATTTGTTAGGGTGGTGAGAGACGGCGTTGTATAAAACATCGTGGAGATCACTTGAGGATTCAAATGAAGGGGGAAAAGAGACGAGTTTCAAGGCCAGACAAAAGAGTGGGTCGGCGTTGAGAGTTCAAGCAAAGGTATGTGTACTCGGAAATTATCCCGATATGTAGGGACTCTCATTGCAGAATCTTAGTTGAATTGTACCGATACTTGCAGGAAGTCCCATTGCGCGTCTCGCCGTAGTCGTAACGACATCGAATTATATCGTCTATCAACCTACGAAGATAGCGTTCTCTTCAAGTCACCACCTTCTGTTGTCATGTAACGGCCGGATACACATTTCACTTATTATTTACATGAATCATCATCTGAATTTGAACCACCTACCCTACCAAGTATTTCGCCCAGACAATATCATCAAACTCGAGCCGTAGACTACCGAGTCACCGCATAAACCACACATCATTGGAACCCGCCCGCCGTTATGACAATGGGCATCCCGCACATTGACCAGCTTCTCGAACGGTATCTGGGCCTTCTCGATGAATACACAACCCTCCGTGATTCTCTCAGCAAGGCCCAGGCGGCCATGTATCAGAACCTGGCCCGCGCCAACTTCACCGCAGAGCGCGGCATGCGCTACGGCCAGGACTATTACGACGAGCGTACGCAAGCCTCGCGGATCCTCACCATCAAGCGGCAAGATGACAGCTCCCCGCCTTGTTTCAAAGTCGCCGCCGCCCCTCATATGAATGACCTTGCCGAGGCAGACACGGAAGGAAAAGACGCCTCATCAACCCCGGCCGACGACCAGCACGACAAGGATGAGAAACCAGCCAAAAAGGCTTCTGATACCGCTAGCAGGAAACCAAAGCATCGCGATCCGATCCACTGGTACGGCATCTTGGCTCCCATGTCTCTACGGCAAGCTCAGTCCCAAGCGGTCCACGCCGTCCACGACATCATCCCCCGTCTCGTCTCCGTCAATGCCGAGATGGAGCATCTTGAGATTGAGATCCGCCGGGCTCGCAAGAAGAGGGCCAAGGCCGAAACCGCTGCTTCTGTGGCGGCGGCATGTGATAAAGACTTTGAGGCGAGTCACGCGCAAGGTCCATCTTCAGATGCAGCTCCGACTCCAGTTGCTGCAACGTCTTAACAGCTACTGTTTAGCCGAATAATACCATGCTTAATAGCGACGCACATGCCTGGATGTGATCATAATGACCGTTGGCGTTCTTTTAATTTTCTATCCGTATGTGGCGGTGGCAGATACATCTCAAGTTATACAAACGATTGTCACCATATTGCAAAGACGATCAGGGTGCGGAATACAACATCTTTTACTAAAGTCAGACACCTCATTGCCGGTCATATGAATTGGCGATAATGAGGTCTTCGCTATAAGACAAGGGGTGGTTACGGCTCCCGCTGTGCAAATCTGAAGCCCGTCGCCACCATCTCAGAAGCGAAGCCTGGGAAGCGGCAGGCTACTGGGCTGGCAGAGCCGTGTTATGCTCCGCCGTGGCAACGTCTTACGAAGTGGGAATCTAACGGACGAGGGATGTTATCAAATCCTCGCAGCCCACATCGCCAGCAACTCAAGTGGGAAAAGAGACTTCGAAATCAAGTACCAGCTTACAGCGGTCAGCGACCTTACTCTGTATGTATTGGATGAAAGCAGGAAAATCACGGCGACAAGGAGATTCGATACAAGAGGTCTATGAGAAGGAAGTAAACTCGATTTGGCGTAATGGCTTTGACGGGGTATCTGCATCGTACTCGACCATAGTTTTGTGATCCAACAAAGTGGTTACCTGAATAAAGACCCCAGGGTCGCAAAAACATCGTCCAGCGATTCCCTCAATGCAGCGCCATCGCCCTCACCCCTCCCTTCATTTCTGTCCAGACCGTCCTGCAGCTGCCTCGCAATACCCACTATGGCGCTGGTCGAATATGAATATCGTCCTCTCATGCCCTCGTTGGCATTCACCAGCAGACCCGTGGCAAGCTGCAGCACGGCGGCCAGAAACTCCTGCACGACGAGAGGTAGCGAAACGTCGTCCGGCGGCGACCAAGCAGCAACAGCCGTGACAAGACCCATCCAATCCTCTTCCGTGCCGTGTTCCTCGGCCTCGACAAAGGCGAGGAGGACGCGGACAATCTCGCGGCCTCGCGCGGCGGCCTCACTCTCGCGACGCAGGTGCCCTGTAGACGATGGGCTCATGGTGGAAATGACCTGCAGGATGTCGAGGAGGTCCTTTGAGAGGACCTTCCAGCCCTCGTTTTTGATGAAGGCGTGTATGCCCTTCTTTTCGACCATGACGCCCTCCAAGGCGACGAGCACGGGGGACCGAAAGTCGAGGCGGCCCGGCGTGTTGGCGCTGGCGCTGGTGTCGGCGTCGCTGCTGCTCTGGTAGAGGTCCAGGAACAGGTCCGTCAGACCCGCCGACTCCTTGCGCAGCTGCCTGTTGTCGTCTTCGCGGAGCCAGAGGGCGAGGGCGCGAATGGCGGCAAGGATCAGTGGGTCGTTGTCGACGACGTCGCGAGTCGACTCCCAAGAGATGGGAAGATGGCCCCTCCAGTGCTCGGCGGCGCCGGGGCGTGCCTCGGGGTGCAGGCCCATGGCGCCGGCAACCGACGCGTCCCACCTATCTCGGAGGAACTCGATAATCAGGGACATGGTTTCCGAGATGTTCGACCTGATCTTCAAGAGGAACT
Source organism: Sodiomyces alcalophilus JCM 7366 (assembly GCF_042370955.1). NCBI lineage: Eukaryota > Fungi > Ascomycota > Sordariomycetes > Glomerellales > Plectosphaerellaceae > Sodiomyces > Sodiomyces alcalophilus. Next base: position 2,254,326 of record NW_027263538.1, read on the forward strand.
CGGCGGGCATGATAGCCGTGTCTTCATTCCTGGTATCGTTGTCCTCATCTATCAAGGCGTCTATGGACCTGACGAGATAGCCGACGAAATGGGTGACGACGTCGAACGCGGAGCCTATGCGTTTTGCCGTGTCAGGATAGCTTGGATCATTGAGGAGAGATAGCAAACGTGGTATGGTTGCCCGGATGTCCGTGAGGATCAAGGTGATGAGAAGATAGGCGAAGGGCTTTTCCTCCTTGACATCTGTCGTGAAAAGAACCCGAGACGCATCGGCTGGATAGACCTCCAGGAGAGAGGCGGAGACGAGGGTGTAAGCATTTCGAGCAGCTGGGTTGGGTCTGCTCGTCAGGAGATTCCGAACAAATCCGACAACGGGTTGGACCCATCTCGGACTGGGAGGCAGCGCCTAGGTTGGAGGTCACTCGTCAGCTGAGGTGTCCCTGATCGGCATCAGGGGGAAGGTCGTCTCTACCTCTGGGTCGGATTTTCTAAGAAAGTCCCCAAGGAACTGAAGCAATGTTACGCCATCAGTACCTTTAAAGGCGGACACAAGCCCTCGAACGGTCTGGTCGATGCTCCCCGTGAGGGAAGTCTTGTCATGCCCGGCGGCCATGCAGTTGAGCCATGCACTATCGAAGATACTAAGGACCAGGGGCTGGGTCGGTGCCACCTCCACCAAGGGGCTCAGGTCGGAGACATTGATCAACGCAGTCGACCCTTCATGGAAAGTGACGAGTTCGAGTAGCGTCTGGACAATGAGCCGCGTCGTTTCATCAGAGCTGCAGAGGTTTGTCAGTTCCGAGTCGCCAACCCAGGAACAGCCGCCGTTCAGCTGTACTTACCTACGTAAAACGGCATCCACCAATGTTGGGATTCTCCCTACAAGTCTATCGTCTCTCTTTGCCTGCTCGGGAAGCAATAGCGTGAACCTGTGAATGACCAACACTCCTAGGTCCAAGGTAGGGTAGGTAGCCTTGTCGCCCTGGCCCTGGATGCTCTTGGACTTTATTAGGCGATCCAAGAATTTGGGAGAGATGGCCTCCCAGAGGGAGAGGAGGACATCGGGATCGTTCCGATGCTCGGATGAAGAGTCGAGGAAAGCCCTGAGCATGGTCAAGCCGACGAATCGCGAGGTGTCATCCTTGCGCTTCAAGGATGATCGGATATTGTCGAGAACCGTGCTGTTCGACTGAGGCGTTGGTCCGTCATTTTCGGGAGCTCCTTGTCCGATGTCTGTGCCTTTCCCTTTGTCTGGGAGTTTCCCTTTGTCTGGACCTTTTCCCTTGTCCGGGCCTTCCCCCTTGTCTGATGTCCTTTTCTCGTCGATCATCTCGGGCACGCCAATGGGATATTGATCAACTCGGCGGGATGAGAGTCTGGATTTATAGAGCTCCTTAAATCATTTCAGTATGCCCGAGTTGCGAGATGAACTGTCTTTGTCCTTTTCTCATAACTTTTCCACCTCCTCTATACCCAACTATCACATTGAGATCGACTAGATGGTATCCAATACTGCAGGGACCATGATTATGGTGATAGTGAGCGCCGGGAGGTGGTGGGGTGAAGAAATTCAGACCAGCTATGAGTGACGTACCTTTTGGTAAGCACAAGGTACGGAGGAGCATGTATCTTGGCGGCGCGCCACCAAAGGAAAAGTGGCTTGTTCGACCGAAACTTGCCCAGCCTTGTATTCTGGCCTCTTCCGCCTCAGCCACACTAGACACGGCTGCCTACCTACCTCAACACCGTCCCGTCATATCGCCTCGACTTCCCGCAGTTCAGCTATTGGAACGGCGATGCACCGACATGAGAGGGTGCGATCAACATAAATCCGAGGGGTTACGTGTGTTGCCAGCAGACCATCATGGCTGGCCCTTTCGGCAATGACCCAAGTGCTTCCTCATCGTCCTCGTCTCGCTCCTCGATTCCGATTCCGAACCCAGACCCGAACTCTAGAAGCATGCGCCCACAGAACTTGGACGACCGAGACGAGCTCGACGATATCCTCATAGATGGAGACGATGGCGACGTTGATCCGAACACGCAGAGGGAGGCCGAGGCCGACATATTCGCCCAGGACCCCATCCGCGGGAGCTTGGATGAACCTCTTTCCTTCAAACGGAGGCAGAAACAGAGTCTCTTCTCCAGACCCGCCCGCTTCCTCTCCGCGCTCGCCGGTCGCCCGTCCAATATCTCGCCGCAGTCGACCCCTCAATCCCTGACCCCGAGACACAGCTTCGGAATCGACACACAAACGCCTCCCAACTCCGGACCTACTGCTAGTGCCTTGCACAACCTCAACCACGGGTCCAAAGACGGCGGACCGTTAGATTGGTACGCCGAAGGGCCCGGTCGGCGCGTGGGCTACGAAGATTTGACGGCCATCGACTGGATCTTCGAATACACAAAGGAGCGCCAGAGGCTGCGCGTGCTGCGCTCCAGCGGCCGCGGCTTGCTGGGCATAGCGCAGCAGATCGCCGACGCCAGCCAGGTATGGGTCATTCTGATCCTCACCGGCCTCGCCGTCGGGGCGGTCTCGGCGGGTATCAACATCACCACGGATTGGTTGGGGGACTTGAAGCTGGGCTACTGCGCCAGCGGTCCCGAGGGCGGGGCTTTCTACCTCAGCAGGTCGTTCTGCTGCTGGGGCTACGACGAGCTCTCCAGCTGCGAGGGGTGGACGCCTTGGGCCAAGGCGCTGCGAGTGACCTCGCCCAGTGGGAAGTGGTTTCTGGAGTATTTCTTGTACCTTGTTTTTGCGGTGCGTCCTCTTTTCGTCCCCCCGTCCCTTTCTCTCTCTCTTCCGCTCAATCGAACAACCGACTGACAAGATTCGCGACTGAAAGGTCTTCTGGGCATCCGTGGCGGCCTTTTTGGTCCGGGAATATGGCATCTACGCGAGGCATAGCGGTATCCCCGAGATCAAGACAGTACTAGGTGGCTTTGTTATACGCCGATTCCTCGGCGCATGGACGCTTCTCACAAAATCTCTGGGACTGGTATGCAACATCTCCCTTCTCGCTGCTGCTCTCCCGTGGCTCATGAACATGTCTAACCCGGCGCGCGTGTTCTATAGTGTCTCGCCGTGGCCTCAGGGATGTGGCTTGGAAAGGAAGGCCCCCTGGTTCATGTGGCCTGTTGTTGCGCCAACCTGTTTATCAAAGTATTTCCCGTCATCAACGGCAACGAAGGCATGTCCATCGATTCGTTCATACTCTGGTCGTCTTTGTGCTAACCCGTATACAGCTCGAAAGCGAGAAGTCTTGTCCGCTGCAGCGGCATCTGGAATTTCCGTCGCCTTTGGCTCTCCTATCGGAGGAGTCCTCTTTTCCCTCGAAGTACGTGACCTCCTGAGTCCCTGACTGAGTCCTTGACTGAGACACCGCGAACCTCGTCAATGAGGTCGTTGCCGTCCTAACACGATTCTCAGCAAATATCGTACTACTTCCCAGACAAGACCATGTGGCAGAGCTTCGTGTGCGCCATGACAGCTGCCGTCATGCTCCAGGCGGTTGATCCTCTGCGATCCGGGCAGCTTGTCCTTTACCAGACCAAATTCAGCACAGAATGGACTGATTTCGAGATTGTCCCTTACGCTGTGCTCGGGATAATAGGGGTATGTCCATGCCGCACGAGTCCACCTTTCTTTTCTCTTCACTGGCTCACGGTTACTAACTCGTTGCAAGGGGATCTATGGCGGGCTGTTCATCAAGGCCAACATGGCTGTTGCTCGCTGGAAGAAGAACGCGCCCTGGCTCCCAGGCCCTATCGTCCAGGTCATCGCCGTCGCCTTCCTGACGGCGCTCATCAACTATCCCAACTTCTACATGAAAATCCAGGCCTCGGACCTCGTTTCGAACCTCTTCATCGAGTGTGATCAGGTCATGGACGACCCCATGGGTCTCTGTAAGACCGGGGCCGCCTCCGGTACCACCATTGTGCTCCTCCTTTTCGCTGCCATCCTGGGTTTCTACCTGGCGGCCGTCACCTTCGGCCTGCAGCTCCCAGCAGGAATCATCCTCCCTTCCATGGCCATCGGCGCCCTGACGGGTCGTGCCGTCGGCATCATGATGGAGATTTGGGTCACCAGCTACCCCAACTTCTTCCCATTCCTGTCCTGCGAGCCCGACATTCCCTGCGTCAACCCGGCCACCTATGCCGTGGTCGGTGCGGCCGCCACCCTCGCCGGCGTCACTCGCATGACCGTCTCCATCGTGGTCATCATGTTCGAGCTGACGGGGGCCCTGACCTACGTCCTCCCCATGATGGTGGCCGTCATGATCTCCAAATGGGTCGGCGACGCATTCTCGCGCCGCGGCATCTACGACGCCTGGATCCATTTCAACGAGTACCCGTTCCTCGACAACTCGGACGCCGAAAGGGCCACCATCCCCGACATCCCGGCCTCGCAGATCATGACCCGCATCGAGGACCTCGTCGTCCTCACCGCCACGGGCCACACCATCGCCTCCCTGACCTCCATCCTCGAAAGCCACCCGCACCGCGGCTTCCCCGTCATCTCCGACCCCCGCGACGCCGTCCTCCTCGGCTACATCTCCCGCGCCGAACTGTCCTACAACCTCCGCTCTTCGACCCAGCCCCCGCGCTCCCTCCCGCCCGAGACGGAGGCCTTCTTCTCCCACCAACCCCTCGCCGATCCCCGCTCCACCCTCGACCTCCGCCCCTGGATGGACCAGACTCCCATCACCTTGCCCTCCCGCGCGAGACTCCACCTCGTCGTCTCGTATTTCCAGAAACTCGGTCTCCGCTACGTGCTCTTCGCCGACCGCGGTGCCCTCCAGGGCCTCCTCACCAAAAAGGACGTCTGGTACGTGCTCAACGGCGCAGAGGAGACGAGGCGTACCGCTGGCATCGGTATTGGTATCGCCGGTGCCCACGGCGGCAGCGGCGGCGTCGGGTCGGGGCAACCAGGAGAAGATGCGGCGCATGATGATGATGAGATGCTGTTGGCGGGTGATGACCACGACGATGGTGACGACCCGGCCGTCGATAGAGGGCCGATTTTATGATTTTGTCATGTCCCCCTTTTTCTTCAAACTATATAAAGTTCTTATAGATGTTTTTGCCACATACGGAAAACCGTCCGGCACATGCACAGCGCAGAAGAGTTGCAAAGTTCGATACTGGCCAGCCATGCTATTATTTCAGCGACGCAACCCATGCCCTTAAACAATCGCGAGGCAAAGTGAACACTCAAGTCCCGTATATCCTTCTCTAACAGAATGTCCCTTGAATCCCCCGTCGCCAAAAGATGTCGTGCAAAAAATACAATGACAGAAAGACCGCCCAAAAGTGTTGATCAGCCTACTCTCCCCCAAACCCGCAAATCCAACTCCCACGTCGGGCTTTCTGGCCGTTCACTCAGTACTCAAAATCGTCATCCACAGCAGGCCCCTTATTCTTCGTCACGGCCTCCTGCTTACGGTACATCTCGGCCACCTGGCGACTACTCGTCGCCTCGTCCGGTTTCTTGTCGTCGCGCGCCTTGATGAACCGCGGGAACCGGAGGGAGATGCCCTTCTCGCCCGAAGGGTCGACGCCTTCCTTGCAACCCGCCTTGTAGCGCGGGCTGAGCGTCAGGTCGGCCGTCTTGACCTCCCAGACGAAGCGCGGCTCGAACCAGACGTCGGGCTGGTGCTGGCCGCCGGAAGAGTGCGAGTAGAAAGGCTTGGGCCTGTCGATGACGATTTCCGACAACTGCTTGTGGAGTTCCTCGAGGGCGGCTTCCGAGAAGCCCGTGCCAATGTTGCACACGGTTTCGTACGTCTCCGATGTGGGGTTGTAGCAGGCGAGGAGGAACGCGCCGTAGAGTGACGTGCGCTTACCCTTGCCATGGTACGCGCCTAGGACGACGAGGTCGAGGGAGTCGCCTACGCCCGAGAGGTAGTCTTTCTTGATCTAGTGGAGAATCAGTATGCGGCCTGACGATGGGAAGGAGGGAAAGGAAATGAAAAAAAATAAGGGGAGACGCACCTTGAGCCAATTCCGACTACGCTTGCTGGGTTCGTACCCGCTCTCCCTGCCATCCAACATCTTCACCATGAGACCCTCACACGAAGCCTTGACACTCTCGTCCAGGAACTCCTGAATCTGCTCGAGCTCCTGACCGTCCATGTGGGTGGCCAAGGCAAACTCCCCCTCGACGGGAACAAAGGCCTCGAGTAACAGCTCGCGCCGTTCCCGGAGCGACTTTTGCACCAGCGGCTCTCCGTTGAGGTAGAGGAGGTCAAAGGCAAAGACGCACACCTTGACCTTGACGTCCTCGACCTTGACATCCTTTCGCTTGCGCGTCATGAGCTGCTGGAACGGCAGGACCTTCTTCTCGGCCACGTCCCAGGCGACCGTCTCGCAGTCTAGGACAAAGCTCTTGGTGTCGTGCTTGACCCAGGTGTGCAGCTTGGCCAGGATGTCCGGGTACTTCTTGGACAGGTCTTCCGAGTTCCTGGAGAAGATGTTGGCGACGCCGTCGGCGGCTTCCTTGGTGGCCCCGGGCAGGGATTGGCTGAGCTCCTCGTCGGCGGACTTGGCGACGTAGTGGATCTGGGCTCGTTCGCCGTCGTACTTGTACTCGCAGGTAAACGTCTGGTTCTCGAAGCGGTCCAGCACTTCCGTGATCGCCTTGGTTGGTTTGGCCAACATGGGCTTGAGGGGAACGCCGGGTTTCAACTTGCAATGGTCCCCGAGGTTCATGATGCCGTGCTCGACCATGGCGGGAATGATGACGTCGTAACTCGGGAGCTCACTGGCGCAGTGTCAGTACGAAGATGATGCATCGTCCGAGATGAGAGGAGAAGAATGCAAATACCTGTATACGGTCTTGAGGAGCGCCTCGGCTTCCTCCACGTCCGAAGGAGTTGCGGTCTGTCCCTTCACGGCAGCTTCGTGATTCACCATCGCTTGCGCCAACGATACGAGAACAGTCCTCTCGGCCAGGCCCAGGCGAAGCTTGCCTTCGAGGAAGCGGATCAAGTACTTGGCTTCACTGGGCCCGCCCTTGTCTTTGGTGATGTCGACCTTGCCGGTGAGATTCGGGTCGGCCGCCGAAAGCAGCTTCTTGATCCCGTCGACCTTCCGGCCCTGAGCACCGTTGCCCGTAACGGTTGCGACGGCCATCAGTCCCTTGTGTACGCCCCTAACGGTAAGGGGTTTCGGCTTGAACATGGTGGGCTGGGTGGACCTGCTCTTGACGGCGACCAGGCCGAGGTCGCCAATCTCCTTCTGGTCTTGTTTGATGATCTGCAGTGACCGGCCCGTCGTCTCGCCAATGGCTTTCATGATGAGAGACTCCCCAATGCCGAGCTCGATGCCGGCGTAGTCGGGGGCAAGTTTGTTGATCATGAGAAGCACGGTGGGGAGCAGATCGTCGGGGGTAAGTCGCAAGACTTGGCGGAGGAACTTGGAGGCATGAGCCATCATCTCGAGTCGCTTGGTTGTGAGTTCGATCAGGGAGAAGGTCTTGCAGAGCGCAGCGTATGGGACGGGGTCTCCTTTCTTCCAATCGGGGTATGGGTCTTTCGACTTGGCGGTGATTTCTCCCAGTGCCCTGGCAGTGGATTTCACATCTTTTTTCTTTGTCTTCTTTCCCTTCTGTTGCGGGGATTCCACGGCGTCGTCTTCGATTTCTGATTCTGTGGAGGACGAGGCGGCGAGGTCATCCTCTACCTCGACTTCGGCAGACGTTGCTGATTCGACATCACTCTCGGCCTCCTTCTTGAGCGGTGGAGGGGACGGAGATGGTGACTTGGGTTTCGTAGCTTTCTTCTTCTCCTTCTCCTTCCCCTTGCTGCTGCCGTTTGTCACCGGAGCCGGTGAGTCTTGCATGACCTCGTCTTCATCGTCCTCAATCTGATTACGAGTCCGTCGAGCCCGTTTCGGGACAGGGGCGACGTCGTCGTCGTCCTCATCGACATGCTCTTGTTTCTCGACCTTTACACTGTTCTTCGAGTCATCTGTCCCTTCTTCCAATTCATCATGTGCACGCTTCTTTGATTCTGCAAAAACAATATGGTCAGACTGTGTTTCTCACTCTACACCACAAGGGGGACTCCAACGCCGGCTCGGCTACCCACCCCTAGGTTCTGTCTTCTCTGTCTTCTCTTTTGCACTGGAAGCAGATGATCTACTGCTTTGTCTCGAGGCGGTGTTCGACTTTCCGTTCTTCTTCGCGTCGGGTTTGGCGGCAAAGTTCAATTTGCTTTGACGCGGCTCCGGCTTGGAGCCATTCTGGCCGAAGAATTTGCTACGACACCAGTCAGCCCGGCCAATGCTCGGCCGCTGAGATGGCGGCGGGGGGGTTTCTCCCATGTCTTAACACACACCCCAACGTGGTCTGTGACGACCTGACGTACCCCAGCGTTGCTTGTTTCGGTGCCATCGTGTATCGTCGTGGAATAGGTCCGGTGAGAGGTGAAAGGCGAAGAAATCGCGGGACGAGACGGGACGCCACTTTGACTCCTAGTTTGAGGCTTTGAATCCCCAAACTAGAGACTGAATGTAGACGAAGACGAGAGAATGGTGGAACGCACTTTTAGGGTAGAAATGGGTTTGGTGAGGTGGTGTTTTGCAGCATTGTGTTGGACGCGATATCGACTTGCATGACGCGCTTCAATAGGCAGCATCGCGTTGGTTGACGAGTAGCGTGGTGGTGACCCACTTGGATGCCTAAACTGCCTAAACGCGAATCAGTACGGCAGCTAACTTAGCGTCCTGTAGGTAATACCTATCGACTGGTACAGGGCCATTGTGCTTAGTAAGCTCGCACTCCGTACACGGAGATTCTCGAGGTTTACCAGACGATTGAACACGGAATATAAAGACGTTAGAGTGGTTTATGACCGTAGTTCTGAAGGGTCTACGTTGTATATATGTCTGAACTATGAAGTACAGTCGGAATAACCAAGTGGTATAGTCGGAATAACGGGCCTTAAGAATAATTCCTCGCTAGTCAACAGTCCCTAACATTCTAGTCCTGAAGACGTGTTGATCGAGTCCATCTGTGTCTGGGACATGGTACGAGAATATATCTATCTAGCCGTTCCGGCCGCAACTAGGTAGGTAGGTCAAAATGAGGATCGTCGCAGCAAAGCTGACCGTCGCATCTCGAATACGTCCAATTGAATCCGAAGTCACCATCTAGCTAGCAGGTAATGTACAAACGGGGAAAAAAGGACGTGATAAGCCCCAGTAGAGAAAAAACAACGATAGGCAGTTTGACATGACGAGGGTAACTACTTTTTTTATTTGGCGTGAAATTGGGGGGTAAGGAGGGTAGAGTCAGTCACTGACCGCGAGTGGTCCGTGGCTGGCTGATTAGTTGTTGAAGTAAAACGCCTCCTCGGGCGTGCGTCCCCGGATGTACTGAGGCTCCGAGCCACGGACGTAGATGTCCTCGAAGAGGATCCTGGCCGTGTTCTCGGGGACCGGCATGGCCTCGGCGGCAACCGTCTCCTCGTTCACGAAGCTCCGGGCCTTCTTGTCGATCGCCTTGAGCTCATCCTCCGTAACCACCTCCCAGTCGAGCATCTTCTGCTTCAGTCCAGCAATCGGGTCGTTGGTCGACCGCATGCGCTGAATCTCCTCACGCGTACGGTACGTGGTGCCCGGGTCAGACATACTGTGGCCGCCGTACCGGTACGTCACGTACTCGAGGACAAGCGGGCCGTTCTCCGCCGTGGTGTACTCCTTGCCGTACTTGACGGCCGCCTTGACAGCCAGGACGTCCATGCCGTTGACCTTGAGGCCGGGAATATACTGTCCACGCTTATAGTAGTCCGTCAGGGCCGAGGAGCGGTTGGCAGCAGTACCCATGCCGTACTTGTTGTCTGGGGAAAAAATCATCAGCATTTCCTAGCTCACAAATGCAACAGGTCGATGTAGAAAGAGACTTACTCTCGCAGCCAAACAGAGCAGGAAGATTCCACAGCTTAGCCATGTTGAAAGCCTCAAAGACCTGGCCCTGGTTGCTGGCACCGTCACCGTAGAGGATGACAGTGGCCTTCTTGTTGTTATTGTACTTGTGGGCAAAGGCGAGACCGGCGCCGACGGGCACCTGAGCGCCGACGATACCGTTACCGCCGTAGAAGCCCTTGGCAAACATGTGCATAGAACCACCCTTGCCGTAGGCGATACCTTCACGGCGACCGAGAAGCTCACCAATGATGGAACGGACAGTGGCACCTCGCATGTAGGCGAAGCCGTGGCATCGGTAAGCCGTGATAAGATCATCCTCCTTGGTCAGGGCATGCTCGATACCGACGGCCACGGCCTCTTGTCCAGTGGACAAGTGGCAGAACCCCCGAATTTTCTTCTCCTTATACAGGCGATCGGAAGCCAACTCCATTTGCCTAACCGGGTTCCCTCCCCATCAGTCTCTGCGACGAGAGATGGAAGGACAGATTGAATGTCGTAGAATTCTTACCTGATCACCACCATCTCATAATACATATCCTTAAGCTCCCTCTTTGTAATCTCGAGGGAGTATGGCGGGGGGTCAAGCTGGTACGTCTCGAAGCTCTCGTCGCTCAATTTGATGGAAAAGGTCTCGTCATCGGACTAGCGAAAAAAAGGCCAGAAATCAGTTAATGCGCTTTACGTGGAAATCTCATCCAAGGTTCAATTCCGCATGAAAAACATTCCTGTGGTGATAGTAACCACAGATGGAGGCATCCCCAATGACTCTGTACTCACCTGAGGCACACCCTTCTCGAGTGTCGCCGATGCCGCATCAGTGGTGACCGATCGAGAGGCGACCGAACGGAAAGGAGTAGAGGCGCGGGCGCGCAGGGGCACAGCCCTGTGAAGCCGAAGTGCTCTGGAAAACATCGTGGCTGATGAAGGTCCGGTCGATGTCAGGGTGGTGGAGCAGAAAAAGGGAAAAAGGAAGGGAAAACTGTCGAGAGTTAAAGTGATTATCCCTCGTCAATTCGAGCTCGCTCCGAAAAATCGCGGTGTTGAGAAGAGAGCTGTTGTTGAACGAAACTAGTACGTATAGGGTTAGAGGACCCGCACGGAGACTCCACTCAACAAAGTTCGTCTAGCGTTTCTGTTGGTGCGGTGCGATACGGCAGCCGTCTCTATTAGTCAGAAGGATTCTAAGGATTCTGTCTGTTAGATGTACTTAGTACTCAGAGCAAGTGGTCTGCGAGAATGCGAGAACAATGAAGATGACTGACTGACAGAGGCTCTTTTCTGGGGGGAGGCCCTTCATCTATAGTCATCCGCGGGGACTCGGGAAGAAAGAGAATGACTTTGGATGCAGCTTCACAATGCCTTCCTGACTCATTAACCTCGGAATTTAAAGTTCAATTGAGTTCAAAAACAGCAAGCCACGGGATACCGCGTACTTCATCCTCCCTTGCGGTATTAATAAGCCCCCAAATTAATGGACGCCAGTCACACAGGCATTGACGATATAGAAAAGGGTGAAGGAACTTTAAATTCGGCCGGGCTTGATGCGCTCGTACCCTCGTAAGGCGAGACTCAAGTCGACCAGATTACAACAATATACTCAGTATGTCCGAAACTACTGTCAAGCGTGTCTAGAAACCATGTCTAGTGAGAATGTCGCTGCTTGGGGCTGTCCCTGTCAAGTCGCCTGTGTCAATGTCTGTATTCTCGGCCGAGTTCTACCCTACCGCCTAAGAGCAAGAAATACACCACGAGACGACTGTTGCCCGGGTTGCACGAGTTCAGGCCTACTACATTGCAAGAGCAAGCCCCCAGGCACCTCAGCCAGCCAACGTTCCTCCTGCAAATAGTCTATCACGAAACACGCTTGCTAATATGTATTTGCACAAAATAGACAGGGACCATCATCTCTATTCCCGAGTCGCAAGGATGTGTGTAGGCGCGCAGCCCTGCTTTGGTGAACTAATCGTCGTGGAAGAATGTTTGGCTGCCCCCCTGAAGCGGGGCCGTGGAAGGACCAGCATCCCTCATGTCGACATCCTGGGTGCTGGAAGAGCCTCGGCTGGACCCAGCAACAGCTTGTTGAGCCGACCGAAAATCCAGCTGTACCGCACTCATGGGGCGAGGCGGGGTATCGGGGAGAAGTGAGCGCTGTTGAAGAGAAAGCTGGCGATCGTATGCCGTGAACTCTTCCTCGGGAGGCGGCGAGAAGGACCACACCTAAAGGGGCGCCCTTGTCAGTACCAAATCGCTTGAGCCGTGGGACCGGGGAGCACGATGGGGTGTTTGCCCTCGTCTCGAATCACTCACCTCCATTATGGTTCTACCTTGCCGGAGGGCCAGAGCGACGCACTTTTCGTCTTCAAAGGCGACCCTCCACACGGCTTCTCCCTGGGCGATGAGCTCTCGCACCAGATAACCCGTCTTGAGATCCCAAATCTTGACGCGGCCATCACTTCCACCACTCACAACCCGAGTGTCGTCGAACTGCAGGCTGGTAACGCTGTTGTCGTGCGCGGCGAGGCGGTGGATGGGACACATCTTCTCTAATGACCACACTCGCACTGACCCATCGGAGCCGCCCGTGACAAGCATGTCGCCGCGCATTTGAAGCTGGCCAACGAGCGAGGTGTGACCTTGGAGGATTGCAAGGCATTCACTACGGGATTTCGATCAGAATGAGAAAAAAGAGAAAAAAAGAAGGAAAAACAAAAACAGAAAAAAAAAAAAAAAGGGACGAGAGAACTCACGCTGTATGGGGGTCCCAAATGCGAACGTTGGTATCCAGGCTTCCCGTCACGACTCGCTTCCCGTCAAAGGCGATGGCGTAAATCTGGCTGAAATGGCCCTGGAGAGTCTGGATACATCGTCCTTCCGATATGCTCCAGACCTTGGCCATGGTATCATAGCTACCCGAAACGACAATGTCGCCGTGGATCTCTAGGCACCTGACGCTCGCGCCGTGCCCGACAAGGACATTGCGACAAACCCCTTCCCGGATATCCCAGATCCGTAGTGTCGTATCGCGCGAGCCCGAAATGGCCGTCCTGGAATCCGACATTTTGAGGCAACGAACTGTAGACGTATGGCCTCGTAGCGTATGTAGACAAGCGCTGTTATTACCTGGTGAGTCGAAGAGCTCTCATGCGTGGAAACAGAAAGGGGAAAAAAAAGGAATACTCACCCAGTTGTCAGATCCCACACCCGCACATCGCGGTCACAGCCACCACTGACAAGTATGTCATCCCAGGGGACCATGGCCCAGACGCCCATAACATGTCCTTGCAGCGTGCGCAGCGGATTCCCCTCGGCATCGAAGACGTGGATCTTGGCATTATCAAGGGCCACGATGATATACTTTGGTGTCAGATGCAAGCTGGTGACAACCCCGCCCTCTTGGGTAATGTGCCTGGTCACATGGGTGCCTCCGCTTTTCCATGCTGCTTCGACCAGATACCTCTGCTTGAAGTGAGACTTGTAGCTTTTTATCTTGGGGCGCAAGATGACTGGGGTATCTGAGGTGGAAGACATGGCCGATCCCTCGGTCCGCGACAACGCGAGGGCGGTTGGGTGAGATGGGTGACCGAGGCGGGGGTTGCCGTCTGTTATATGGTTGTTGAGAGGGGGGGTGTCACCGTCGGGGAAGTGTGGGTCTCGTTGCGAATCTGACAATTCCGTAAGCGTGCGTCCGTAATCATGCTTGACGCACAGGTTCTTCCAGGTCATGTCATCGGCTAGGAGGTCCCTCCAGCGGCGTGAGACCTGCGAGGCCCGCGCTAGAACTTTCGGATCGTCGATAAACGAGAGGACCTGTAACGTTGTGTCCTTGTGATCAGCAGACAAGTCCCGTGGGAGGGGGCAAAAAACAAAGAAAACAAAAAAAGGAAAACTTACGCGTAAGCACAATTCATCTGGGAGGCTTGTAAACGGGTCTTTCTTCAGCAACGGGCTAACAAACTGGTGGACGAAGCTCAGTTGTTGGCTGGTGCAGAGATTCAGGAGGTCGCCTAGGATCCGGGTGCGCTGTGGGCCAGAACACATCTTAAAGTGCTGACGGACTTTGGCGAGGAAGAAGTCTTCGTCGTCGGCAGCGTCACTCCAGTCGAGTTGGCCATGTGACGGCCCTGGCGATGCGGCCGGTGTGGGTGGTGGAGGCGGGGAACCCGTTACTTGCTGGTCGAAGTCGGGGGCCGGAGTGGTCATGCTCGGGGTGGGTGGTCCACGGATATGGCCCACTAGCTGGGGCAACTTATCCGACAGGTTGCTTCCGCCCATAGTGCCGGTGTTCAATGTCATGTCCTCGCTAAGTTGGCTACCCCTCCTCTCCGAGAAGCTCAACGGTCGTCCGTATCTTGCCATGTTCCCAGGCGGCAAAACAAAATATGGCAAGTGTTCTGGATGGAGAACCCGGGGGAGCCTTCTGGGAGTGGTTTATGGCGATCTGCGAGACCAAAAACGCTTAGAAGGACAATGGTGGGCCCGACGCTCGTTGCAGTATTGGTATATCGGGAAGGTTCGAAATAGCGGTCGGTGAAGGCGAGACAAGGTTGGTACGGAGGGTGTTCCTGCCAATTATCGAGATGAGCTCGGGAACCGGCGGCTGAACAGCTCTTCAGCGAGATGGATCGAGTTTTTTAGCCGTGGTCTCGCGAGTATCAGAGAAAGATGGCGTTCTCAAATGCGGATGTGAGGAATATTTCGCCACCCGGGGTGTGGCGCTTTTTTCTTTTTCTTGTTTTTCTTCCAAGAAAGAAGAGGGAACCACACCGGCTGTCTTCCGCTGACGTCGGCACGCCTTGACGGAGATTATGAGGCTCTGGAAGGAATAAAGACAGGCTTGAGGCCGAAAAGAGGTGGCAACGGGGAGTCGTCGGCTGCGTAGAGGAGAGGACGCGGAAATACGATCAAGAGCAGACCGCACGGCGGAGAGGCAATTTGGTCATGGAGTGTCGCTCATCTGCAGGCTGTAGGAAGCAACCAGATCTCTTCTTTCTCTATTGATCAGGGAAGAACAGTCGAGACGAAGGAAGGATAAGTAGACGAAAGACTCGGAACGGTTCGTCAATCCAAATTGACACTGGGAGGCGGTTGTCAGCGGGCGGGGGGCCGGTGCGGTGGATGTATTTGCATTGAGAGGTCAGAGGTCGTAATGCTCCCTGGTGGTAGAGACGCCCTGGGATCCAAGTCGGGAAGATAAAGGGATCTATTCCGGAGGGACGGGCGGCGAAACAGCACAGGGAGGAGTTGAAGGTAGGTTGACGGTTGAAAGAGTTGGAAGTCAGGCGGGGAGAAAGATCCCTAAAACCGACCAACCTTGGTTCGAGTTCAGGGCCACTGGCCAGGGACCGGGCCCCGGATTAGTGGAGGAAGTACCAGGACCACGGTGTTTGGGACACTGGGCTAGAAAACCCCTTCCTTAAACCGGCATGAAATTACGGAGTACATCCCCATGGCTGTTTCATGGCAAAGTACCTCCACTTGTCTTATCCATACCTATGTACATTTTAGATGCTGAAGTCCTACTTCGTATAGCTGAATTGATTCTGCATTGCCTCGTGTCGACTCACTCACTCGGCCATGCTATGGTTTAAGGTGATTATTCGAGGAGACCGTTTTTCTGCAGCTAGACTCCCGGTCCGCTGACGGCTCGAAATGTGCACACTGGTGTTCATTGCCTCTAGCCTGGGCACATGGCTCTGCCGTGCTCTACGTCAGTTCTCTTCAAGGTACCTACGTAATTACGGTGTACACGGACATGGTCATTTGTGATGTATTCGTACTCTGAAAATGCCCATTCATGTCCTTGTTGGTCTCCTTCCGTGAGCCAGTTATGCCAGCCTCCTAATCAACAATGTCCTGGACCCTTGTGTTCCTCATGGTCCGGAAATAATGTTGTTCTTACGAGTGAGATGCGCATCGTGAAGCACGGAGTGATATGTTTCTCGTGTCAGGGTACTGATATGTCTTGGTCAGCCATGTCCCTGGCGGGTAGCGGCGGCTAGAAACAGGTTGTCGAGGGACTTGACAGCGGGGAGCGGCCCGCCTCCATCGTTGAATTGGAAGTACCAGAAGATCTAATACCTACGAAGTACGAAGTACGTTGATTTTTTGGTAATCCCATCCGGTGTCAAGAGGCGAGCCGATAAAGACGTGCCATTGACGACGGACCGTCGAGAAAGCCATCCCTGCCTTCAAATTATCTGGTATTGCAGAATGTCTATACCCAACTGGATGACGTGTGTTGTACGGTGAACTGTCTCCCTAGAGTGTCAATCCAGGAGATGCCGAGTTGCCCAGATCCCTCTCCTCGAGGGTCGCACAACAAGGGCGACAGCGTGACGTCGCCTCTTATATCTAGAGCCTTAACATGCCAACTCCGATTGAGAATATGTGCAGTCACTAGTGGAGGCATTCGTAACAATCCGCCGCCACCATATACGCGTCAAAGGTCCAATATTCCTCTGAACTCCCAGTGGCGGAGCCTGAGGTATGAAGCTCGATACACCTTCGCGACCTGGAGGCCTTTTTCCCCCTTTTTTCCATTTTCTTTTTCTTTGTCACTTCCGACATTCAGCCCGGAAGAATCCATCGACTCCCAACTTGTTTACCTGCCCGCCCGCCCTTGCGATAGCGTCCTCCCTGATCAACTCCGATGGTCCGTCCTTGATTCCTCACGCTTGCGCTGCGCCACTGGCCTGCAGCATTCATCATGTGGCCTGGGTGGTGGGTGTCACGGCTCATGATCTCCGTCGCTGGCTGCCCCGGCAGTCCCTCCATGATTGAACAATACCTGTATCACTTGAACATGGAGTCGATATGAAACTAAAACTCCTGCCCTGCAGTAGGTAGGACAATAGACTGCCAGGCGTGAATAGCTTGCCTGCAACATTGTTGCTGTTGGTTACCTACACCGGCCATAAACAAAGAAAACAGACAGCTTTGTCTCGCCCTCTACAACATACCACATGTCATATACGAGGGGGGTATGATGAAAGACATTCCTGTTCTAAATCAAGCCTAGGGCTATTCATTGTCTGGTGGGTTGGTGGCTTCAGAGGCAGAGGATCTTGATCAAATTGTAGAACCGCCGCTCAGGGAATCAGGGCGGCCCTCGCCGTCCCGGTCTGGTGTTTCAGAGTTAGGAATTAATCATGCGCTCTCATTGTTCCTCTTCCGCGAATCCGGCCTTGACATGATCCAACACAATCGATACTATGTCATTGCCGTTCAAAGTCCTCACCCATTGACTTCCTTTGTCATGTCGCAGGGATCGCAACTATGGCCCGCGGTCATTATACATCACTATCCTAGGATCACCTCTATTCCATTGACCTTTATGATTCATTCCATGTCATTGCGCTGGGGTCGTCTTCACTGAGCTCGCTCAAACAAGAGTCCGGAGGGTCTGCGACAGACATATCACGGGTCACTTCATTAAAGGCCTCTACTATCTCCTGTTTGCGTTCCCATACCATGAGCAGAATTACGACAAGATAAATCGTTGACAATTATTACCTCCTTCGCAACCACCGAAACTCCACCGCCTTTAATGGTGGTGTCCAAATTGTGTCACCAGGGGTAGCAGCATCCCCGCGACAGTAACCAACGTGTCGCGTACTTGGGGCCGTTGCGACATGTTGGCGCTCGACTCAGAAAACCCATGGTCATGCCCGGAGCCGCCTTCCTCCTGCATGGCGTGCATGGCAACATACCTATGTCGGTCAGCATGGGGCGTAGCGGCAGCGATGATGGGCCACAGATAAAAGAGACTTACAAAAAGGTCCCCGCGGAAAAGAGCAGAATCATGCCGGTCCACCATTTCCCAGCCGCTCCTTCAAACTGGCCCCCTCCGAGGAGCGCAATGATGGCCCACGTAGACAGGGCGCCTAACGGAGCCGCCAGGCTAAACACCAGCAAGTGAGCCCGTGCCGCCCGCCTCGACAGACCCTGCTTCAGGAGGAGGGCGGATAGGCCAAAGGCGGCGGGGGCCTTGTGAAGCATGATGGCGACGAAAATGATCAGACCGAGCTGCGTGTCCGACGAGGTCGCGCCCGCGCCCATCGCGATCCCGTCCGCCGAGGCGTGGATCACCAGCCCGACGGTTGTCGCAAAGCTCCGGGACCGTTTGGGCGGGGAAACCGGCGTCCCGAGAAAGTGGTCGTCTTCGCCGTCCAGTGCAGATCCGGGTCGGAGGTCCTCGAGGCTTACATGTCGCATCTGCGGCCCTGTCGCCAGCCGATCCGCCGCATGCCGAGGTATCCTGTCGATGAGGAACATGAGAATGAACCCAAGAACCATGGAGAGGCCAATATGAAATGTGGGCAGTTCCATGTGCGTATTCTCCGCGTCGTGTTGTGGACCTACGGCCGCCACCCCGTGGTCATGATCATGGTCATGGCCATGGTCGTCTGGATCGCGACTTTCCAACGCCCTCCGTTCTTCTGCGCGGTCACCATTTCCTAGTGATAAGCCTAGCGATTGGACATACGCGACCAAGTCCGGTCCTCCAGCGCCGTGCGACACGGGATCGTTGCCTACAGTTTCCGCTCGCCCATGCTTCTTCGTCCCGCAACCGCACTGGCCGGCAAGTTGGATTGTATTGAAACTCCTCGTCTCATGAGAGTGCGAATGTCCACCAAGACCAGACGATACCACGGCCTCAATGCCCTCGGGGATAATCACAATCATTGATGTGCCCACTAGGATGCCGACGCCAAATGCAGTTATCAAACGAAGCTGAGACGGGGAGAGGGTGATGGTGAGCGGAAGAGATCCCGCCAAGAACGAGCTGTCGCATTCCCTTATTAGCTTTGACGTGTTCATTTTACCGCGCGTACAAGTCAACAGCTCCTGTCACTCACGCAACGGCCATGACCGCCTGTTGCCATCCCAGGGTTAGCATCTTCGAGTCGCGACATGCCTAGCGTCTAAGCGCGGAGGGAACTGAACTTACGCTCAGCACGAGCAGCAGAACTAGTCCACCCATGTTGATGATGGCCTGGCAGCTCGGCAACCGGTGATTCGTAAACCGAAATCTCGAGTCACCCGTGCATATCGGCTCTGAGGTGGCACGAAATTGGATGTTTGTGAGCGTGGGAGATACTCCTGGCGCGTAGGAAATGTCGCGGACGGCGATGGAGTGAATTAATTACCCTGAGGACTGCCAAGACGTGTCCTTATACGGCCCTTCGCTTCCCCGCCGAGACGCATGAATTGGGGTCCGTCTGTACAGTATATCGCATACGGAGTACTTGTCCTCGTACCCGGGTCAGCCACAGTACCCACTTTATGGTTCGTATGTACGACACTGACGTAACACGGTGGAGGTACGTACTTCGTACGCACAGAAATATTTGTATATTACGTAACCATCGAATAGAGTGGCAGTGGAAGGAATTATATAATATAGTTTGTATGTACCGAAGTATTCGTACCTGACGAAAGAACGTCCGGGATCAAAGTTGATCTGCCGATAACCCGAAGCGACACCATCCAGTGCAGCAGAGCCCGCCAGCCAGGCGACGCAACAAGACGAAAGAAGAGTCAAGACGAAATAGACAAGAAGAGACACATGCCTCGCGAGTCCACGGACACAGAAACCCGGCTCTCCGCACATCCATTCACGCAACCCGCGCCACTGATACCGAGGCGAACGTCAAGCATGCCCGTCTCGATATCGCCGTGATTCTCTCTCCTACCTACCACCACACGCTCTTTTTGCCCCATGGGTTCTCGGCCGAAACCCGACTTGCGACCAGCCGATTCTCGTCGTCTGATGCAGCCGGCACCATGGGGGTAACAACGCTCGTAGCTGGCCTGGGGGCGAAGCTGGGGGAGTCACAGAACCAGAAGGACAAGAGGGTCGAGGATCTCTGGAGACGGCTCGACGCGCAGCGGTCCGGTTATTTGGACTTTAGGGGCTTGAAGCAGGGGCTCCAGAAGATTGACCACCGTGGGTCTTTCCTTTTTCTTTTCTTGTTTCTCTTGGAGGAAAATAGGAACGCTAATGCTTTTTTCTTGCGCTACAGCCATGAAAAATGCCGACGGGATGCTACGTCAGATCATGACCATGGTAGATACCAACTCGGATGGCAAGATTGACTACGAGGGTACGTATGTTTGTGTCGGGGCCTACCGCTGCCGCCGCCGCCGCCACCACCTCTGCTCCGGCCTCCGCGCGCAATGTTCAACGTCCAGTGACTGATGCTTTTGTTCTTCTCAGAGTTCCGGGCTTTTGTCGATCAGACCGAGAAGGAACTCTCTCGCCTATTCAGCTCCATCGACCATGACGGAAACGGCAAACTCGACAAGGGGGAGATGCAGGCTGCCTTTAAACAGTCTGGCATGACAATACCGGCCCGCAAGCTGGACGCCTTTTTCCGCGACATGGATCTGAACAATGACGGATACATCAGCTTCACAGAATGGCGGTAGGTGACCCCTTATTCGTTCTGTCGAATTTTTGAGTCTTGGTCGGCCGAATGAAGACGCGACGAGTCGAGTCTCGGTCGTCTAGGCCACCAGCTGGTTTCCGTTGAAAATCGCGTCTTACCCAGTGCACCTTCTACCCTGGGCAAACTTGTATAGTGTCGATCAATGTGCTAACCTCGCGCCTGGTCATCACAGGGACTTTCTCTTGTTCATGCCGGTATACAATGACGACATTCCCCTACAAGACGTACTTCGGTATTATTCGTCGATGGTCTCGCTCACGGCAGAGGGCGAGTCGATGGTACCGGAAGAGATCGTCAAAGGCTCAGGTACGAGCGCCTTCTTCTTAAACTCTCTCTTTGGGTCTCTCCTGCGGATCGCTTCCCCGTTACACTACACTCCGAGTTCTGCGCACATTTCTCCGCCGTTTCTGTCGCCATCGTCGTCCAATATCCCAGTGCCACCGTCGCCGGACTACGAATCTTCTTTTATTGCCGACCGAGACGTGCGCGCGGCGCACCAGTTCCAAGAGTTCACGGCGCCCGGAGTGTTATCAGCCGTACCAGATGCCAGCCAACCCGACGACATGGATGCCCGAAACTTGGGGCCCATACGGCGTATCCTGGACGGGCAAGGGGAGGCAGACGCTGTGCGCGAGGCCGTCAGCCCAGGCGGTGCTACCGACACAAGCAGCAGCACCAGCGCCAGCATAGCAGCACAGAGACAAGAGGAGCAAGGCTCGCAGGGCCACAGCATGAAAAGCTGGCTGACGGATTACCTCCCGGAACCAGGCTACTTCGTGGCGGGGGCCGCGGCCGGCGGCCTCTCGCGCACTGCCACAGCGCCCCTGGACCGTCTCAAGGTCCATCTGCTCGTCAGCACGACACCACGAGCCGATATGGCCGTCACTGCGCTGAAGCAGGGCCGCCCTCTGCTGGCGCTGTACAATGCTGGCAAGCCGATCACCGATGGTTTCAGGGACCTCTGGCGCGCCGGCGGTATCCGAAGCTTATTTGCGGGTGAGTACCACCATGTGTCCCCACATTAGGTTGGCTCTGGGGACTTTCCCGGGCGGAAGCTGACATCGTGGTTAGGGAACGGTCTGAACGTTATCAAAATCATGCCCGAGAGTGCTATCAAGGTTCGTTTCTCGTCAAGACAGGATTTGAATTTGCGTCTCCTAACTGTGGATCTCTTGTAGTTCGGGTCGTATGAGGCGGCCAAGAGTGCTCTTGCCAAGCTCGAGGGTCACAATGACCCCAAGAGCATCAGCGCCTACTCTGGATATGTTGCCGGTGGTGTCGCCGGCATGATCGCCCAGTTCGTATTGTCCTGGATGTGAACGCGTGTTGGAATGTCTGGCTAACCCCCTCCAAGGTTCAGTGTTTACCCGCTCGACACATTGAAGTTTCGGTAGGATCTCCTTGCTCTCATATTGCTTCTTTTTTTCGTTCTTCTTCTGCTCGCTAACACGTCAAACAGGCTGCAGACATCTACCGTCGCGGGCGGACCCACGGGTAACGCGCTCGTCATCGACACGGCCAAGAACATGTGGAAAACAGGTGGCGTACGGGGGGCGTACCGTGGCGTCACGATGGGCCTTCTCGGCATGTTTCCCTACAGCGCCATCGACATGGGCACGTTCGAGTTCCTCAAGACGTCGTACCACAGGTACATGGCCAAGCGGCGAGGCATCCACGAAGAAGACGTACAAACGGGCAACATCGTGACGGGCATCATGGGTGCCACCAGCGGGGCCTTTGGGGCGTGCGTCGTGTATCCGCTCAACGTGTTCCGAACGCGTCTCCAGACGCAGGGGACGGCCATGCACCCGGCCACGTACACCGGCATCGTGGACGTGGCGCGGAAGACGATCCAGAACGAGGGGCTGCGGGGCATGTACAAGGGTCTCGCGCCCAACCTGCTCAAGGTTGCACCGGCCCTGAGCATCACTTGGGTGGTTTACGAGAACGCCAAGCGTCTCCTCCATCTCCCTTGATCCAGAACGGGGCGCAGATGGCAACACGAACCTACAATTTTCTGTACCGGCGGTTGGGTGGCTTCGGTATTTGGGAATGGGAATGGGGAGCGGGAGTACAAAAGAAGAACAAGCGAAGAGCGCATGTCGAGGTTGTCTTGATTTTTTTTTTTTCATCCTTTTCTGTTTTCATCGGGTCTTGCTTATACTTGCACGGCGGTTCGGTTTCATCGTCGACTCAAGACGTAACCCATCACGGAGAGGATCGGGCATACGGCTCTTGACAGCATAAAGAGAAAAGAAGAGCAGCGGGGGGTTGGCCTGCGGATCATGTAAGAAGTGTATTAGAGATGCCAACGAGGCGACAGGAGGAGGCAGTTGTTAAACGGGAGGCGGTTATTCCAGTACCTAGGTACCTTAGGTAGTGACCAGGTTCAACTCGGGGAAGCGATACTAATGCGACTGGTTCTCTGTGTGTATTTGTACTTTGTATTGAGGAACCTTTCTTACCAGTGAATCTGTCCATCTCGACGTGATACTGTTTCGAAGGCTACCCAATGCCTTTTTCTTTTTTTGAGAAACGACAGTAATTGTAATAATGAATTTTGCTATATTAGTAGTTGTCTTCACTCATTCTCTTTAAAGCAACGTGGGTAAAGAGGCAGTTGTCTTGTCTTGCACGTTGTATTGTCCGTATACTTCGTAGGTACTGAAGCCGTCCCGAATGACACCTGATACAAGTTACGAGGACTACGAACGACTTGGAGTATCTGTACTTCGTACAGTATACGTGTACAGTAAGTATTACAATACACGGAGCCAAGAACCCCTGATGCCGCCCCGCTGTCCCCATAATCAACCCCCCTATCAACCCGTCACCTCTCGCCAATGGACCGACGACATCACTCTTCCTGTTCTACCTAACGCATTCACTCCGGCGCCATAGTCTGTACATACCAAAAGTTTGCGCCTCTCTTCGTCTTTCTCTTTCGTTTCTCTCACGGTCTTTTCTTCCGTTCCCCGTTCTTTAACCGTCCCCGTCACCATGTCCAAAACAAACCAGCTCTTCCTCCTCGCCGACCACATCAAGCTCTCCCTCCTCGAACGCGAACGCGCCCGGTCACTCAACCTCCAAGACAACACGCAAGATGGCCACATCAACCGTTCCCTCGACCAATTCCGCGACGGACTCGAAACACTGCAGGGAGAGCAAAAGAGGTTAACCGAAGCCGGCGACGAGAGGTCCGACTTGAACCGCCCTTTTTCCATCCCTCCCTTTTCCTCCGTTAGCCACTAACTCATCCCCCCAGCGCCGTCGAAGTCATCACCGATGCCCTCCCCTCCCTCCAGAAACAATTCGCCGACCTCTCCTCCCGATTCCACGGCGACACCTCCTCCGCCGAAACCCTCCGCCATCCCAACAACGCCTCCCTCGCCGCCGACTTTGCCCACGCGCAATCCACCCACCCGCAACCGCGCAAAGCCAACCTCCGCTCCCCCTCCTCCACCCGAACCCCAACACCCTCCACCACAAAAGTCGTCCGCTTCTCCGACTCGCCGCTCCCCGACCCAGACTCCACCTCCCCGCCTCTCCCCCCCGACGACCCCAGCCGCGCGGCCCTCTTCGGGCCCTACCGCGACGACCCCTCCGGCGAGGGCGAGGGCGAGGGCTACCGCGACGCCGCAGAGCTCATGGACAACCAGCAGGTCCACGCCTACCACGCCCGCGTCCTCCAGGACCAGGACGACCACCTCGACCGCCTCGGCGAGAGCATCGGCCGCCAGCGCGAGCTGTCCATGCAGATCGGCGACGAGCTCGACGCCCACGTCGCCATGCTCGACGACGTTGAGGCCGCCACCGACCGCCACCAGGGCCGGCTGGACCGTGCGCGCCGCTCTCTGGGCCGCTTTGCCCGCGCTTCCTCCGAGAGCAAGCAGATGGTCGCCATTATCGTCCTCATTATCGTGCTCGTCCTCCTCATAGCCATTTTGAAGTGAGGTGGGGGACAGAGTTGGGGGACTTGTTGCAAAGGAGGGAAGGGAGTTCGGGGACATGTCGAAACTCGTCCATGGGTTCTTATTTTTCAGGGATACACTCGCACCAACGCGTGCACTCTAGCTTCTCTACGGCGTTGGGTTTTGCTATTCCAAGGATGTATAGATATACAACTGGGTATGTTGGTTGTTGGGAGTTGCTCTCTGCACAGGATATCGCTTGAATTTACTCGGTTTGTTCGCCCTAGATGGGCGTTACAATGGGAAATGGGCGGCAATATGACAGTACGTTTCATTATATACGCCTTCGAGTTCCAGCGAGTCATATATGACCGGCCAAGATTTCCATGAAAGACATTCTGGGGGGTTCATGGTGTTGTGAACCCCCATCGCGAAAATGGGCCAAACGAGATGTATTCTGGTCCATTCTAAGTACCTCTATTACTCGACATCATTACGCAGCACAAGCGGCTGATGCCAATGCGTGTACGAAGTAAGGGTATCATTCTATACTATATTCGTTCTAGTCATAAACCACCGAGACAAACCGCGCTTGCAGCCTACCATGTAGGCCCTTCAAATACGAAAACAAAGTGCAAAACACCGCTGTCAAGACACTGGGTCTCCCATCGAAACCATACATCTATCGAATAATGTCTCCCTCCTTCTCAATCCCCTCCATGCTCTCCAGAATATCGCTCCCACCCAAGCACCCCTGGCCCCCCACCGCTCTTCGCCCGCCCGCCCCCTTCCACAAATCGTAAAAGTCAATCGTGCCCGACGACGAAGCCGCGACGACGGAGTCCGTCCGCGACCCCCCGCCCTGCCTGCTGGGGAAGTGTATCGCTGTCAGGAACCGGTCGCCACTTTCACGCGAGATGGCCCCGACCAGCCTGCACTCGGGCCAGCTGAAGACGGCGATGCGGTAGGAATGGGGCTCCGGGCAGGGGTAACCGAACGTGGCGGCGATTTCGCGCCGGGTACGGGACCAGACCAGCCCCGTGACCTGCGCGCCCACGGTGATGGTGGCCAGGGCCGCGCCGGTGCGGGTATGGAAGAAGTGGATGCTTCGGTCCAGGACGCCGCCACCCGTGGCGACCAGCCCGTCCTGCCAGGGACAAAAGGCGATGGCCTTGACGGCCGCCCCGTGGACCCAGCAGTGTTTCTCCGAGCCGAGCAGAAAGAGCTTCGTTGTCGGCTTCGCCCGGCTGTAACCATATTCGAGACCTCCATCCTCGGACCCTTTGTCTTTGGATCCCTCGCCACCGGCCCCATCGTCATCACTTTGAGCCGTCCCTTGCGACGCCTCCTCGGAGCTCTCGTCCTGGGTAGTAGGGCGCCGTCGATGACGCCGCACCGTCGACGAGGACGAGCGGTCGCCCTTGTCCCGCGGCGTCGTTTCGGACAGTACATCGCTTGCTTCGAACAGGCAGCACATGTTGTCATTAGCGCCAGAGGCGAAGAGCTGGCCATCGGGCGACCAGACAAGCGCGCAGATCTTGTCGGTATGGATGACAATTCTGGACACCATGGTGACGGCACCCGACCAGTTGTCGCGCTCGACTTCCCAGGCGTCGGGCCATTCGACCACGTAGTAGTAGATGATCCCGTAGCTCGTGCCGACGAGCAAGTCCTCCGTCAAGACCTGCCGCGGGGGGTCGGACGGATTCTTGGATGGCCGCAGCGTCGGCGTCGGTCGCTAGCTGACGCAATGGACGGGAGCGGGGACATGGACTTCGAAGCGATGAATACCATCTCCAGGGGATATGAGGATGACCTGACCGTTCGAACACCCGACTGCCAAGATGGATTTCCGGCCTTCGTCCGAAGAAACGGAAACCGACATGGCGCACGTACCCGTAGATGCGGTGTAGGCCAGTTTAACAAGGGGTTCGTCGGCCTCGACCCAGGTATACACCTTGTTGAAAAGTGCGACGTATAGCGTGTGGGAGGCAGCCGAGTACGCCATGATGGATGAGTAAAAGTCGTCCCGAATGTACGGAGCGTTGATGACTTTGAACGGGTTCGAGGGAAGGGCGCGTCGTCTTTGCCGCGGAGCTGAGTGTTCGGAGCGTCAGTAATGCAGTGGGCGATACGAATCAGGCCGGGGCGACAGTCATACGGGTAGGCTTATCAGAACTAGGGTTCACCCATTCGGTACCGTTCCATCTCGTCTTGTACTGGGCCAGCGTCTTCCGCCAGTTCGTCTTGGTGTGCTGTTGGTGGGCAAAGTCCAAGGTCCTGGCGGCCGGATCGATTTCGAGCGCCGCGGCGAGGCGTCTCTCATATTTATCGATCCGCTCGAACATCTTCTGATTGTGGCTGGGGAACTGACAGGAAAAACCCGGGACGTTGGTGCCCGTCTGAAAGTAACCACCGGTCCCATTGTCGACGAGAGGTCGGCAGTCGTGGCCCTGCAGGGCAATGGGATGGTCGTGGTGAGATCCCGGGACAGCGGCCAACGAGCGGAAAACAAAGGGGTCAGGGGCGGCCCCGCTATGTCGCAGGAGTCTCTCAAATGGCGTCATGTAAAAGAAGGGCCCCGCGGTGCGATGCCTGACTGACGGCGGAGTGGACGACGGAGTGGACGACGGAGTGGACGACGGGCTAGGGAAATCTCGGTTGGGGATGAAGCGGTCCGGCAGCGCTAGCGAGTTGGAGGGCCGAGGTCGCGGAGGGCCGGGGTTCGATTTCGAGCCGAGAGCGGCGTCCAGGAGATTCCGAGCGACCGGAGATCGAGAGCGTTTGCCAGAATCCGAGTCCCCGTCGTTGGACGAAGGAGTAGGAGAGCGGGCGAGAGTATCATGGCCACAGTGAAAAACCGGGGAGCTTGCGGTGGTTCGCTGGCCAGATTGGAAGTCGGATTTATCAGGAGACAGTTGGCCGGGTGAGTCGTATCCAGAGTCGCCGGAACTGTCGGGGGGACTCTCGGACGGACGAAACAATCTCGAAAAGAGGCGGCCGCGGCGTTTCGGAGGCATGTTGCGGCTAGATGCCAGACGCCGGACTGGATATCGAATTTAAAGCTCTTGGGGTGGGACGCGGGTTTGGATGCAACGGTTTGAACGGTACTCAACTGCAATCCGATAAGTATGAGAGCGAGGCTTCCGGGATCTGCGTCATTCCGATGCTACAGTGAAAGAATGTCTGGTCAAGCCGCCATGCAAAGAAATAGTGACGGCGATACGAGCCATCCAAGACAGTTGGCCTATGGAGCTAACATGAAGCAGTCGAAAGTGCAGCGGGCAGAGAGCAGAGATGACGGGATGGATGATGGATGAATATAGCCAACCTAAAAAAGACATTGTAGAAGAGAAGGGAGAGAGAAGGCAGAGGAGATGGCGGAAGAGAGACTATGGGACAGCCAGGTCGGCAGTAGAAGGAGCTGCTCTCGTCTAGGTTGACCGGACTTGCTCTTGATCGACTTGTACCGTGCTGGTCAGGTAATAACACTTTCCGGATAGTGAAGTCACATGCTAGATGCACTGAATAATCCAGGAAGGTTCCTATTATTTTCACCTTGGTAGGGAGTGAGGTCCAGAGACTGCTCCATCTGGACAAGGGAGACGAAAGGACGACACATCAAGAGACGGCTTTCCTCGTCGAAAGCACTCTAGGAACCGAGTTAGCCATGGGATACTGGAATGGATAAAGCAAACATCTCGTATCCGGTGGTTCATTCGAGGGTAATCCTCGAGGCGGCCACGAGACGAACGGCTGCCATCACCGAAGAGTGTCTGTGATGCGATGAGATGGGCAAGAAGGATTGTCACTTGGCCTTGAAAGACGGCGAGATGCAAGTAAAACGAGTGATTCCAACGAATCGAGTATCTCTTGATGATTGACGGCGGTTTACGCACAAAATGTCCAATTCGTCTTGGTGTTGAGGACCCGATGATGGTGATGACTTCCAAGTTCGTAGGCCTAGAGGTACTTTGTACTTCGTACGTGGGGAGTCGGAGCTTGGGCCAACTCAGGCCATAGCGGGGTCGAATTCCCAATCGACACGCCAGTACGGTACGTACCTGCTTGCTTCGAGGTCACTCGTCCGCGTTTCGCATCATACCCGCGATATCTTCATCAGAGGCAATTCCTTAAAGTCACCCCTCCAAATCCTCTTCTATCTGCGCAAGCCAAGTTCTCAAGTACATACCTGGACTCTCACCCGGTGGTATTGCGTTCAACCACCCTCACTCTCCCCGTTTCTTCTTGTTCGCCAGGTTACGATGGCCAGTAGCGTGAGCATTCACTCCCTGCTTCCCTTCCCTTCCCAGTCCCTCCTCTTCATCCAGTCTCTTACCGCCGCTTCCTTAGCACGGCGTGGCTCGAACCACCCGCATCCGCACGCCAGCCCAGCGCGAAGCCGACAAGCAAAAAATCGCCGTATACCGCGACCTCGACGCCCGTCTCCTCGCCCTCAATGCATCCCCCTACCCATCCCCCGCGTTCGCCGACCCGTCCGTCCTCTCCCTGACCGCCCAAGTTCTCTCCCGGAACCCCGAACACTACACGGCATGGAACGTCCGCAGGCGCTGCCTAACCTGTGGCTCATTCTCAAGACCCCCGCCGTCGGCGCCGCCCGCGACCTCAGCTCCTACCACACCATCACCCTCATCCGCCGCATCATCGTCCTCACCCTCGGCCACGACCCGGCCAGAACCCCCGTCCCAACCTCCGCCGCCCAGTGGGCCGAGTGATACGAGAGTTGAGGACGGACAGAAGGAGGAGGAGCAGCAGCCTGTCGCTGACCATAACGAGGTCCTCCGCTCCGAACTCGAGTTTACCTTCCCCCTCATCCGCGCCAACCCCAAATGCTACTGGATCTGGAACTACCGCCTCTGGCTCCTCCAGCAGGCCATCAACCTCCTCCCCGTCCCCGTCGCCCGCCGCATCTGGGAGGAGGAGCTCGGCCTCGTCGGCCTCATGCTCAACAAGGACCCGCGCAACTTCCACGCCTGGGGCTACCGCCGCCACCTCGTCTCCAACCTCGAGAGCCGCGCACTGGCCGGCGCCACCATGGCCGAGGCCGAGTTTGCCTACACCCAGAAGAAGATCACCAGCGGCCTGTCCAACTTTTCCGCCTGGCATTACCGCGGCCGTCTCATTCCCGAGCTGCTGGCCGAGCGGCGTGCGGGGGACGCCGATCGGCGGTCGTTTTTGGATGACGGTACGTTTAACCCACGAGCCCGTTCCATGGCCAACAAATGCTAAACCAACAAAACAGAATTCAGCCTCATCCGCCGCGCGCTAGATGTCGGCCCCGAAGACCAGTCGTGCTGGTACTACCACCAGTTCCTCGTCTCCAACATCACCTCCCCACCGACCCGCCTGACCATCGCCCCGAACCTGTCGTCCGCCGAGAAGGTCTCCATACTGCGTCGCGAGATGGAGTACATCAGGGACCTCCTCGAGGATTACGACGAGGATATCAAGCTCGCCTACGAAGCGCTTCTCGATCACATCTTGGCCGTCGCGCGGCTCGAGAACCGAGACACGACCGCCGAGGAGAAGGGCGAGTTGGCTAGCTTGCTGGCTAAGCTGAGAGCATCAGATCCCATGCGCAAGGGTCGGTGGGATGATTTCGAGAAGAACATGGGCGCGAGTCCACCATGACCATGTTTGACGACGCGAGTACGGGACAATTAGGGACAGGCAAGCAAGAATTGCGGTACTTTTATGACACCTAGTGGTGTTATATATGTCACTGCTGCATAGAAATTCCACCATGTCGCCGATGTCTCTCGGCTAGGGCCAGATACTTGTCTCGAGTTGGATGAAGATGGGCACTCGACTCTCGTCTCTCTACATAATGCGGCGTTTGTCCTGGCCGACTGGCGCTGTCAATGTTACAGCTTAGGACTGGATGACTTGAACATCCCCCCGCGCTGTCGAAATACCCCCAGCACGTGTGCGAGGAAAAACCGCCGAGTGGTTGTGGCTTTCAGTGGGCGATACAGAGTTCGTATTACACCGCCATGCCTGAAGGTAGCGTACTTCGTACATGGACACTTGCGCCCATGTGGATCATCGACTGCTCAGGGGTAGATATGCATGCGCAAGTAGGCCCTATGTCGGTGGTCAGGCACAGAGATACGTGAATGGAACACGAGAAAGTAAGAGAAAGACGTGCGTTCGCGTATTATTGAGCTGTTGAACTCGATTGCTTCCAATGTCTCCTGACAAAAAGACAACAAAACGTAGGCACCGACATAGAATAGCCCAGAAGGCAAGCAGTGACAATATCCTATGTGAGGTGAAAGAGAAAAAGAAAGCAAAAGGCCGCCATGGTGAGCTGTCACGGACGATGAAAGGCATCCCACCGTTGCCCGTCTTCATGGCCGTAGCAAAGCCAGGGTCCGGAGCGAAAACCATTCATCTAGAGGCAGCCGGTATGCAACATGTTTCTGCCATGTCAAGCCAACTTACACAACTTCCGCATCGCCAACCCTCAAGACGCCGGGACAGAACAAACACGGACCAACGAGTGATAGAGAGCGTGTTAAGAGAGATAAATAGCTAGGTCGGCCGGCCCTCGAAAACCGAGTCCACCGCTGCCACGGCTCTCATGGCCGTGCATAGAGAAACCGAGAAAACCCACCATGGCCAGTCCCTACATCTCTCCGCCCAACATAACATGATCCCTCAGCCGAGAACAGAAACCCATAACCCATTTCTAAGCGATAAATCAAGTGCAACCCAGAACGCCGAGCACAGTCCGAGAGACGAGGGGGCGTGGCTTCATGTCGAAGCTTTAGGCCACCTCAAAGTTGCCAAACGTGTTTTCTCCCGAATAAGTAATGTAGAGGAAACTAGGAACATACAGAGTCAGTCTGATGCAAATAGTACGACGAGACGACCCCAGTACGACTTACCCATCCTCGTCCTTGTGCTCCTCGTAAATACTGCTCATGAGGGCAGCCGTCGGCGGTAGGACCTCATCGACAAAGATGAAGATTGCCTTTTCCGGGGAAAGCTTGATGCGCTTACGAATCACGTAGACGAACTGGCCGACGGTCAAGTCGGCGGGGACCAGGTACTTCTTCTTGTCGATGGTTGCAATGTCGCTCTTTTCCACCTTCTCGCAGATGACCTAGGGAAAGAAGGGTCCAGTTAGCCAGGACATTCCATGTCTCGGGGTGGAGGTGGAAGAACGGGACGAAACGGGACGGCTGACGTCAAGTCGGTGAACGCCAGCTACAGAAAGAAAAGAGACGACGAAAACCATCCGTGACATACAGGAATGCGGTCCGAGTACTTCTGGCGGATGCGCTCGGCCTCGGCCTTGCGCTTCTCAAAGGGATGCTCGTCCTTGAACTTGGATCGCATAATGGCGGTGTTGGCTTGGCTCGACGGGAAGCGTAGCTTATCGATGGTAGATCGATGCAAAGGTAGAGTGGAGGGTGATCAGCGGGCTGCTCGGTTCGAGGTCAAGAATGGTGTTTGCGGCGACGTGGTGACGCTAGGCGATGGGAAGAAATCGTGTAGGAGTGAGAGTTGAGGGGAAGTGTTGAAGGTTAAGGGAAGCTTAGGGAGATGCTTGTAGGAAGTAGGAGGCCTTGGTAAGGTTGCCGCCTGGTTGGGTGGGTGGGGAAGTACGTACACTGTAATATATGTACGAAGTACCTTATCAACACAAGAGGCGGTGGCCGAACTCCACGCCGCCCCAGGCAGCCAGCGCGTGGGCTTGGTGACTCTGTCTTTCTGATCCACCTATCAAAAGTCATCCTTGGGATTGGAATGGCACGGCCATCTCAAGCTACAGCGTAATTAATGTACATGCGTATGACACGAAGGTCTTGATCTGGATGCGGAGTATGTACTTTGTACCTGGGTATGATACTGGGAGATGCACACTGTGTACAAGGGTATTATGCGGGGATATATCGGTCAAGGCGGTCAAATGACCAGCAGTTGGCGATCAAGGGTCATTCGGCGAGGTGTATGTACTGGCTGGTGGTATTTGTTACGCATCAGGCGAGATCACCAGGACTTTCTTAGCCCAGTCTCTTACCTCTGCATAAGCTCACCTCTCCATGCGGTCGGTACAATGGCCTTATACTTTCGTTGTATTATTCCGTATTTCATCTGATGTGGACCGTGCGAGTATTGAACTGGAAATCAATATGATTGTAATCGAACTTTTCCCCTAACAATCTCGTTGTGATCAATGGAGCACGCGTGTAATATATGTACCTATACTGTACCTGTACTTGGCAAGTATTAGAGTTGTGTGCGAGTGAGTGTTTGTGTGTGCCCGCTGCTGCCCCTCGGAGGGGCTGTCGCAGTCACGTCATCGCATTTGAGAACCAGGTACGTTGTATTCTGTACCTCTGTCTCTCGATAGTTTGCAGCGGTCTCCGTCCATCCCGCCCGTCGGCTGCACCCCGGCCGACAGGGACCCCAAGCTTCTGATTTGGCGCCACTTAGTCGAGACCGGTCTTGTATTTCTTACTCCGTACAACAACACCATCAAAAAGTGGCCTCATGATTTTTGTGTGGGCAGGCGATCATCTGATCGAGTGACTTGTCCACCTTTCGATTCCTCAACACTCTTTTTTTGGTTTTTGTATTCGCCGTATTTATATTCCTTTCCAATGGCATCCAGGAGATCCGGGCAGAGGCTGCTTGCTCAGCTTTCTGCCCAGCCCCGGGTCGCCCGTTCTCACCACCGACCACGACTACCTACGAATCGTCCCTTGGGAGCTAGGTTTAGTTCTGCGACGCCCGAATTGAACGCCCAAAAGACCTCTTACAGCCCCAATTACGCCTTGATTACCGCCGTCACTCTTGGTCTTGCCGGGACGTTGATCTACAAAATGGTACTTTGAGTCGAATATTGCATTGCCATTCCACCACTTCCTCTGCCACTGCCCAGCCACTACCACTACCATGCCCCTCTCTTGGACTACTGTTGACGAAACCGTGCTGAGCAGGCCATCCCAGATCCCGTGTACTGCGATACCCCAACGCTCGCCGAGCGCGATGTCTTGACCAAGGAGCAAGTCGGAGTGACCGTCGAGGGCCCGATGCGCCTGCGCATGGAAAAATTCATCAAGGAGCAGCAGCAGGAAATCGTCCAGGCGCTCGAGAAGCTCGACGGCGGCAAGTTCCGCCAAGACGAATGGCAACGGAAGGAGGGCGGCGGCGGCATCACCTGCGTCCTGCAGGACGGCAACGTCTTTGAGAAAGCCGGCGTCGGCGTCAGCGTGGTCTACGGCAGCCTCCCCAAGCCGGCCATCGCCAAGATGCGCGCCAACCACCGGTCGCTGCACCTCGACGACAACATCAACTCGCTCCCCTTCTTCGCCACGGGGCTGAGCATGGTGCTGCACCCCAAGAACCCCATGGCGCCGACCGTGCACCTCAACTACCGCTACTTCGAGACGTCGCACCCGGACGGCACGCCGCACGCCTGGTGGTTCGGCGGCGGCTGCGACCTGACGCCGTCGTACCTGTTCGAGGAGGACGCGGTGCACTTCCACCAGACCATCAAGGACGTGTGCGACGCCCACGACAAGTCGTACTACCCGCGCTTCAAGAAGTGGTGCGACGAGTACTTTTACAACAAGCACCGCGGCGAGTGCCGCGGCGTCGGCGGCATCTTCTTCGACGACCTCGACTACACCGAGAGCGACAGGGAGAGCTCCTTCGCCTTTATCCAGGACGGCCTCCGCGCCTTCCTCCCGTCCTACATGCCCATCATCGAGAGGCGGAAGGACATGCCCTTCACCGAGGCCGAGAAGGAGTGGCAGCAGATCCGCCGCGGCAAGTACGTCGAGTTTAACCTGGTCCATGACCGGGGTACCGCCTTTGGCCTCAACACCCCGGGATCCAGGGTCGAGAGTATCTTGATGAGCCTGCCGCTCACGGCTACTTGGAAGTATATGCACGAGCCGGAGCCCAACAGCCGGGAGGAGAAACTTGTAGAGGTGTTGAGGGCACCCAAGGACTGGGTGTGAGTGGGTGGTAGTGTGCATCCGCACCTGTGTACGATTATTAGAATATAACAAACCACCTACCTGGAGTGAAGACGGTCGATCAAGTGAAGGTGATCTATCTAAAACCTGTCTACGATAGAGATTGTCAGGTACTAAGTACTGTTGCTGGTACGGCGTCAATACAAATCAGTAGGTACTGTACGTGATGTGATGCGTGTGTACCTACTTCCCTACCGCACCGTTACCCTGTATCCTATCTACACTGTACAATGACACCGACCACGGCGTGACTTTCAAGTCCTAGCGGTTCATGCCACTTGTGACTCTTGCACACACATGACCAGACACGGACGAGATGGACGATGTACGGTACACGCTTTTAATTGGATGGGAGGCGTAATATCTACGGCTCTGCTTAGTCTCACCATGACCACGCTCCCTGCTCCCAGGACGATCCTCACATCCCTCATCAACTCCATCGGAGCCGCTCCCATATCCCAAGACCCGGACCATCACGACAACCAGGACGCCTCGCCACTCTTCCCTACTTCCCACAGGGCCCTCCTCACAACCCTCCACGTCCTCTTCCCAAGCCTCCTCCTCCCCGCCCTGGACCTCCTCGACCACTCCCTCGTAACCCGAGTCATCTCCGAGGAGCCCACTACGGGCCCAAGCCTTAAAGACGACGGAAAGACGTCCGCATCCGACACAAGACCATCCGACCCGGCCTCCTCCTCGCTCGAAGCACCAAAAGCGGCGTTCTACCTAGTCCGCTCCGCAGCCTCGGTCCACCACCCCAGACGAACCGCGCACCGTCGCCCCCCTCCCGCCGCGGCGACCCCGTACCTCGTCCGTCTCGACGCCTGGAACTGCTCCTGCGCCAGCTTCGCCTTTGACGCCTTCCCCGCCTCCGCCCCCGTTGCGGACGAGATCTTACCGGCGGGTGCTGCGTGGTGTGATGTCGCGGGGACAGGAGACCTGGCGCCCGCTGCGGGGGCTGCTGCCGGGAAGTGGTCGTTTGGTGGGATGACCTTGGACCGACTCGACGGGGGGGACGCAGGCGACGTCCCGTGCTGCAAGCACCTGCTTGCCTGCCTTCTCGCGGAGCGGGGCGGCGATGTGATGGGGAGGTATGTCGTGGAGAAGCGGGCTGGCAGGGAGGAGATGGTGGGGTTGGTCGCGACTACGTGAGGGCGGACGCCGTGAAGGCATCACGGCAAGGTGAATGCTTGGCTGATCGACTTGTTCCCAGCTCGTATACGGTAATGGGCGACCCCATTTGGAGTTTCGGATCGTTTTACTACTACATGAACCCTCTCTTCACTGATTCAAGACGGCACAGCAACTAGCGCACTTGACGCTGCGGACTTTTTCATGTGTTTGTTAAAAACAATGCTATTCAGTTGTACAGGACACGCCTGGCCGATGTAGAACAGGGAGGCTTGCCGCCCATACAATCATCATCTCGGCCGAGCGAACCATGTCTTCCTCCCGGATGATGATACCGTGAGAACAGGGGTGTATCCGCCTCTTTGCGGAAATAATAATCGCAGCCATGCTCCCTGACTGCGCCACGTGTTTGCCTTTTGTTCTTTTCTCTACCCCAAGTCTATTTCTTCTTCTCACTGGCTTCCTTGTCCTTGTCTGAACTTTCCTTGCCGTCGCCATTGGCCGCATTGGCCGCACCATCCTTCTTCTCGTCCTTGCTGCCGTTGGCAAGCTCCTCCTTCTTCGCCTCCTTCTCTTCCTGCTGCTGCCGGTTCTGGATCTTGTTCTCGATGAGGTCGTGGTAGGCGGTAATGGCCCGGATCAGGCTGCTGAGGTAGATGGTCATGAGCTGGTCGTTGGTCTTGACGCTCATGGCATGGGCAAGCTCGCTGCCGGCGGGCTTGGAGCTGTCGCCGCTTCCCTTGAGTGTTGTGAGGTTGGGCAGCAGGTTGAAGACGTCCTGCAGGTTGCCGAGGATGGCGTGGTTGATGGGGAGTTCCCCGTCCAGCACGCGCTGGAGGTACGCGCCAATGTCGCGCAGGCGGAGGTGGAGACCCTGGAGCGACTGGAGCTGGTTCGTTATCCTGGTGGACAGGGTACCGACGGCGACGTCGCGGATGTCGCGGAGCAGGTGCTCCACGCCGATTTCTTCCGCCTCCTCTGCTTCGATGATGGAAGGGGTGTGTACAAAGGTCCTCGATGTGGCCGTTCCATCCTGTAAGAGAAGAAAGCAATCATTAGCCGAGTAGATTTTCCAGTGTCCGTTGTGGGTGACCACACTCACATCCTTAATTTCGTCCACGGCAAAGTAAGCGTCGGTCGGCACACCGGCCTCCTTGGGCTGGACGTCGATAATGACGAGTAGCGGGTTGGGGGTGTAGCGCTTGAAAAGATCGTTGATTTCGAGATCCGACGCCCGTAGCTTGGGTCCGGAGTGGTACCAGCCGATCAGCTTCTCCTTCGCATTGACCTTTTTGAACATGTCGTTCATATTTTCGACGTAGTTGTGGTCGAGAAACCACACGGATGGGTCCTTCTCATCCTCCTCGAACGGGACTGACGAAATTCATTGTCAGTACTTTCCGCGATGGCCGCTGGAACCGACAGAGCTCGAGCCGACGGATTCTCGACCATGTACGAACCTGCAAAGCTGTTGGATACGCGCACATTCGTTCCATCGTTCTGACCGAGTAGCACACCCACGACCCGGCGCTTAGATCCCTTGAAGACCGTGCGGTTGTAGTGGTCGACGACAGATAGGAGGACGAGGGGGGCGACGGAGACGTTGCGGGTGGTGACGAGAGATAGGGTTTCTGCTGTAGTGGCAGGCATCGTGAGAGTCTCTCCCGTGAGTTGTCAAGTATAGTATGCTCTGCAGTTTTCACGGAAATGAGAGTTGTTTTGCGGGATATGAGAAGGCGGAGGACGGGGCGGCTGATAGGAAGGCGGCGGGTTCGTTTGGAGATGATGTCGTAGCTGTCGTAGCTGTCGTAGCTTTCGAGTTGCTGATGCCCATACGCGTCACGTGAATGCCTGGAGAGCCTACGCCGCCCCACTATTGTGTCTTTGAGCCTCTTCAGGGACTCTACCCTGGTGCTTTATTCTTCCTCAATTCTCCTTAATCTAACACCCGTCTTTTCTTTCGAACGACCCTATCTGGACTAATGACAAAATGCTGCAGACCGTTCAATCGACACCCAGGCTTCACGGGATCCGCCCATACGTCTCCAGTCTCTCGCGTCTTGAGCTGATGCTTCACTTTACCTGAGCATCTTTGCCAGTGATCCGCTGTCCCATAATCTATCGCGGGCCCCTCGCACTTCTGGCCTCGATTGGACTATCTGGCCCAACTACGACCTCTCAACCCTCCCTGGGCCCGACTTTCCGTCTCTCGATGCCGATATACCTATGCTGCTGTGTTGACGCCTTCTCTATCAAACTACATTCGACTACTTCGTATTACCTGCTCTCCTCACTAGAAGCTAGGCAAAGAGGATCCCATAGAGCGAGTGTATACTACGAATACGTCCCTTCAAGCTGCCGAGGTCGCCATGGGTAAGAACAGGGTCGGGAAACCGCTGCGTATAGAAAGCAAGCATCTCTCGTAGGTCGCCAGGTATGTCTTGAGAATGCACGCCTAATTCGAGCCGTCCTGGAGCTCCTTGTGAAAGTCGTCTTGAGTGTCGAACGGGTCCCGCAGAGACTTCCTAGGCCAGCGGCAGTTATATATTGGCCCTCCACAGATATTGGCCACACCTTTGGCGTCCCGAGGGACAACCGTTCGTGAGAGGGTTAATAGTACGCCTCCCAGGTGTTTCCAGAACCGTCTTGGAAATCTTTGGGTCACCACCACGACAGCCACGATGGTCACGTCCGTCTCCAAGCGCATCGTTTATTGGTTCGTACTCGATTAACTGACTAAGGCAGACGGGAGTTTTGGGAGTGGATCGCATGCGGAACGGTCGTAGGCGGCAGCCAAGGTAGCCTTAGAAGAGGGCAGACTATTCGATTCAGGCCTGGTTGAAGATGGTAGGGCAAGTACAATCTCAGGCGAATAAAGCTATTTCCTAGGCATTGTGCTGTTAATCTAGTATTATTAGGGTCGTTTAAAGATTGGTAACGCATCGTGATGAACGCGTTCAAGGGAGGTTTATATTGAGGCATTCGTCTAGAAGATCCAGTATTCGTAATAAGGCCGGTCTGGCGGCAGTCATGATCTTCCCTCAAGTACCCCCGTAGCGTCCGTTTCAGCCGGATTTGCCGTGGGAATTCCCGCCGAAAAGGAGAGACTAGGTACCATTTTCGACTCGTTCCTTTATCCCGTGGGGCTGAACTGGGCCGAACCTCGGTGCAGAAGTACCTCCTCAGAAATAGGTACGAAGTACGTTGTAGCTCGATAGCTCTGACGACTGAGGGAAGCATGCGAGATACATGTACCTTCCAGTACGCCGAGACAGCTCCGGACATCGGAAATACACTGGCCCGTACGTTGAGCATCAATTGAACATCAAGAACAAGCGAAATTGTACGGATAATTTCGAGGTACCCGTATTCGTAATCTACAACTACGTGTACCTATGTACAACGTACATGTACTCCGTCCCGTGCCTGAATCGAATCATGGCACAGAAAACGATTGGACCCACAGCCCTTCTCCCGATCCCTTCCAAGTACGTACTCTATTCCGTCCCGCGCATAGGCCAAGGTACTAAGCTCCGGCCTCGCCAGCGAAACCTGTCTTTCGCAATTATTTTTCGTCTTTCGTCCTCCTGTCGACAACTTTGCGATCCTCCACTCGACGCCCTCTACCGCCCTTTTGCCTCAACCCCCCCTCTACGCTTGCCAACCTTTTGCTTCCTCTATTTCTAACCCCTCCGAAGCTTCGCCAAAATGGGTATCGCCGAGGATGAAGTCAGGGCGCTGAACAGCAAGCTCGAGGCGCTCGAGCTGCGGATCAAGAACCTGGAGCAAAGGTCCTTTGGCACATCAGGGAAGACCGCCGAAGAAATCCGCATGATCCTCATTGGCCCTCCCGGTGCTGGTATGTTCAGCTCTGTTCCAATTGACTTGTTACTGGGTTTCTATCGACAGTCGCCGAGGCTAACAACTTGCAGGCAAGGGCACACAAGCACCCAAGATCAAGGAGCTTTTCTCCTGCTGTCACCTGGTATGTCAATTGGGGAACCTCAGTTCGATACACTTACCCCATTGAACCCCTTCGCTGACAAACTCTAGGCCACCGGTGACATGCTGCGGTCGCAGGTCGCAAAGAAGACTCCGCTCGGCCGGGAGGCCAAGAAGATCATGGACCAGGGCGGCCTCGTCAGTGACGATATCGTCATTGGCATGATCAAGGAGGAGCTGGACAACAACCAGGAGTGCAAGGGAGGGTACGGCCAACTATTCTTTTCTTCTTTACCTACTTTTTTCCCCCTCTCCGTGCCCTCTTTCTTCTCTCGTGTAACAGCTCGCTAACATGGCCCTCAGATTCATCCTCGACGGCTTCCCAAGGACAGTCCCCCAGGCCGAGGGCCTCGACAAGATGCTCCAGGAGCGCAACCAGAAGCTCCAGCACGCCGTCGAGCTCAAGATTGACGACTCGCTCCTCGTCGCCCGCATCACCGGCCGCCTCGTCCACCCGGCCTCGGGCCGCTCGTACCACAGCACCTTCAACCCCCCCAAGGAGCCCATGAAGGACGACGTGACGGGCGAGCCGCTCATCCAGCGCAGCGACGACAACGCCGAGGCCCTCAAGAAGCGCCTCGTCACCTACCACGCCCAGACCACCCCCGTCGTCGACTACTATCAAAAGTCGGGCATCTGGCACGGCGTCGACGCATCCCAGTCCCCCGGCCAGGTCTGGAAGAACCTCCTCAACATCTTCCACGAGCAGCGCAAGGGCGGCCGGAACTAAACAAATTAATTATCCGACAACGCTTCCCGGACTTGTCTCAAAGGCCGCCTCCCCAACAGTCTAGATGCGCCATGAGCCAAGCGCCTTTAACTTTAACCCCAGTCGTCGTGTCTAGAGGTTAGTAGATGGGAGAGGGTGGAAAGTCCATGTAGAATGGAAGCAGGTGTGCAACCTGGTATGCAGCTCTCACGCTCGAGCTTGAACCGGTTCACCAAATCGACTGGGGTCAACCGCCGTTGATGTATTTGGAGATGACGGAATCAATGTATCAATTAGAGATGTTTTATTACGCCCTGTATATATCTGCCTTGCCTTCCCAGGCAACCTCAATCTAACTTGCGGTTGTATGGGACGTCAGCGGAATGTTTGCTGTGTTGTCTACTTGCTGGTGCTCCAGGGGTCTATTCAGTGCTGTCTATCCAGCTACATGCGACAGACGCTGAGGGTCTCTGGAACGAGTCTTAGGTACGGTCTTGGAGAAGGCCCGTCCTAGAATGAGTATATCTCCATATAGGACAGACATCTCTTCTAATAGATATATCCCATCAAACGCCAATATCAATGCTACTTGGGTATGCCTTGCGACCTCCAAAACGAGGACGCCTCACACATATCGGGCTAAGCAAATTAAAATGACTTGCTCGTCATTCCTCTCGTGACGCTATGCTTTCACGGCGATTGAAACGTCCGGCTCTTCGTTTCAAATGGTAGTATTGGACTGGATATTCGTATATTATTTCCGTGGTGTGGCTATCAGCAAAGGCGCGCGTCAGCAACTGCTCAATCCCTCCACACAGCGGACGACACATTCATACCGTTGACCATTTGTCTCTGTTTGTTCAGCCAGCTTCGAGGCACGTCGTTGCGCCTTTGTAGGACGACGTGGTTGCTCTGCAGCCGGCTGGTGAGATCGTACCAGGCGGTAGTGATGAGGGCGTTTTCCCTCTGCAGGTTCTTGATGATTTGGTCGCTCTGTGCCTATACGTGGAGTTTACAGGATCAGCAACCTGGCATATAATACATGTCTTCTATGCCGGTGGACCAAGTTCAATGGTAAAATACGGGCCGGGGAGCTTATCAGGAGAATCACAGGCTGTTGCCATGGCAAAATCCAATGTCAAAAGAACGCGAGTATGGAGATGATTATATTAGCAAGGGAATTTCGAATACACACCTTTTGCGCCTGCGCTGCACTGCCATCCTGCAAAGCTTTGAGCTTCTTCGATAGATCATGTCTATCGCGTTCTGTCTTTTCCAGTTGCTGGTAAGAAACCAAAGTCAGCACCGTCGTCCCATTACAAATGCGACACAGCATGTTCCATCAACTCCAATCGAAATCACAAAAACACGGCCAATTCACCGCCCTCGACTTCGAGGACGAATGCCCCAACTAGAAAGCCACGACTCGCGTTTTCTCCGCGCAGGGGGCGGAGGCGCACGAGACACCGGGGGTCGCAGGGGTGACGGCGCAGGAGACGCCGCCGGCAACAAGGAAACGGACTGGTAGGGGCGATTCGTGGAGCAGGGAGCGCCAGCAACGACGACGGGGATGAGAGGGGCAGGAGGCTGGGCCTGGGGATAGCTGTCCTGCAGAACAGCCGCAGGAGGAGCCGGGGGCTTGCTCCTCGCGGCCGCAGCGTCTTCGAGGAACATGGGGGGCCTGGCCTCGTCGCCCGTCTCGGGACCACGCGACGGCAATGAGATGAGAATGTGCTCCCGCGTGTACCGCGCGGCTCTCGCCGTCCAACTGCGACGACGACGGGATGGCGACGAAGAAGAAGAAGATGACGAAGAAGAAGGAACACTCACCTCGTTGCGTTCTTGCAACCGGGCACGGAGCTGCTTGATCTTCTCGTTGGCCTTTTGCGAGTCCTGCGACGCGCTCTGGTCCCTGGCCATCTCGGCCTCCTTGCGGAGGTTATCCTTCTCGAGCAGCGCCTTGACCAGCGCCCTCTGGGCCTCGTCGGCGTCGTTGGACATGTTCTTGTACTCGAGGCGGAGCGCTTCGAGCTCCTCCCGCAGCGACGACGAGATGAGCTTGTCGGTGGCCTTGAGCTCCTCGAGCGCCTCGGCGCCGTCCTTCTCCATGGCCGAGAGGTCGGTCCGCGCCGCCAGGATCTCGCGGTCCCTGTCGACAATCTTGGTGCGCAGGTCCCGCGCCAGCTCGCGCTCGGCCTTGAGCTCCTCCTCGGCCTTCTTGAGCTGCGCCTTGAGTTCGTTGAAGACCTTGGTGCTAAAGTATTCCTGCGTGAGCACTTTCAACTTGCCGTGGCCGCTGGGGTACAATCGCTCGACCCATTGGACTAACCTTTCCTGCGGCAGGTCTTGCATCAGCGCCGACACCTGGGCGTCGGCCACGTTCCGCTTCTCGTATACGTTGCGATACTTCTCCTGTAATCTCTTGTGCTGGACACGCTCGTCGTCGAGTTCGTGTCGTATGCGGGCGACCTCGGGTCCCGAGCCCGCGGTGCTGCGCAGCATCTGATTCTCGGCCTTGAGGCGCGAGATCTCGAGGCTGAGGTTCGGGGCGACGTCCTTGGCGTTCTCCAGCTCTTGTTCGAGGTTGAACCCGGGGTTGGTAAACTCGGAGGACTTGTCGCCGATGGAGTGGACCACTCCGTTGTTGATCTGGTCCTGCAACTCGCCGATAAAGTCCTCGTCCGACTTGCGCTGCGCTTCGAGGGTTCGGATGAGCTCCCGGAGCTGGAGCATCTCGGAGTACTCGCGCTTTCGGGTGGTGTCCATCTCGATGAACTGCGTCTCGTAGTCCTGGAGCTTGGAGGCGTACTTGTTGTTCGTGTCCTCCAGAGCCTCATTTCGTTTCAAGATTTTTTCGTAGTCGAGAAGGTCGCGCTGCATCTGCTCCTTCTCGTACATGAGGTTGTCGATCTCCTTTTGCAAGTCGCCCTGGGCCTCGAGCTTCTGCCTGTACCGTTCGACCATGTTGGCCTTTCGGCTGAGCTCGTCATTGCGATACCGCAGCACCTTGACTTCATCCTCTAGGTCGTCGGCCTTGTTCGCCTTGCTGGAGAGACCCGAGATCTCACCCGCAAGCCGCTCACTGGCAATGCGGAGCTCCTCGGCCTGGGCCTCGTGGCTGGCGATGAGTTCGTCCTGCTCGCGAATCTTGGTCTCGAGCGCCTGGATGACCTGGGAGGCGGCCCCACTTTGGGCGTTGTGGAAATCCTCCAGTTCCCTCGCTTGCCGTTCGGCTTCCTCCTTTAGGCTGTCGTAGCTCTCCTGTAGGTGGGCTAAGCGTGTTTCCATGTCGGCGAGGAGCTTCATCTTCCTGTCGAGCTGGGACACGAGGGAGGCGTTCTCCTCCTCCAGTGCCAGGTCGGGGTCCCGGGCCAGCGGGTCGATATCGTCACCGGCGTCGGCGTCGGTGTCGGGGTTCGCTTCTGCATCGTCTATCTCGTCCTTCATTTCCACGGTAATTCTTTGCAGGACGGAAAGGGCCGACTTATCGGTGATGTCCTTGGTGATACGGGTGACAAATCGCTCATTGTTACTGCCAAGCATGGCCACGGCGAAGAGTAGGGAGAGGATCTGAAGGGAGGCATAGGTCAGGGTGTGTCGTTCGAGGCTGGTACAGTTGGGAAGATGGCATACCTTGCAAATGCCATCGGCATCAGGGTTAGAGGCGGTGGCGCGGAAGTTGGAGATTCTTGCCTGGCGTTTGAGGCCAGGGCATTCCCGGTGGATCAGCTTGACCACGCCTTTGTATACATGTTGGAGGTTCCTCTTCTTGACGAGCGGCCGTGGGGGATCGGGATCGATGCCGGTGGGGTCGTACGTGCGATCTAGGTCAGCAAGCATCTCTGATAGCAGCAATCCATCGTGAAAATCCTCAATGACGCGAGCCGGGCGTGATAGAGGGAACGTATTCGCCCAAAGGCGGAGGGCATCTTGTTGCCCTTTGCTATATGACATGGCGGGCTGCGTCTGTCAGAGCGCCGCGGAAAGGCGTCGACAAGCACGGCGTCGGGGGGTCCAGTGGGTAGGTAGTTGTTCTCGAAGTTGTTTTGACTGTCGTCGGGTTTATCAAAGACACACTTGACTGTTGGACAGCTCAAGCATGCTCGTGATGTTGGTGTCGATGTTGGTATGCGATGTCAGGATTGATTGATTTAGTTTTCGTGGTGGTGATGGGAAATCGGAAAAGGATGGTGGGATCCAGGCCGATATTTGAATGCGATCTCGAGGGCGCGCCACAAAGGGCAGAGACAGAAGTGGTGTTCTGTCGCAAGACATGAACAAGGACGAAGAGAAGGAAGAAATAACGTTGGGCAAAGACAAGAGGTTGTATTCAGAAGCTGTTCACTGTTTAAGGTCCAAGCTCGAGGACATTGTACGTGTACGAAGTACAAAGAAGGTACTTCACATCTTATCGTCGCGCCCTTTGTCACGACCCGTTCGTCTGTTCGTCTGGGGTTGACTGGGGTTCTCGTGACGAACCAGGGCCAGGGGTTCCTTGTTCCTGCAGTTGTAAGCACGTGCATGAAGGGCATGACCGTTGGGGTCAGGTAACTTTTACCTTGATGTCACTGAGTGAAGCTGTATGAGAAGGTAATGTGTACATCATTGGCTACCTACCTAGGTA
Source organism: Sodiomyces alcalophilus JCM 7366 (assembly GCF_042370955.1). Taxonomy (NCBI): domain Eukaryota; kingdom Fungi; phylum Ascomycota; class Sordariomycetes; order Glomerellales; family Plectosphaerellaceae; genus Sodiomyces; species Sodiomyces alcalophilus. The sequence continues at coordinate 2,299,100 of NW_027263538.1, forward strand.
CCGAGTACGTTGTAGGCTACAAACCACAATGTACCCTGATGAAAACCGACAGCCTTCGAAGGAGGATACCTTCGTCTCAACGTCAATGTCCATTATTAATACCTAAAAATCACATGTATTCTATACGAACCAAGTATTACCTTGCTTATTTGTTGAGGGCATCAACTCGAGTCTTATTGTCGCTACGGTTGACCAAGTCAAGATACGGCCTCAGTAATTATACATTCCCTATACACAACCCTCAGAAATAAGACGCGCCGGTGTTCTGCCATCTCGAACAAAGTTCATGAGGTACCAAATCCCCGAAGTCTAGGGAAATCTGAACATCTACAAACACATACCAGCGCGAGATTATTAGAGTAAAGAGGTTTCCTTGGCCATGCTGCAGACTTGGGACCTGTTACCAGAACTTCATAACACGACTGTACTATTCGTAAATCCTGGACGAGTTTCATCACATACCTAGTTGTACCGGCTTCCTGTCACCAGATGTCACCTCGCTGCGCTCTGGCCTCCTTGATGACCCACCAACCTACAGGCAGAGGAAAGCCATCAGAAACACGAGCCGGGAACCTGATGCACATCCTCCCGTGTGCCTGCAATTTCAATCTGCCCGTCTCTAGATGCTGGGCCTCCCGTCAAGAAACCCAGAACTCCATTTTTCCCCTTGTGTAGGACGTGGTAGAACCCTACCGTATTGTTCGTTACCCGACGAGTACAGACAGGGTATATAAATCTGCCTACAAAACGTACATTGACAGGCCCATCGATGATCCCGGATCCGTACTGGCATACATGATGGTTCTATTCCTGCCACTACTTCCAATGTCCCTACTTCACTTTCCACCGAGGAACAGCGCATCGGCGAAAACGGCCGGAAAGTAGGAGTTGTAGAATGAGTTGTCATTTGAAGACACCAGCATCAACCTCCCTCGGACCGCATGGACGGAACAGGATGAAGTGTACAATGATATCCATTCGCAAGTGCTGAAGTAACGCCTGGCGCCAGTGACTCCGATTCAAAATGAGCGTGTCGGTCTCCCGCCCTCAACTCCCATCCGTTGCCCAGTTCAGCCTCGCATCGCGCATTACAGTCGTTCAACCGTCAATCGGCTTTCCATTCATTGAATATTAACCAAGGGCGGTAACCCGGAAATACCACTCGCACAGTCGGTCATTTTCAGTTGTCCTCTTCGTAGATAGTAACCACTTGATCCTCCTCGATCTTGATTCCAGCATCGAAGGCCTGCACGGCTTCCAGCGCCTTGACAGGCGCGACGGCATCGAAGCCCCTAAATCATCCCCGAGTCAGCACTTACCAGTTCCAATTCCCAGTCGAAAGCATGGCGGGAGAGGAGAAAGAGAATGGGAGGGGGACGCACCGGATAAGGGTGTAGACGTGGGTGACTTTGCCACCAGCTTCAATGATGGCGTTTTTGGCCTTGTCGAGCATGCTGTCGGTGATGGACTCATCCTGCGCCCAGACAATGACGTTCTTCATCTTGTCGACGGCAAGAGCACCGGGGACGAGGCTGAGTGCCGCGACGAGGAACGTGGAGGGCTTCATGGTGACTGTGACGTGATGGGTGTCGTGCTAGGGATGGCTCGTTTCGGTTTCGGCTATGTACGTCGAGGTACCAAGATGCCGATATAGCTGTGGAGGTGGTAGCTGCTGCAATCTGGTCTATCGAAAGTCCGAATATCTAATGGTTCTGGTGAGCGCGAGTCGATGTTGATGGCGTTCGTTGATGCTTATATGGTTTCGGTAGATGAACGAGATGTTGGAGGAAGAGGTGGAGTGGGGAGTGGAGTGGGTGACGGAGATGCTGGGGGCAATTAAATGGTTGCCTGACAGAGCGGTACTTTGTATCAGATCTGACCTGCCCTGTTAGGAAGTTGGCAGGAGGGAACCAGTCATAGTGCCGCCTTTAGGTGACGCTACCACTCTAGCTTCTCCACCCTCTTAGGAAATTGATAGTGCGTTACGTCCAGTGTACGATCTGTCGTGTCACTCCGCCTCTCCTTCCGCTTTTGTGAAGGTACACTGTACGACTTGCATCATTGCGCGTGCGAGTCCAATTTTTGAAGTACATCCTTGGCACTCAAACTTGTCTCGTTATCAAACTTCGTACACCGACATATATGTCCAAGGCTAACCCGTTCGCCGGCTCCGCACCGGGGTGGATTTTTTGGTGCTTACATGTGCGGACAGTCAAGGGACTGATAGCCAGGAGACTATGGCCTGGGAGCATAGTTTGGGAGTACGAAGAATGGTAGCAGTAGCTGTCTTCCTTTTCGTCAGGGGATCTCTGCGAAGTATATAATTCGTATACTTAGTACACTAGTGTAGGGCAGACAGGACGCCCAAAACGGCAGTCCTCCTGTGCATGACAAGGCAATACAGTGTTTATACAGTGTCTCGCACGTGCAAACCAAATGCAGGCGACGCAAAGCAAAGCAAAATGTGTAGAACCGTAGGTAATTAGTTACCTGTAGAAAAGGAGAAAAAGGACGGGAGTTTCAGTTGAAAGAGGGGACACAAGCTCCAAGAAAAAAAGAAAAAAAGAAAAAAAGAGAGATTGAACAAAAATATAAGTCCGACGGAGACAGGATTCGAACCTGCGAGGCCGAAGCCATATGATTTCTAGTCATACCCATTAACCACTCTGGCACTCCGCCTGTTTGATTATGGAAGCAAGAGATCGCAACGGAGGGATCATGTCCTACGGGCAGTGGCAGCAGTTCCAGATGCATCCGTAGCACAGCAACAGCTCGCCCGCCAGAGACGCCACGGTCGGTCGTTCTGTGGTTTTCGCCCCCCATCGTGATCTTTGGTTGATTGAAAGGCCAAGCTCCACCACTTTCAGCACACCCATCAAACCCGTTTGCATGGCCTTGGGAGACGGGTCATCTGTTGTAGATCCTATCATTTCACCCCCTTCAATCACACTTTCCTGTTGGTTGCATCGGCTCCATTCTAGCAGACATGCGCTGGAAAGACTCTTGTTTGAAGAAGCCACGAGTAACAGACAAACCCCTCAACGCCGTAATTAGTGTACGAAGTAGTCAAATACAGACACAAAAATGCTTGCCAAAAGCACGCGATTCACTCCAACACCATGCAATGCCACAATCGTGCCGTCCTTGCGTCGTATTACGTCTTGGTGCTTCCCGGGAAGCTTTCGCTCTCGCCCCAAACATCCTTGGTTTCCTGTTCCAGTGCCCGCATCGCAACCGCCACCTCCTCCAGCCGCGCAACTACATCCAGCACCCCGTGTTTGACTTGTTGAAAGTATCGATCGTTTGCCTCCCGCCGCCGCCGTGCAAGAAGGATATCCGCCTCGGTTTCCTCCTCAAACTTGGCGTCAAGGCCCTCCGTCGTGCCACTGCTCCCGGGCCGTCCGCTCCCCGTCCCCGCCGTGCTCTTCGCCGCATCCGTCCCCTTCCCACCCTTCCGCGTAGTCGTCGCCTCGCCCGGCCCGATGGCATCGTCGGCCTCGCTGCGCGCCCACGCCTGGGCGAGCTCGATCTGTGCTGTGCGGAGGTCGGCCAGTTTGCGGTCGTGTTCGGGGCCGAAGACGTGCGTGCCGCCCGATGCAGACAGCTCCACCACCTCGAGCGTCGCTTGCATCTCGGCCCAGAGGGCGTCTGTCCTATCGGCGCTCCGCGCGCCCTCGTGTGTACTCAGGCTGCCCGGGCGACGGGACCCAAAGGGCATCGCGGCGGTGAGGGAACCATTACGCGCGCGACCCGTCGGGGCTGGCGGTAAGGGCGGCACGGCACCTGACGAACCGCCGGCCGGCGCGATGCCCGGGATCGATACTTGTGAAGCAGCTGGAGACGGGTGGAGGAAGAGCGACGGTGGAGGCTCGCGCGGTTGCCGGCTTCTCGTCCTCATCAACGGAGACAAGGCGTCATTGTGGGATTCATCATGACCGCCCCAAGCTCTGTCCGAAGATGACGAGCCTGGCGGCCTGGGACTTGACTGCATCTACTCAGCGACCACTGACCGTCAATGGGCCAATCGTATATAGTTTGATTGGTGGATGGAAGTGCATGGAGACGCTGTCGGTGGTGAGCTCCACCCAAAGATCGTTCTCTCCTTATCTTATCTTTCGTCAACTATTCGTCACGTGACTTTCAGCCCCTTTCCTGCGCACTGGGTAGGGCAAACCCTACCATAATCCTCATCCATTCGGATCCGCCTCAATCAGACCTCCCGCGAACTTTTTGCAGTCACGCCCGTCACCACCCACCAAGCAAGTCATCACCGCGATACGCTCACCACATCGGTACGTACGGCTGCTGTCCCGTTTGGAAATTATCGACTTTTTTTCCGAATAGCGATTATCCGACCTGCCTCGTCTACGACGCCATCCGTTGGGTGATTTGGTGAAGCTGACGACGGACTATAGCAATCATGGCTCGCGGACTTAATGCGGCGCGCAAGCTGCGCCTGAACCGAAAGGAGAACCGCTGGGCGGATCTGGGCTATAAGAAGCGTGCCCTGGGCACTGCCTACAAGTCCTCGCCCTTTGGTGGATCTTCCCACGCCAAGGGTATCGTTCTCGAGAAGGTCGGCGTCGAAGCCAAGCAGCCCAACTCTGCCATTCGGAAGTGCGTTCGTGTGCAATTGATCAAGAACGGCAAGAAGGTCACCGCTTTCGGTACGGCATCCCTCGATTTCACTCTTCTCCCCGGTGGTCGGATATGTTGTTGGCAGTGAAGTGATGACGGGAATATATGCTTTTGATGGGCGTGAGGATGGAGCACATGTCGTGCGACAATCAACAGAGCGAAGAGGCCATTGCTGACAGTGCTCTCTAGTCCCCAACGACGGTTGCCTCAACTTTGTCGACGAGAACGACGAAGTCCTCCTGGCCGGTTTCGGTCGCAAGGGCAAGGCCAAGGGTGATATTCCCGGTGTTCGCTTCAAGGTCGTCAAGGTCTCTGGTGTCGGTCTCCTCGCTCTGTGGAAGGAGAAGAAGGAGAAGCCCCGCTCGTAAACAAGCAGGTCAAACGTCAGGGTTGGTAGAGAAGGGAAAACAATTCGGCACTCGGAGTTTACGCTTTGCATTGGGCATGGATCAATAAGGGTCACGGTCCTGTTACACTTGGAAGGCAGACATGGTCAATGAATGAAAATAAACAAAAAAGATCATGAAACTCCTGGGCTCTTGTTTGGCCCGTCGTGTGCTGGTCCGGCAAATGCCACCTGTTGATATGCTATCTATGTGTACAACAATGCTGTATGCTACTTATATGATACACAGGGCCTTCTAAGCGGTCGTTGGCCCCGACTCCTCCGCGCCGCGTTCCTGGCTATTATATCGTACAGCGTAATCGACCGCTAGACCCAGGCTGATGGCGCCGCCCGTCAACCAGCAGCCGTTGACGAACCACCACCAGCAGTCCTTGACGCTCTTGAGGTTGACTCGCTTGATCATGACGCCGAGCGTCACCAAGGCGCCACCGCAGCTCCCGATGAAGAAGGCCGGCCCTGCTCCGGCGGCGACGCCAGCAGCACCCAAGAGGCCGATCTGGACGGCAGCGAGCCCCGTCAGGACCTTCTTGGTGTCGGCATCGTGCTTGAGGGCAATGCTCTTGATACCGGCCTTGGCATCGTCCTTGATATCCATGTGCGCGTAGATCATGTCGTACAAGACGGTCCAGGCAATGTTCGAAGTGTACAGGCAAGCGGCGGCCGTCAGGGCGGCCGAGTTGGAAAGGAGATCGACGCCCAGGGCCGGGAACCCCATGATGGCGCCCCAAGAGAAAGTCAGGCCGAGGACGAACTGGGGATAGTACGTGACTCGTTTGGCCAGGGGATACGCGGCAACGAAGGCCAGGCTCGGGATGCCGTAGTAGAGGCATGAGGTCGGGAACTGGAGGAGGATGCCGAGCCCGGCGAGCAGTTGAGCGCCGGTGTACACCACGCCGTTGAAGGGCGTGATGGCACGACGGGCGATCGGCCGGAGACGGGTCCTTGTGACGTGGGGGTCGAGGTTGCGGTCCCAGAGGTCGTTGATAGTACAGCCAGCACCTCGCATGATAAGAGCGCCGGCGAAAAAGAGGGCGGTGGTCCCGATGACGGACCCCGGGGTAGCCATTGGAGCGGCCATTGGGGCGGCTAGGAGAGTCGAGAACAGACAGGGGAAGAACAAGTAGTAGGTGCCGGTAGGCTTGTCGATGCGGATGAGCTCGGCATAGGGGACCCACGATTTTGGGAGGACAGACAGAATACCCGAGGTGGGAGGTGAGTAGACTGGCTGGGTCGGAAGGGGACTTGGGGATTCCGGAGAGGCAGCTGTTGATAGGTGCTTGCTAAGGGAACGCGTGAAGCCCACATCGAGATGTCGTTGAGAACCTGGTACCAGGGCCGTCTTGGATGCGACATGTGAGGATGCGAGTGAGAAGACCGGCCTCAACCCGGGTGCCATTGACGAAGCCTTGCTGGTTGTCGCGAGGCAACCCGCCCGCAAGGGGCCCTTTATGAGCCTGAGTGCTCTCATTGAGTGGCCCTATTGATGCTTTAGTCTCTACTTTCGTGGAAGTATGGGATCGGTCCGAATCCCACGGCTCATGATACTGATCGACCCAGCTCCAGGTTCGAAAATGCGCCGTTTCCCACCACTCTTGTTGTCTGTAATTTGGAAGAAGGGCAAAAACTCACCTGTTCATGTCAAACTTGGATGCCTAATAGTCAAGCAAGCAAGAACTTGCCGCCCTAAAGCAAAATGAACGATCTTCAGATATCTGAAAGGGAGTTAATAAACTAACAATGAATTCTTTGTAAGTACGGCACTACGGTTGTCCACTAAGCTAGATATGTTCCCTTAGTCAGCATCTCATATCCCGAATACCCGGAATCCTACCTTAGTCATGATATTCCACATGTCTACTCCGTACATTTGTTGTAAGGACGTCTTCTTGTCGGCACAAAGAGCAAGCCCATATTGCATCTAACAATCAGTCTATCGCATAATATACATCATAAAGACACGTTTTTCATAGGGAATCTGCATGTCGGTGCAATCACTTTTGTTGGGTAGGCAAACTCACTCCCATCCTCTTAGAGCTACCTATGCAATATGTATAGCGATACTTACAGTCATATCACGTGATGTCGACGATCAAGAAGGGGCGTGCTTTTTATCCCCACCCCAGCTTGATTGATAACATGGACCGTGCGCTTGAGTGCGTACCTGGAAAAGTATCAGTCGCGTCGTTCTCTCTTTTAACCTTCCTTCTAAACCATCAACCTTGCCACTTTGGCAGCTATATTCTCGTCGCGTTAGCCCCTCATTCATCACCTCTGAACTCTGGAGTTTCCTACATCGAACCCCAGGCTATCTGGCCTGGCATAACTATCGGTCATCTTGTCTAACTACGAATCCGTTCGCGTCGTCACGTCAAGATGCGGGCCTCGTTGCATCCCCAGGCCAAGTTCGACCCGATTCCCCCGGACCTCGACCTCTACGGGCTCGTGGACCGATGCGCCAACTTTGAATGGGTCCTTCGCATATCCATTCATCAGATTCGGAACCTGGGACCCGAGGAGTTTGAGAAGCTCGTCCTCCTCCATGTCATCCAGGGTGGCAAGCCCCTCGTCATCGAAGGCTGGGACGAGGTCTTGCCGTCATGGCTCTTTAGCGCACAGTGGCTTGAACAGAACCTCGATAAAAAACGTTTGTTGGCTCCCTACTCCGTTGTGTTCGTTCGTGTTATTTCCATTGCTCGTGCTAACCACTGCTGCTCGCAGAGGAGAACGTTCGCGATCTTATGGGCCAATATGACATTCCCATGACAACCGGCCACTACCTGCGGTCCATGAGGCAACTGACGAACCAGTGGTCCCCGAGCAACTACCGCGATGAACGCCGCCAGCGACTCTATCTGAAGGACATTGACTGTCCTCCCGAATGGCACGACTACCTCCGCAAGATCATCCCGCCGAGCCTCTTTTACATGAATGAAAACGTGACGCAAAGAGGAGGCGGCGACGAGCGACAGACAGAAATCTTCGGTGGCGGTTTCGAGTCGACGGCCACCTCAGCCGGCGATCTCATGTCGAGCCTCCCGGAAGAGATGCGCGCGCAGAACCTCATGTGCTATATCGGCCACGAAGGCACCTTCACCCCGGCTCACCGGGAGATGTGTGCCAGTCTGGGACAGAACATCATGGTCGAAGCATCGGGCAACGAGAACGGCGAGAAGGAGGGCAGCTCCATCTGGTTCATGACCGAGACGAAAGATCGCGAGGTCGTCAGAGAATACTTCCTCTCCATGCTGGGCCACGATGTCGAGATTGAAAAGCATTTCGCCCAGATCAACGCGTGGAAGAAGGCGCCGTTCCCCGTCTACATCATTGAGCAGAGGCCGGGCGACTTCATTCTGATCCCCCCTCTGGCGCCGCATCAGGTTTGGAACCGAGGCACCCGGACGATGAAGGTGGCTTGGAATCGAACCACCGTCGAGACGCTTGACCTCGCGCTCCACGAAGCCCTCCCCAAGGCCAGGCTTGTCTGCCGTGACGAGCAGTACAAAAACAAGGCCATCATCTACTTCACCCTCAAAAAGTACTCGCAGCTCCTCCGGGAGAGTGAAGAGAAGAACGAAATGTCCCTGCTCGGCTTTGAGGGGCTTGGGCCCGATCTCTTCCGTTCGTCGCCGCGGTTTAAGCAACTCGCGCGCGATTTCCGGAGCCTCTTTGGCCTCTTCACCAAGATGATGACGGACGAGATGTTCGCCACCAAGGAAAAGAATGTCGAGTTTATCGAATACGACTCGTGCGTCGTCTGCTCGTACTGCCGGTCCAATATCTTCAACCGCTTCCTGACCTGCAAGAACTGTGTGAGGACCCTCGTCAACGGCGACGAGGATGCCTACGATGTGTGCATGGAATGCTACGCCATGGGCCGGTCCTGCATGTGCCAGTCGAATCTCGCATGGTGCGAGCAGTTTCCCTGGACGGAACTCGTTGACAATTACGAAACCTGGAGGGCCATGGTCATCAAGAATGACGGCTTTGTCGACCTGGACTACTCGCCCCCGCCGCTCGAGGTGGCCCGGGCGCGACGCGGGAAGAAATCCACGGCCCAGATCTGCCAGGAGGCGTTGCGCCGGCGGCCGTTCAAGGACCTCAGCAAGCCAGAGGTAGAGAAGGCGCCCGAAGAATCCGACCCCGAGCCCGATCTGGACGACGAGGGCAGGCCCAAGAAGAAATACAAACGCAAGGCCAAGAAGGGCGACACGCGCCGCTGCCACGTCTGCTGTCACAAAGACTACGCGTATCGAGTCCACGAGTGCACCACCCCCGGCTGCCGCGAAGCCTACTGCTACGGCGTACTGTACCGAGCTTTCGACATGATGCCCCAGGCCGTTCTCGAGAACGAAAACTGGCAATGCCCCAAGTGTCTCGGCATCTGCAACTGCGGCGCTTGCCGACGCGCCTCTCTCGGCAACCCGTACATGCCCAAGAACACCCTCCTGGGCCACGATACGAAAGCGATCGCGGATGACCGAAGCGTCGAACTCCTCGTAGATTTTAGGGTGCACAACCTCAACTGGCTGAAGGCCATGGGCGATGAGAGCCGGACCACCGATAGCCGGCGGATGCGCCAGCTCCGAGAGCAGGCCGACGTGGCCAAGGCCCAGGACCCCACGGGTGCGAAGGAAGCCATCGAGAATGTTACCAACGGCGCTGCCGCTGGCGCCGGCGGCCCCATGGAGCCTCACGACGAGATGAACGGATACGGCGATCAGAGTCACATCTTGGGCGGTCCTCCCATGCCCGAAGCCTACCATGAGAATGGGGACGGCCGCCCACCGATGTCCCACGAGGACATGGGAGGCTATCCTCCACAACACGTGGACTATGCTGGTTCGTTCCCGGGCCCGGCTGCGGGCGACGATTCGTCTTACCCGGATCCCATGATGATGGGCGGCCAGCGTATGCTGGGTATGGGATACTACGAACAAGACACCGGTCCCGATCAGATTCTCTTCGACCCCTTCCAGATGCCGTCGGCCGATGCCATCACGTTCGACGAAGAGGCCGAGGTGGTCAAGAAGGCTCTCCGGGCTCAGAAGCGAAAAGCCAGGCAGGAAGGCGAAGACGACCCCGACTTTAACGCGCCCCGGTATCTCAAGAAGAAGAAGAAGGATACCCTTGATACGACAGCGGTTGATCCAGCTCTCGGCTCTGTCGGGCCGTCTGCTGGGGACAGCTCGGCTGTGGATCTTACCGGGGAGTCGGCGGCACCAGCCGCAGAGTCGGCGCAAGAGACACCTAGTGAGACAGAAGTGCACGTCCCTGAACTGCGACCTACCAGGCCAAGGATCTCGTATGCCGAGGACGTGGAGCCTTTGATCGACGAGATTGACGATGTTATACCGGCTTGGAGCCGGGGCCGTCCGCGGAAACCACGGACCAACGACGAACCCGGCGCGGACCAGGCATCCGAGGCTGGTCCAGCGCGCAGCGAGACGGGTGGTGCCGGGGCCACGGAGACGCCGGATCGTCCTAGGAGGCGCGGTAGACCGCGGCGCCAGGCGTCCCTGTCGTCGACCATCACGACACCCGTCACGAGAAGTGCCGAGAAGGCGGCAGGCGCTTCCCCGGCCGAACTCGCTGCACGACAGCGCACGGCACGAGCCAGTCGAAGATCTGGCTTGGCCACCGTCGAGACGGCCGGCGACTCGTCGGAGGACAGCGGGGAGGAGGATGCGGACGAAGCGGCTGCTGAGCTCGAAGCCGAACTCGAGAAGGACCTTGCTCGCGACGGCGGAGCAGAGAAGGGTACGGCGGCTGATGCAGACACGCAGCCGGCGCCCAAGCGTCGTCCCGGCCGGCCACGGAAGATTCCCATCGCCACGCCCAGCACGGAAGCCAAAGACGACAAGCGCATGTCCCTAGCAGAGCGCTTGGCGGTGACAGGCAGGAAATTGAGAATTCGCTCGCGGAATACTCGATCGTCTCGCGGTGGCGAGACGGCTTCGGCTTCGGCTTCTCCGGCCCCGGCTTCGACGCGGGCCGAGTCGACGCCTCGAATCGCCCGTTCCGACGAACCAGCATCGCCAGGCCCTGCAGAAGCTTCCGAGAAGGAGTCGTCGCCCGTCGCGGCAGCCGCCGCTACACCAGAGCGCGATGACCCGGCGTCGGTCTCGGGTAGCGAAGTACCCAGCAGCCCCGTTTCGCCAGAGCTCAAGAAACGGAGGTGGCAGAAGTGGCCCACGGAAGATAACCCCGGGTCTGTTTCACCGACGTCAACGGCAGCGTCTCACCGGTCGCTGCACGAGGAGGAACACGACGGAGAACATTCGCCACGATCTGCCAGGAACGGACCGACCATAGTACGGCTGGGCTCGCATTCCGGGTCGGAGTCTGGGGGCGACCATAGTGATCATAGTGCGGGCGCACCGGATACGCCAGAGGAGAGGGGTTCCGGCTATGATAGCGGCAGCAGCGATGACGAGATTCCCGCGACCATCTCTGCCGACGAACAGGGCCCGGCACACGATACGAGGGGATCCAGCCGGGGAAGAGGCTGGGCTCGAGGTAGAGGTAGGGGCAGGGGAAGGGGTAGGGGTCGTGGTAGGCCCAGGGCCCGCTGAGGGAAGAATGCATCAGAGCTGGCCTAGGAAGCATCACAAGGGGGCTGTTTCGTTTCGGGCGTTGTCTGTTTTTGATTCCCATTTATCCTGAGACGAGATGTTCACTTTCTCATCCTCCTCTCCGACAGTCAGCCGGCCTTGTTAGGCCCGGTTCTGGCATGTCACGCTTTACGGCCGAGATGATGGATGCTTGGACAGACTCGTGGCGTATTCAACGATTTGTGTCGTGGTGAAGGGAAAAGGGGTTCAGACTGGTCTTTGTACGTCGAGGTGAATATGCGTGTGGACTGGCAGAGATTGTCCTTTAGTTATTTGAGTAATAAGATGAACCTTGTGAATGAGAGCGTCCATGGGTTGTCCGTCACTGAAAGCTGAAGGGAGGGAAGATGGAAAGAAAGGCCTATCGATCGTCTAACACGGTCCGCATGTATGGCGATATATAGGGACAGTGACTGAGGAATCGAGGAGTCAACAACACCCACCTCTTATTCGGCACTGGGAGGATTCATTCAGGTCGAATCGGACTCGCCGAGGACACGCGACTTCAACCCCTGGTGCATTATTCTACTCATACATCCGACTTGTTGCGTCAACCTCACCACGGCACGGGGAACGCAGAGACAAGCCAGACAGGAATATTCCGTCCAGATTCCGGGAGACGTCTACATCTTTACACTACTCCTGGTAATAAACCAAACAACCGCTCCTCTCTAAAGCACTTCCTGTCCTCGAATACCATCTCCAGAAAGAAACATTCCCCAGCCAGTGTTCCGCTGGCTACATTACTACACCTTCACCCCCCCAATGCATCCGTCGACCCCTACTCAGCCGAAGCCCTAGCCAGCGCCTCGTGCAACGACGGCGGGAAGCGGTAGCGCAGCTGCGAAGTATAAGTGGTGAGGTCGAGGACCATCTGCTTGAGCTGGTCGATGATGAGGCGGCGCGTGCCCTCGTTGCCGGAGAAGGTGCTGGCGGCCAGCTGTTCGCGCTGGCGCGTGCATGCGACGATGGTCCAGAGGAGCAGGTTGGGCACGTTGATGGAGACGGGGTGGGAGAGGCCGGGGAACTTGGTGGCGTAGGCGCGGATGATGGCCGGGTCGCCGTTTGCTTCCAGGGGCAGGATTTCGAGGTTGCGGATTTTCTAGGTTGGTCAGCGGAGAGAAGAAAGGGAAAGGTGAATGAACTCGAAACTCACATCAAGACACTGAGCCCACTGCTTCTCCTCGACCAGAGTCTTGATGCTGCTCATCTCAAGCAACACGCGGCAGGCCACCTGGTTCTGGTCTTGGATCTTGCGATGGAACATGGCGTCGCGCTCGTACATGGACATCATGGTCTTGGCCAGCTGCACCGGGTCGTCAATCGACGCCAGACTGAGGCTGCCGTCGTCGTCGCCACCGCCGACATCAGCCGCCCCCCGGCCCTCGGCGCGCGGTTTGACGGGCAGGAGCTTCAGTGGATCCTGGCCAATGTCCAGGGAGATGGCCTCGCTGAGGGCACGGCTGACAATGGACACGACCGTGTCGTACTCGCCGGCGAGGTGGTACAGGAGCACGGCGTCGGTGGTGCGGCCGTTCTCCTCGGCATAGTTGGCGGCCTGCATGGTGACGGTGTTGACAAAGTCGTCCTCCTCGGTCAGGCCGATGAGCGGCCCGCGATCCTCGATGATGCCGCGTATCCGCTGGCCGTCGGGCCGGATGTCGCCAATCAGCTTGCTAAACTCCCTCGTCTCCAGCACCAGCTCGCGCAGCGCCTCCCAGCACAGGTTGGCGTGGCGGCGGCCGCCTTCGCCGGGCAGGTCCATGTTGAGGCAGATGAGGGTCAGGTAGTCGACGGCCGAGACGACGTCGCCGGCGCGGAAGTCGCGCGTGTAGAAGCCCAGCATGCGGCCAAAGTTGATCTGCACCAGGCCCCGCGAGTTGAGGCTGCGCAGGTCGTTCATGGCCGTCAGCGGGTCCGACGGCCGCAGGAGCGCGTAGTACTCGAGGCCGACGGCAAAGTGCACCGCGTCGACGTAGGAAAAGGGGTACAGGTAGGCGACGGCCTCCTCGAACATGCCCGAGAGGACCTGGAGGTAGAAGAACATGCCGAAGCTTCCGCTGTTGTCGTCCGAGGTGGCGGCGGAGGAGGCAGACGAGGCCTTGGGGAAATGCTTGTTGCCAATCTCCTTGATGCCGGCCTGCAGCTCGGCGAGACCGTAGGCCTCGCTCGCCACCTCGAGGGAGCGGTCGCCCTCGCGGGCCAGGTTGAACTGGAGCCAGATCCAGTCGCTAATGTCGGTGTTGAGGCCGTCGAGGTTCCGGTTGTTGAGGTCGCAGCGGCCGATGATCTTGTAGCAGGCCATGCGGAAGGGGTCGATGGAGTGCTCCGGGGCGTTGCGCACGCGCTGGGTAAACTCGGCGTTGCAGCGTTCCTGCAGGCTCCTCTTAAGCCGCCTGTCCTCGCTGGCGGCGTAGTTGTTCAGGTACCCCTGGAAGGTCCGGTCGATGCTGCGGAAGATGCTGGCGTGGTCGTTGACAAACTGGGCGGCCTCGCTGACGTGGCCGGAGCGGAGCAGGTAAAAGACGATGGCCCAGACGTACTCGCCCTTGGCCTGCTGCAGCTCGGTGTTGTCCGGGACGAGGTCCTTGCGGGCCGACCGCAGGCGGATGTAGGCCTTGACCTTGCTGACGATATCCGGGCGGCCGCCGAGGTTGGCCTCGTGGGGGTACTTGGAGATGAGGGCCTCGAGGTCGCGCAAAAACTTCTTCTCCAGGAAGGCGTTGGCACCGCCGAGGATCTGCTTCCGCATGGCCACGGCATGGGGCGAGTTGGGCGACTCGTCCATGTACATCTGCACAAACTGCCGCTCCTTGGCGGTGGCTTGGTTGATGGTGGTGTCGGCTTCGGGGTCCTCTCCGACCATCTCGCGGAGGGCGTGGTAGGCTTCGACGATATGGGGCGCGTGGGGCTCGTGGGACTTTTGTTCCACGTCGGCGAGCTCGGAGAGGATGGGATAGGGCTGGCGGGCGAGGCGGGCGGCGTTGAGGTTGCGAACCTTTTCGGCGAGCTTGGCCTGCTTCTCTCGGAGGATCCTGTCCTCGGGTCCGATGCGGCGGCGGCCGTGCAGGGGGCTGTCGGTGTCGGCGGACGACTGCTCGACGTCGGCAAACTCGGACTGGTGCATGCCAATCCTGCTCGGGGTGCCAATGACGGAGCGCTGCAGGTGAGACTTGCCGAGCACGCTCTGTCTGCCGCCGGGACGAGGGCCGCCGGCATGGCTGGCTCTGCTCCGGCGGGAACGACCAAAGCCTCCCTGATGAGAGTCCCGGACCGAGTGCGAGCCGACGGGGCCGGCAGACACGTCGTCGTCGCGGGGCCGGATACCAAAGTGCTCGTAGATGCGCTTCCTCTGGGCGTCCCACTCCATGGTGACGTTGTCCTCCAGGAAGCCATCGAACTCCCGGGCCGACCGCTCCAGTCCGTCGGCGATCATGCTCATGGTGGTCTTGGACTGCAGGTTGGCCAGGTACGTCTCGACGTCCATCTCGCTGGGTGAGTAGCCAGCCGATCTGTCGACCCTGCCCCTCTGCATGTCCAGGGACCCGAGGTCCTTGGCGGCGGTGGTGGGATCGACGCCCGAGGCGGAAAGCAGGTAGTGCGCCCGGCCGTCGATCGGCTTCTCGTGGGGTCTGGAGCCAAGCGTCTTGAGGCGCTGGCGCAGGTCGCCCAGACCTAGCTGCAGGCTGGGCAGCTCGTCCATGGACCCGTCCACCTGGCCATGTTTCTTGCTTTTTGCAAAGAGACTGTCAAAGTAGGCGCTGGATGGTTGGGCCGTCTGTTGTTGAGGCTGGTTGGTCTGGGTCTGGCCTTGAGGTTGCTGGTTCGCCATGGACGCACCGCCGAAGAGGCTGCCGCCGGGCGCCGCATTGGTCGTCGTCGCCTGCGGTTGAGCCGTCGTGGCACCGAACAGAGAGGGTTTGTTTTGTTGCTGGGTAGTCGATGCCGCACCACCGAAGAGACCACCACCCGTCGAAGTAGTAGCAGCGGCAGGCTGGGTCGTTGACGCACCGCCGAAGAGAGAGATGCCTTGTTGAGGTTGCGTGGTTGTGGTGGTGGCAGGCTTTCCAAACAGACCCCCTCCCTGGGTCTGATTCTGGTTCTGCTGTCCACCAAAGAGACCGCCGCCGGTCGCGGGTTGCTGCTGGGTGTTGCCGGTGTTGAGGCTGCCGAAGAGGCTCGGTTTGGCCGCTGTTTGCTGTGTTTGTTGTTGTTGTTGTCCGCCAAAGAGACCACCTGCACCGGTACCGGTACCGGTAGTGGAAGTCTGGGGCTTGTTCAGGTTGAGTCCTCCAAACAAGCCTCCCGTGCTCTGCGTCGCCGTGCCACTCTGTTGGGTTTGATTTTGATTCTGCTGCCCGCCAAACAGGCCTCCTCCACCCGTACTGCCGCCTGTGTTTCCAAAGAGGGACATGGTTGCGATCAATCGGTTAGGACATGGATTGAGCGGATGTCAGAGGTGTACCGACGACGAGGAGCGTGTCAAGGGCGGAAACGAAGCGGTGGGACCTCTGGCGTTTGGGTGAAGTTGGTGGTGATGGGATGATGGGAAATTTTGTGTGAAGCTCCAAGAGAGCTCGTCGAAAATATCTTGGGTGCAATGGCGACGCGCCTAGCTACTGGTACTTGGTACTTCGGGAGGTCTCCACTGTTTTCTGTAGGTACCTAGGTAGATAGGTAGCGGCAGCTCGGCCTTAGTCAGCTGTCTTTGTCAGCAAGTCGACAAAGTACACCACAACAACCGCCAACATGTTCAACGCCGACTGCGTATCGACGAGGCTGCATGTTCCGACTGTCTGTGCTACAGTACTCAGTAAAACAGGCACCCGACTGAATTACACTAGAGGCGATGAGACTCGAATTCGACTACCATAGTGTACTCCTATCATCATCCCAGAGACGTGATGTGATACCTACTTGTACGACCTTATAAGCTACATATTCGTCCTTCATAGCTCCTCGAGACACCAGAATAGATATTGTTCACGGCTTGTTGACGCGCTGATATTGACTGTCTACCACCAACAAAGAAAATAAAAGCCACTGAGAATGATAGGAGGCCAAGTATGAAGGGCCCTCTTCTCTCCTCCCTTTTCCTCCACGTCTGACTATTCTTTTCCATTCCTTGACAAACGATGATCCCTTGGCAGAGAGAGGACTTGCAACGAAAAGCTCCTCACTGCAGTCTGCACGATTCATAAAGATGGATCTGTCTTACTCTAGGTCACCTGGCCTGAAGCTTGGAGGATATTTTCACTCATAAAGCGTCAGATCATAAGTAGGCAAACTGAAAAAAGACAATGCCGAGATCCAGTCACAACAGTCGACTACAATAAACCACCTTGAGCTTGATTAGGTGCGACAACAGCCCCATGGCATGGCCACTGTAACTGGGTAGCTATAACCACTCTAGTATTTCCGCAGACTAATCGTAGACTCCATCGCGATGCCTGATATTGTACAAGCCAAAGGACCAAAGAAAAATAAATAGGCCTGAACCTGAAATGTGTGAGACGCCTTCATATTGATCGTCTTGATCTTCCGTCTCGTCCATTCCGTCATCAGTGCCACTAACTGAGAGCGAACAAAACGCCGCTATGCGACCACAAACGCCAGGCAACCATCCGAAACCCTATACCCTGCCTACGTAGCCCGTACGTAGTTCCGTGTAATCCATCCTGGGTACGTTGCGTATGTGCCTCCAATCCTCAATGGCCCAATGCCCAAGTCTTCATGAGTCTTCATGAGGGCATTGGCAAGTCGTAGCCGTGTGATATCCCTTTCCCCAACGCCTAATACCGTGTATGTAGTACAGTTCCGTGGAAAGAAAAGCAAAACAGAAGAAAAAAAAAAGAAAAAAGAGCAAGCCGTAATGTAAGAACGCAAACAACCGGCAAATCATGCGCACCTCAAGCACTCCGGTCAACGGTTCTCCGCGGTCGATAGTTGGGCAACGTGTCAAACGTCTGCTTCTCCTCGTTGTATCGGTACGCGTGGAAATCATACCCGTACGGCTTGGGCTCAATCGCGTACAGCATGCCCAGCGGCAGGTCAACGTCGGCGATATCCTCCCTTTCCATGTCCATAAAGTACGACATGAGGACCCGGCACACCGAGCGGTGCCCGATGATGAGGATGTGGTCGGTAAGCCGCTCAATCTCCCGCACCATGTCGCGCAGCCGCGCAATCACCTGCAGGTACCCTTCGCCGCCCACCCCGGGATACACGTAGTGGAGCTTGTCCTTGGCCCGCTTCTCGTACTCCCGGGGGTAGTCGCGCGCAATCTGCTCGTACGTCATGCCCTCGAACAAGCCCGCGTTCAGCTCGTTGAGCATTTCCCAGTTCTTCACGTCGTAGTTTTCGTCGTCCTCCTCAAACGCATCCGCCGTCTGCACGCTGCGCTTCAGCATCGACGTCCACACGCAGAAATTCTTCTCGTCCAGTTCCTGGAACAGTTCGGGATACGGCGGCGTGTGGTCGCCCGGCTGCGGCGGGAACGACGACTGTGCCACCTTGTCCTTTTGCTCAATGAGCCACTCCTTGCGCTTCTGCGTGATAAACTCGTACAGCACTCGGCCGTATTGCCGTCCTTGTTCGGTAAGGTCCGAGTCGCCCCCGATCTTCCCGAGGCAGTTGTCGATGCTCTGGCCGTGGCGGGTGAGCCAGATCTGCCGTGGCGCAAGGTTAAACGTCGTGAGATACGAGCTGATACCACCGCTCAAGAAGCCGCGCAGTCGGTGCTGGATCACCTTCCTTCCGACGTCGATCAACTAGGCAGCGCAGGTTAGCCAACAAGTTACGCTACACTTCCCGGTGGACTTTTCTTACCTGTATGTACGGAATGTCGTGCTCTTCCTCATATTCGCCTAGGGGTTCATAGGCGCTCTCATACGCCGCGACTCGCTTCTTAAAGTCCTCCAGAGACTGTACAGGGTCCTTATCCTTGTAATCAGGTCCGGAAAGCTTCAGCCGCATGTTTGCCTCGAGAAGCTGTGGGTTATGTTAGCTGGGAACACACGCAAAGAATCAATTTCAAACAGAAAGAACGTACGTTTTTATCACGGCAGATGCTCTCAATAAAGAGAATACCGAGCCGATCGTCCCTTGCCTTGACGCGATCCACAAGGAGCTGGCGCCTGTGGATCGTACTGTTGGTGGCATCAAGGATGCCCACGGAACCCTTGCCCAGCAAAAGGTAATCGAGGAGCTCGTCCAAGGTCTCCAGGGCAACCTGCTCCCGGATCTTGGATGCCGCTTCGTTGTTCGGGTCGAAGAACTGGGCCGACTGGTCCATGACGGGTTCCTTTGGCTCATCGCTGTTGAGGTCGAGAGAAGTGGGCTCGGCGGCCTGCGTGGCGGGATGGCCATTCAACAGGATGGAAGCAGCGGCCGACGACAAGTTCATGTCGCAGACCGAGTCCTGGGCATCTGCCGGCTTGGGTGGCGCCACTCCGGCGGCAATGCGCCGCCTATTTCCGACGTTGAAGATGCGCGAATTGTGCTGCATCCAGGCCAGGTAACGCTGGAGCTTCTTGGTAATATACGATTTGCCTCGGGCTGGCAGACCGACCATGACGATGACCATTTTGGCGGCCACGTCGCGATCCGGGATCCTACCATCCGGGGAGGCGCGGGATCGGGTCATGCCCGGTACATTGAGAGACGTCGCATGTGCTCGGACTCGCGGTGTCGTACTGGCCGAATTATTTCTCTTTGGGTAACTGAGCAGGGCAGCGAGTTAGCCATGGCGGATCTTGCTCGACCAGAATAGAAATGCAAATAAAGAAAAAGGAAAAAAAAAAACAAGGAAGAAAATGAGACGACATACATCCTGGGAGAGCTCGGCGCAGTGGAAACAACGCTTCGCAGGTTGGGTGGTGTATCAGACGCGTCGGCATGGTCATGCTGGTGTGAATGGAGAGAGGCACTGATATCATTTAGGGTAGCCGTCGTAACTTGGGACTGCGAAGGCAAGGCTGCAGGTGGGAGCTCGCCATGGATCGGAGGATACGAGGCGGACAATAGACCGGCGTTTTCGTGATCGGCGGATGACGAGGTTGGAATCGGCAACGGTGGCGTTGGGGCGGGCTGCATGCAATGGCTCATGGCGTATTTCGCCAGAGCAGATTGCTTCGTCTGATTGCGACCAAGGTCTGGATGTGGCAAATTCTCGTTAATTACGGGTGGCCACAGGAATGGCGCGGGAAAACAACACGTGAAGTTGAGATGACGAGGGACGGAAAGATGGTGAGAAAAGAGGGAAAGAAAATAAAAATGGCAACAGATCAGAAAAAAAGGCTGGTGTTGTGTTCTGGACAAAAAGAAATGTGAGGGGAGCACAGCAAGGAAGGACGAACCTGCGTGATCATCAAGAGGAACTCTCGAAGGCATTGATTGATTTGTGGCTGTGTGAATTCGCGAAGGGTAAATGTAAATAGGTATCGGTGTCTGGTCTCTCTTCTCTTCTTTGTTCCAACTCCCGGTGGAAGGGGGGAAACCACAAGAACAAGAGTCAGGACTATGGGTAACTCTTTGAATTCTTCTGAGTCACAACCCGCGCGCGGAGAGGGGATGTGATAAAACAAAGGTTGGCGATGACCACCTTTTTTGTCCTTTTCTGAGGGGCTGGTCGGGGATATTACGCCCCAGTTGCGCCGCTCACCGCGTAGTCGGTCGGCGAAGCCTTTCTGGTCGTTTCTGGTGTGGACTCGTTACGGGGCGCCTGGACGGAGCTTCGACGGAGGAGACCAAGTCCCCAGCCAATTGAGTGAACACTTGGTTAGGGGGGAGCTTATAGGTGATGCCGGTGCTTCGGCACGACTTCAGATGTGGTGGAAAGTGGATGGTCCACAGTTGGGAAGATGACAAAAACGCGGAAGGAGGTAGGTACAGTTGTATTGGTCAGTGTCACCGGCAAGGGGTGCCTTTAGTCACCCAAAGTCGGCTTCTTGGCGAGTCGGTTTCTTGGCGTGCAGGGTGGATTGGAACGATCGGCTCCGTGCTTCTCGACGGGCTATGCGTCGTGTCTTTTCGTGAGCCCCAAACGGTGGAAGATGTGGTCGTTTCGTTCAGCTATGCTGCGATTCGCAGGATGGAGGGTCAATGACCGATGATGATTGATGTTGTTGTTTGTTGATCGAGGGGTTTGGCAGAGAAGGATTCTTTGCGTCGAGTCGAGGTAAACAAGCGGAAAGGATGAGGAAGAAGGATAAGGGTTCGTTTGTGATTGATTCGGGGAGACCTGGACGAGTTTTATTTTAGTCTTGAACGGAGTAGGGTTCAGAGGCTAGAGCAGGTACGTACTTGTGGAAAGCGTAAATAGAGTACCTGCCCAAGTTAAAGTCTGAGTATGTACTCAATAGAGTTCCAAGTTTTTCAGTGAGGCGAGATGTGAGACGTGGTGTTGTGAATACTTGGAATGGAGAATGGGAAAGAAGGAAAAAAAGTTAATCCTTTGGCTGAGATGGAAGGCGCGCACATGTATGCCTTAAGTGGATGGGAAATGGGAAATGGGTTAGAGATGAAAGAAAATGGGCGTCAGGCTGGGGAAAGCAAGGCAGCCTCAGGCAAAGCCTCCCCGGATGGAAAGTTCTTGTCCTTGCCAGGCCGCCTTTTTTTTGGCAGCATAAGGAAAGAACGGGGCTCTTGCATCATACAACGTACTGCTACCACCTTTCTACTGTATGGCCGTGGTGTGCCGCCTGGGCTGACGACCATGGGTGGTGGTACATCATTAATTACCATGACAAGTACAGAGTAGGGCCTGGGGTACAGCGCGGGGTGGGCCATCGTTCGCCGTGCTTCGGTGCCGTTACCGGCCTCAGCGACAGGCCAATAATAGATCTGTAACTCCGTACTAGAAGAGGGAGCACGGCGTGGGTTGTAGGCCCTACGGAGGACGGCGCGGGATGCGCCTATTCCTTGCTTCGCGTAACCCATCATCATAGCGTTCCCTCGCCCTCCACACTGCGACAATCAAGACTGACTAACAAGTCAGTAATAGCTCTGACAAAATTTAAAGGGAGAGGAAACCCCTCGCTTTATCTCGGACTAATAATGGTAGGTAATCGCTCATTTTCTTTGTCGCGACTATTCGTACCTCTTAATTTTCCACTCTGTACTTTGTAGTCTCACCTCATTGCCCTCTCCACCTTCTCCTCTTCTCCCCTCCTCTCCTTCTCTCTCCTATTCCCTCAACTTATTACTCGCCCATCTTCACGTCGGCGTCTCGCAACCCGAAAATGGATGAGGTATTTATTTTAACCATCCATCCATCAACTCATTCCCCTTCTCTTCTCGCCCCCCCCCCCCC